>NC_053170.1:90324821-90661552 GCF_016835505.1 Polypterus senegalus
CCTCAAAACTGACCTATTCAATCGGCCCGTAACGTGATGCTTTCAAGATAAAAACTCCACTGGGCTTTGCAACTCAAAGATGATCGCAAACATGTTTGGCGTTTAGAGAATGTATTATGACAGGGTTCAAATTTCGACATGGAGACTTTACATTCAGAAAGTCTTTGGATGGACCCCCATTTTCTTGTGTTACACTCTTGAGCTAAAATCATTAGCTATGGTTGACTTGTACTTGGTAATCAGGAAAATCTGGAATAGTTGGAAAAGTACGAGCTGTGCCACCCGTCTAAAAAGGGTAGAAATCTGAGTAATCAACATCGACCTTAGTGTCTTCGCTGTTAACGTTTGTAGTGCACCATCTATTGGATTTCTTTCTTGTAATGCATTGCAGTAATAAATTCATTGCATTTTTCCATTCCAACAGATGGCGCATCACACACAGCTTTTACGATTCCCATACCAAATGGCACATAACAAAGTCATAGCAGACACACAGGCACTTGTCCTTCTACTGACATTTCTAGCCCTTTACCTCTGCCTTTCACTTTGAAAACAACACTCATATGTCACATCGCAGAATGCATCTCGGCCTTTTCTCATTTCGGACGTGTAGTTGAAGCATCCTGTGTCTTCGCACGCCAATGCTGCCCCATTGCTCGTTTTTTTATGGCAAACCCAATGTGTGGCCCTCTAGTGATGGCCGGGCATAATGGATGTGCCAGCTTGTCTGTTTTCTTGTCTGGCCGCGCTGAGCTGTACGGACATTTACTCATCAGACTGGACGACGACGACGTCTGTTTGCAGTTTATTGTTCAACTTGACCCTTTCACTGATATGATAGGAGCTTCATCTTGAATGTGGAACATAAGCTACACAAACAAACGTGCAGCTCACAGCCGGCACAAACTGTCGAAGCTCAACCAGCTATCTGAGCCATAGACGGAGCTGGTGGGGGAAGTTTTAGACTTGGCCCCCCCCACCCCCGAATCCCCCCAGCCCACACTCGGCTTCAGGTTTGAACACCTTCATCTCCAAAGCCAACAGAACCCCAAACTAGTCAGCCATCGCTCTCGTCATCGACAACGTAACGGCCAAAAGTGCAGCAGGCATTACCCCGAGTCGTGTCGGCACCTGAATCCGCGTCTTTTAGGGTCTTTAAAACGCAGGGATGAATGAGGGGCACAGAAGCAGCAGCCTATGCCAGCTTACCGTTCTGTTTATTGTCACTCAGAGCTTCAGAGCCAAGCGTTACGGTGGGCACCAAACTGAGCATGAATTCAAACTCGCCATTTGGGCTTAATAATGCCGCGGACACGTGTGAGAGTGACGCTTCTTATCGTGTGCCACGTTTGTTGAAGGCAAGTTCTTGACTTTAAGCCGGGTACACACACACACACTCACTAGGCACATTATTAGTAACACCAGTGCACCTGTCTCGTCTGCCAATTGGGTGGCAGCACACTTGGGTCAGGAGCTTCAGTTAATGTGCACATCAAACACCAGAATGGGGATGAAATGTCATCTTGGCGAGTTCAAGTGTGGCCTGATTGTTGGACCTCCTGCGATCCTCTGACGCACCCTTGACGTCTCTTCTCGCCAGGACGACACAGTGGGATCTGCCCAAGATGTAGGATACAGACCATCCAAGTGATGCCAAGGTTGGAGAAGGTGGCAAGGAGGACCTCATGGCTGACTATGTCAAAGGCAGTAGAGAGATCTAGAAGGATCAGAACTGATGACGTGGACAGGCAGTAGAGCGGCTCCTTTTGAAGCCCGACAATAGAAGGGAAGCAGAGACTTGGTAAGACTCGGCGCGTTCAGGTGTTGTGGAAGGAGAGAGACCGGCCTGTAACTGCTAACTTGGGATATTTTGAACCTTAGCCATGTGCGCACTGCCAGTGGTCACTTGGTCACTGACTACAGAAGACGGACGACCCATTGATTATGTGGCTCCCTGGGAGGTGACCTGCTGGTTACAAGCATAGACATATAGAGAGAGACGGCGCATTCACTGTGTTGCCCAGTCGACACGATACGTCAGCGCGTCCGCCATATTGCGAGTAAAAGTACTTTAGTAAAAGTGCCGTTTAAATAAATAGAGGTAGACGTGGAAACCGGGTGTTCTGATGAGAAAACAATAACGTTTAAAACAGCATCGTTTACATACAACAGATTTTGGTGAATCGTTAACATGCAATTATTTATATCCATTTATACACTAATAATGGCAATTATTAAAAAATGATTATTATTATTAAATAATAATAATAATAATTATTATTATTATTCAATTATTCCTCCCATATAAGTAACATTTCTTGGGCTGCTTTCTTCCATCTCTGACACATTTCTAGACTTCGTCCTGTTCTTACACACCACAGTACTGATGTATCGGTTAATGCCCGAGTCACCTCACGTATAGATTACTGTAATGATATTCTATCTGTCATCCCACAAAAACGTATCAATCGCTTACAACTTCTTCAGAATTCTGCTGCCAGGATATTAACCTGCTGCTGTAAATCCACTGAACATATCACGCCGATTCTCTCTCTACTTCACTGGCTCCCTGTTCACTACAGAATACGATACACAATCCCGCTCTGAACATTTAAAGCTCTCCACAGCCTCACTGATCTCCTCCAGACTTGCACTCCTCTCGCTCACTCAGATCCTGTAATTTGAGAGTATTCAGTCTGGCACTATGGTGCAGCCTTAGTCAGTGGCAGACAGACACAACTAAAGACATGAGCATCAAATGATGGTTGTCAATTTCAAACTGCGTTTCCTCGATGTGCTCATCATCTGAACCAATCGCAGCCGAACAAAATGACTGATCAAAGATAGATACACTGACAGCTCGCCCTAATGTCGACTGTCGGATAACACGCTCAGCTACTTTGACCACCTTGACTGGACCCTCAGAAGGAATCATCAGACCTCCTTTGTTTTTTAACGTGAGCGAGTGGTAGCTTTGATCATATGACGCCAGTACAGCATCTGTTACCAAACTAGCATGGCACACATCACAGGACAGCTTTCTCAAAATCCCGTCTAAGGGCTACCTGCCCTCCCACTGCTTCCTGAGGTGGATTTCTTTGAGAAACCTTCAAAGTTTGATAAATTTTAACAGCTAACAACCTACATAGTTAGTGACTAAATACGTTTTGCCAAAACGTTGTTTGGAGGCTCACATGAGCACATAAATGCTTAGCTTTGCTAGCTTAGCCTGGCGTAGCTAAAATAAAGATTATAAAACGGGATTTTCAAATGGCCAAATATAACCAAAACAATTGTTCAGCCTTACCTATGAAATGTAATCCCCCGGGATCTGGTTTGGAGCGTACAGCGATTTGTACAATCCCAAGCAGCACATTATTCATTACTTCACTCCACAGCAGTGCCACTCACAATATGGCGGCGACGTTGACGTACGATGCTGCTGGTCATGCGGCGTCTAAAAATTCTGTCTATGGTTACAAGAGGCTCTGAACAAGTGAAGCCACTAGAGGGAGCTCTAAAAGGAGAACGTCAGGACTTTCTGCGGCTTGTCCTGCCCACAGCCCCCCGTCACTGGTCCGGCTTTTAAAGTCAGAAGGAAGGGGTCGGCAAGAACTCGACGGGCAGGCATTGTTGTTATTTAAAGGTGGGCGAGTGCCCACCAGCTAGATGGGAGAAGATAACTTGGGCTAATCTTTTCTTTTGTCTATTTTGTCACTTGGATTATCCTTTCAGTTTTCACTTCCATATGTTGTTGGTTCGTTTCTTTTTTCTTATATTTATTTATTTGGCACCACTCGGCATTATTTTTGGGAGTCTGAGACTGAGCGCATGCGCCACTTTCAGGCCACAACTCTTAACTACAAACGGCTTAGCCGCACATAACTCAGTGGCGCAGCTCCTTCTGTTCACAAGACTCGAAAACCAAACGTGGCAGCCGTGACACAGTGAATAGATGAGGACTTTACACAGTACTATGGTGGCGTTCTGTATACGACTACGTGTCACTTTAAATGATAGGAATTTTTGACTCCAAAAAGGGAGACAAAGTGAGAGTGCTTTGAGTTCCCATGGCAGCTGGATTGCCTGCCGCGGTGCCTCACCTTTTAGTTCTTATTGATGTACACCTGCACATATTTTATTCTATTTAAACCCTTTATTGATTTGTGTTGTACTTGTATACCGCACCAGTACTACCAGGACAAATTCCTATCGCATACACATTAGCGTGCCCGGCCTATAAAGTGAATTGGGATTCTGAACAGACTGGTAAAATGCGGATACTTCAGTACAATACCTGACAACGACAGCAGAGGGCAGCAAAGATTCACCTGACAACGGGCGGCAGGGCTAACACGTTCTCGGAGTTTGCAGAACATTCTCCAGCTGTGGAAAACATTAGGAGTGGTCCCAGTGCCACAGAAGGGGCTTTCCAGTGACCACGAGTTCAGACCAGTTACTCTTAGTTCATACATCATGAAGACCTTTGAGCCTGCCCTCTGCTCAGATGATTGCGCTAAATTTATGGAGGGGAAATTCGCAGGGTGGGTCATGGTAAATTCACGGAGGGGGACCCTCTCCTGCTGTGGGTCATGACATGTGAAGAACTGGAAACGCTGTTCTAAATGTTACAGCCCATAGTTGGACTGCTACATTGTGTAAAAGCGGTTGAAAGGGGCGATCATCATACCTACAGGCAACAGCAAAGAGCTGCTGTGCCTTAAAACGTGTCCACCATTTGTTCTGCAACACCATCTTCACTCCAGGGCAGATAAAGCTGGAGCTCGCCCAGTCTGTTCATGACAAAGCAAACCGAACGGCAGATTCAAGTCGGCGCAAAGTATGACAGCTGGCATGTCACTTACCTCGGTGATCACCGTCACGATGGCAAGCATTGGGGAACTGGCCCAGTCCAGCTGAGGTCCCCTCATCTTCCTACATGTCTACCTCTCGTCTTTTTATTCTGAAAATTGCTGGTTGGGTGGGTGAGGCCGCTTTCACCTTCCACAGTACGTCCAGCTGACCCCCCATTGCCTTTATCAGGGTCACTGAACAGTTCACCCCAGAAGTGTTATTGAACTTCCACCATGGGCTGCCTTCACCCCCTTTAATTTGACAATGTGCAGCCCACTGGCTTTAGAGGACCCCAAATTAGTTTAGTGGACGTCACCTGTTTGTAGTATAAATGAACCTGAATGTGAAAGGGGCCAACTTGTGTGAGTCAGTATGGTGGGCTAAACTATGCAATGAAGACCAAAGAACAGACCAAGGAACTCGGTGAAAAAGCCAGGGGACAGAGACCAGAAAATGTCCAAGTGACAGAATAACCAAATAAATCAGACATGAAGAAATGGAAAGAGTATGGCAGAGCTGGAAATCTTCTAGAGCAGGCCTTTCACAAAAACAGTGGGATCGAACAGGACAACGATGAGTGAGGGGGACCATCAAGAGTCAGTGAGGCACAAGCTACAGTAACTAACCTTGGAGAGACTGTGCAGACAACTGATGTCCCAGGGCTTCACTTGTCACAGCAGCCAAGACTCACAAGTCAGCTGGAAGAAGGTCCATTGTCCAGGAGGAGACCAAATTTATGCCATCCCACTAAACAGCATTTGTGAACACGGCACATCACCATAAATACACCACAGTGAAACATGGATGAGGCAGCAGCAGACTGTGTGGATGCTTCTCTGTAGCAAAATATGGGGAAATCCTGAAGGAACACCTGATTTGGTCTTCAAGGAGTCCACACCGAACGGCAAAGCTCCACCAGAATGGCTTACAAAGAGCAACAGGAGTGGCCGAGTCCAAGTCAGAGCCCAGCTCTAAATCCCCCTGAGGGTGTGCGGCTGGACCTGACAAAAGGTCCTCCACTCCGCAGCTCCAGGACTCCTGCCACGGCTTGAGCAGTTGGGGGGGGGGACGGCAGAGCAGAAAGACCTGAACATCGAGACTCAAAAGCTATCATGGCTGACAGGTTGACGGCGAGTGCTTACTTCATTAACGATCCTGTTTTAGACGTGATGTTACTTTGGACCAGCCTGCAGAGATCTGTTTCACTCTGAAGTTGAGACTTGTCTTCTGTTATCAAAGATGTCAAATTAAGTCGACTTGAGATTTCAGGCTGTGTAACAGTGAAGTGTGAAAAGTGACCCGCAGGTGGCTCCCCTTCATCGGCTCCGTAGTAATACTGAGTGCAGTAAGCAATCTTGTAAAACGTTGGCACACCAAGATGGCCCGCGCACGTCACTTAGCTTTGTTAACAGATGAGATCATCGCCTGTGAAAAGATCAGCCGATGACGTCTGCCAGCAAACAAGTGTGTGGGAAGGAAGGAAGGAAGGAAGGAAGCGGCAGACAAACAAGAAATGCCATTTCAGTAGAAGATTAGGAGATCATTCTTAGGCTGTGGAATCTTTTAAACAAAACTTTTTTACGTAATTGCAACTTCCTAAAAAAGTCCCAGAAACACACAAAGTTAATTATAGAACAGTTTGGGCCTCACCACTTTCTCCAAAACAATAGAAATCATTTTTGAAGGAGGATTGTGCTGATGATTTATGCAAAATACAGGCAGGTGAACCTCACACATTTAGCTTGGTTTGCTGTTCAAGGTTGTGTTGTCATCACATCAAAATCAAAGAGCTCTCCGAGGCCTTCAGAACGAGGCTTAAAGATACTTAGGAGTCTCGGCCCCACTCCACCGTCCAAAAGAGAAGTCAAACAAGTGCCAATTTGTGCAGCTCAGTAAGTTCAGAACAGAAGATGCTGAAAGAAACCTCAAAGAACCCCAGGATTGCATCACAGGAAGCTCACGACTGTCACCGTCAAAGTGCACGAGCCTACCATTAGATCTACAAAGGAGGTGCACCAGAAAGAACAGCAGGGCAGGGAAAGACGAAAACGTCTGCCAAGGTAAAGAGCAGGCCTCCTGGACCAGTGTGCTTTGGACAGACAAGGCGCGTTTGGTAAAAACCAAAGACTACAGATAACCAGAAGAACCAGACCACAACTGTAAAGCATGGTGCTGGGGGTGGTGGTGTGGTCCGGTTTGGGGCTGCTTTGCCGTGTCTCGGTCTGGGCAGTTCAACATCACAAGAATCCACGGAGAATTCTTCACTGTAGCAGAGGGTGCTCGCAGACAACGTGTGAACAGGCGTCAAACCTGCACCTTGCCTCATGACAACGACCCTACACATACAAAGGGATCTGCTCCTTGAGGGATGGGTTGGGGGAGATTGGGTTGATTTTAAAAACGGGCTGTGCGTACAAGACACCCCTCAAACGCCACACAGCAGAAAGAATTCTGCATGGAGGAGTGGGAGAAACGTTCTGTCAATCTCAAAGACTGCTAGGCAGTTAGCGGAAACACGCACGTGAGGGCAATATCCTCTTTCACCAACGCTGATGGCATATCTGTCTTTATTTGTTGTTGAATAAGTGATGGGAACATCAAAGTTTCAGTTTTCTTTTCAGTTATCTTTAGCTAAAGATGCTTTTTAAATGAAGATCAAAGCTTGAGCTGTCGGCACGTTAAAAAAAGAAAACATTTCATGGGGTGTACTTACTTTTTCATATGACTGTATTTCAGGTACTGTGGTGGGCTGGTGCCCTGCCCGGGGTTTGTTTCCTGCCCTGCGCCCTGTGTTGGCTGGGATTGGCTCCAGCAGACCCCCGTGACCCTATAGTTAGGATATAGCGGGTTGGATAATAGACGGATGGATGGATGTATTTGAGGTAAATCAGATCTTCAGATGGAGTAAATGAAGGACATGTGCTGTCAACATTTCAGTTCATTTTCATATCGCGCCCATCACAGATTACATTTGACACTCTGAGCTAAAGTGGTGTTGAGAGTATTAACAGGCTGAATTCTACTCCAAATACGTACAGGCCACGCAGAACGGCTTAACCAGCAACTCTGCGAATTAACCTTTAAGAGGGCATTATACCAGGAGCTTGGGGGTTAGTGGCAGGCCTGGCACTCCCGCCACTGTTCAGCGTGGTGTTACACAGCTGCACTCAGCTCTCAAGCCATGTGGGGCTGCTGTGTGGTGGGTGTGGCAATGCATTGTAATCGGCGTGTGCTTCCAACCTCTCTCTGTGCATTATGGGATACTTAGCAAAAGCTTTCTATGCTGAAAGATATTTCGCACAAGACTATCTGTTCATAAAAGAAAAATATTAATTTTCACTTTATAGTAACTTAAAGTTGTTTCAGAACCATTTAACTGGCTGAATTTTTCAGTTTTATATTATGTACTGTTAGTTTGTGATAAAATAGTAATGGCTCCTTACAAATATAAAGTAACCTTGGTCAGTAATCAGAAAACAAATCAAATTTTAAATGTAATCGAGATGTTGAGCTGGAATGTGTGTGGATATAAAGCTGCCTGTCCTGACTGACAAGAATTTTGTGGCTAGTTGCAGACATTGGCTCAACTTCCACAAAAATCCAACCTCTGTACTTACGGTACAGTAGACAGACAGTCCTTATAGTTTGACTCCAATAAGGGGGTCAAAGATCCCAAAATGAGTCAACCATTGAACTCTCTAAATATGCGGCATTGAATCTCATCACGGAGCAGACATTTTGGTAAGCAGTATGAAGGTGTGCGATTTGCAGTTGTTTTTATTGAGCTTTACAGGACTAAACATCAATGAATTCTGTTACACTGATAGCCATGAATATACGAGCAGAAGCCAATTATCATCACTTCTGCGACTGTTTGGTTTGGATTGACCGTACACCTTTTCCCCCCCACACAGACATGACGACAGTGGTAAAGTTTCAGCCTTGATCAGGCAGATTTACTTGTTGTTTTCTAGGAGTAAATATGGCCGCTGCGCTCTGCATTTTTCACCAAACGGCAGAAAGCAGTGATCTGCTTTTTATGGGCTGAAGGTGTAGATTGTCAGTTCATCAGAATCGAGGTATGGACTTGATTAATGTTGTAATCGGTAGTGGGTTGGGACGGATGTCCACTCCTTATTCGTATCTAAAATTGTTCAACCATTTTTGAACTTCTCTATCCACTCACACACTTGCTGCCCTGGTAAAAGATGGTCTCCATATTATGCAGATATTATGCCTTTATCAGGGTCACTGAACAGTTCATCCCAGAAGTGTTATTGAACTTCCGCCATGGGCTGCCTTCACCCCCTTTAATTTGACAATGTGCAGCCCACTGGCTTTAGAGGACCCCAGATTAGTTTAGTGGACGTCACCTGTTTGTAGTATAAATGAACCTGAATGTGAAAGGGGCCAACTTGTGTGAGTCAGTATGGTGGGCTAAACTATGCAATGAAGACCAAAGAACAGACCAAGGAACTCGGTGAAAAAGCCAGGGGACAGAGACCAGAAAATGTCCAAGTGACAGAATAACCAAATAAATCAGACATGAAGAAATGGAAAGAGTATGGCAGAGCTGGAAATCTTCTAGAGCAGGCCTTTCACAAAAACAGTGGGATCGAACAGGACAATGATGAGTGACGGGGACCATCAAGAGTCAGTGAGGCACAAGCTACAGTAACTAACCTTAGAGAGACTGTGCAGACAACTGATGTCCCAGGGCTTCACTTGTCACAGCAGCCGAGACTCACAAGTCAGCTGGAAGAAGGTCCATCGTCCAGAGGAGACCAAATTTATGCCATCCCACTAAACAGCATTTGTGAACACGGCACATCACCATAAATACACCACAGTGAAACATGGATGAGGCAGCAGCAGACTGTGTGGATGCTTCTCTGTAGCAAAATATGGGGAAATCCTGAAGGAACACCTGATTTGGTCTTCAAGGAGTCCACACCGAACGGCAAAGCTCCACAAGAATGGCTTACAAAGAGCAACAGGAGTGGCCGAGTCCAAGTCAGAGTCCAGCTCTAAATCCCCCTGAGGGTGTGCGGCTGGACCTGACAAAAGGTCCTCCACTCCTTATTCGTATCTAAAATTGTTCAACCATTTTTGAACTTCTCTATCCACTCACACACTTGCTGCCCTGGTAAAAGATGGTCTCCATATTATGCAGAAAAGTCTTCTGTGAGCGTCAGCCCCCAGTACCATTAAAAGTGGATCATTGCTCATCTTTGGTGTGACCTATGAGTGCAGCAGACATGTTTAGTTCTAGAAAACAGAGCTTGACCACAGTGACCACAGACACGCCACGTGTCCACATGAACTAGGAAAAGCTGTCCAGTTATCACAAAAGTAAGGGTACTTATTGACTAACCCTTGCATGTAATAATCATTTGTTTATACCTTTCTTTATTTTCAGGAATATGGTGCTGATATTGACGATTCCTGATGATCTGGACACTGGACATTACAGTTTACAAACTTGTGTTCTACGACTGTCGACTGCTCGTGTGTTCTAACGAATCTGACAGCGGACCGCTTTGTTGACCGAGGTGGGTTTGAGTTTCAAGTGCTGACCTACTTCCACCTACAAGGATGCATCAGCAAAACGCAGGACAGAAGGTACTGGCAAGAAAACAACCTACAACCTTCACTTATTTATTAGATTAAATGATTTAGTGGATGACATGCAAATCAAAGTAAACAGCAGTTCTGCACAAGCAGGACCAACAACAAATGTTTTCATTCTACTGTAAATTATAATTAAAATAAACCAAATAGACAGACCATGAGGTGAAATGTCTTGCTTGGGGTCACAGGGTGTGATGGTGATGGACCTGAACCGGCAACCTTCATTTACTGTTCTGACGCGTTACCCACTTGGCCACACCAATTCTTTCATGTCACACATGCCACCTCAAGGTCTGTTACGGCACAGCACAGATGTGCCCATATTTCTAGAAGATGAGGCCAAACAGAGTTGGTGGTGCAAAACAAAACTAAACTAACAGCACCTTAGTGACTTACAGTCCAAATCCTGTCCCTGGTCCGCACCTCACCAGTTACTTAAAATGGAGGCACTTGTTCAGGATCGCTTAACCTGCTAGCGCATATTTCAGAGGGGCCAGTTAATAAATATCCAAATCATTCATTTCCATATAACAAGACATGGGACACGCTCAGGGTCACACAACAAGCAAGTGAGGAGGTCAGAGCCGGTAGCCTTGGGGTTTACAACCCACAACTTTAGGCACTCGGTCACAGTCTTAGCACTGAAGTTTATTAGAGAAAATAACGTAACTTGACAGAATATCACATTCTGAAAACTGCTCAGTCTGCCCTGGACAAGGCACCAGTCCACTCTTACACATAAATGTACCACAAACCAAATCAGGGTTATCAGTCAGCCCAGCGTGCACATCTATTTATTTTGTTTTTTTGGGGGGACAATTCACTGAAGGAAGACCCACACAGACTCTGGAAGAAAATGCAATATACAAATTAAATACACACAATGGGCAAATTATTAGAAACGCCTGCTGTCCAGGTTTTGATCTGCTCAGTCAATCAAGTGGCAGCAGTGCAATCCATAAAATCCAGCAGACAAAGGTCAAAAGCTTCAGTTAATGTTTACATCAAACACCAGAAAGGGGAAAACATGGGATCTCAATTGTTTGGACTATGGCAGGACTGTTGCTGGCTGTTGGGCTGGTTTGTGTATTTCTGTAGCTACTGATCTTCTAGGATTTTCACACCCAACAGTCTCTCAGCTTTACTCAAAATGGTGTGAAAAACAAAAAACATCCCATGAGCGACAGTTTTTTGGCCAGAAATGTCTTGCTGATGAACGCAGTCAGGAGAAAAATGTGACCAGACTGGTTCAAACTGACAGAAAGGCTACAATAACTCAAGATAACGAGTTTGTACAACTGAAGGGAGCAGAAAAGCATCTCAGAATGAATAGGACATGGAACCTTGGGACAGGGGCACAACAACAGTAGAAGACCACGTCAGGTTCTAGATAGATACTTTATTAATCCCAAGGGGAAATTCTACTCCTGTCAGCCAAACGTTGAGTGGGGGCAGGCTCACCAAAGCTGGACCGTCTCAATCCATGCACTCAACCGGTCTTGTGTCAACAGTCCCGTCTAGTAGAGGTGGTGTGGGGTATGTTTTCTTGGCACACTTTGGGCCCATTAATACTAATCGATCATTGCTTAAATGCCTTGTTTACCACATGCTTCCCTTCATGGCCACCACTCACCCATCATCTAATGGCTACTGGTTTCATGAACATGACAAGGAGATTGGTGTTTTTCAATGGCCTTCCCCATTACCAGACCTTAATACAGTACAACACTTTTGGGATGTGGCAGAACAGGAGATTTCTAGCATGAATGTGCAGGTGACTGCTTTCTGCAGAAATTGAGATGCTGATCCATGTTGACATGAATGCATCACACAAAACAAGACTTCCAACATTTTGTGGAATCTTGAGAGCAAAAGGGTAATATTAGTACAGTAGTAAGTATTAGTACAGTGATTCTGAATAAACTATTCAGTGAGTCTATACTGTATGTATATATAATATACACCAGGGTCCTCAATCACAGTCCTGGAGGGCCGCAGTGGCTGCAGGTTTTTGTCCTAACCCGGTTGCTTAATTAGGAAGCGGTTAATTTTATGGCTTGTTAGTGCTTTAACTCTGCTATGTCAGGTAATTCTCCTATCCTAGGTCATCTTCCCCCTTCTAACGACTAGGGGGCTTTGCCCCCCTGTTCGCTTCGCACACCCACCCGCTCCCCTAAAGCTTTTTTTTTAAAGTATTTAGATTGTCATACTAATGATTCATTTTAAATAAATGTCTATTTTAAACGCAAAAAATGTATGATATGTATATAGTGTGCAGTTGTGTTGAAGTTTAGCATCATAAGTCACGCAGTTATGAACTAAATAAGGTGGAGAGGCAAACAGAAAACTAAACCGTGACATACAGAGCCTGACACATACATTCTGGTCTTCAGCTTCAGAGATGGGCCACAATATTCAGATCAGGTACAAAACAATTTCCATGCATACCTGTGCCTGGGAAACCTGTCAAGTTCCTGTTCCTGTCCCCAAAGGACAGCTCTGCAAGTGGCCAGCACTTTGTTTTTCTTTTTTGCCTTGTAGTATTCAACTCTGTTATGTCTACTACTGCATTGATAAAAACAGAACAGCCAGCATTGGGGTTTTCTAACATTTTCTTGTTTTCAGTTGAGTGGTCACCTCAAGCCCTGGCCAGCTGCAGCATCTCCTGCACATCCAGTAGCTTTTCTCTTGGTTTTCCAAATTCAGCCCCACGTGTCACCTCTAAAGCATCAATCTTCTCCCAACCGGAAAAAGAGACTGGAGTCACACCTGAAAAGAAGTAAAACAAAACATCATCAGCTCTACTCAATTCGATAAATAGTAGATAGTATTCTGAACCCTTCACTTTCTGGTGGTGTAGATTTATTTTAAAAAGGATAAATTTGCCATTTCCTTTCTATCGCTCTACATAAAATACCCATAATGACCAAGTAGAAATCAGTTTTCGGAAAAAGGTTTGCAAGTTTGTTCAAATCAAAAGCTGAAATCTCTCATATATTCATGCAGGTGTTCAGATCCTTTGTTGTAGCACTCCAAGTTGTGCTCGGGTGCAACCCATTTGCTGTAATCCTCCTTGAGATGTTTGTAGAACCTAATTGGAGTCCACCTTTGGGAAACTAAATTGACTGGACATTGTTTATACAGTGACACGTGTTCCTGTGTATAGGAAGTCCACAATTCACACTGCAAGTCATGGTGAAAACTAAGCTATGACACTTCCCATCCAGTCTAACAGAGCTCGAGAGGATCTGCCAGGCAGAATGGGATAAACTGCCCAAATCCAGGTGTGCAAAGTGTGTAGAGACTTGCCAAGAAGACTCAGGGCTGGAATTGCTGCCAATGGGGCTTCTACCAAGTACCACATTAAGGGTCTGAATTCTATGAAAGAGGAATTTAGGTTTTAATTTTAAAAACATGTTTTAACTTTGTCATTCTGGATTATGGAGTGTAGAGTGATGGGCAAAATGGCAAATATATCTATTAAAAAAAAATCCTGGGAGGGAGACGAGACGTGATCTTCTCAGAAGACAATTTGACATCCCGTGAAGACAAGGCAGCGAGACAACATTTAAAACAAGTTCACAGACATCTAACCAAGCAGTTGTTGGAATGCTTTTGGCAGACAGACATCATGTGCTCCCAGCTCTTAAAACAACGACAAGCAAAACACACAGCTCGCCAGCAGATGATCCGACCGCTTCTCCTCAGCATGTATTCAGCTCCCCCCCACCTTTCACAATGCGAGCGGCAGAGATGCGAAGTGGCAAAAGGACAGCTGCTGTACAGGCTTTGAAATGATCGGTGCAAATCGCAACAAGCAGAAAACGCAGCGGACCAGCAGAAACAAGCCAGCAGATGATCCGACTGCAACTCCTTAGTGTGCGTTCAGACGCCCCCCCCCCCCCACAATACAACACGAGCAACGTTATACGTCCTGCGAGAAAGATTTAACCACACCTGGGGTTGGAAATAGAGGACAAGTATTGTTTTTACAAAAGTTTTAAAGTAAAAGTGAAAATGATGATATGTAACAATTCCCATGAAAATAATCTCTTTAAATTGTATATCCGGTAAACCAAACCCGGGGTGGGCGAGCGAAGCCCCCTAGTCTATTCAAAATTAAATCTACTAAACAGTAAAATGTGCAGAAAGGGAAAGTGTCTGAATAATTTCTCCATCCACGGCAAAGTCCATAAATATATTTTTTTTTAAACAATGAACCCAAATAATTTCCCTAATCCACAACCAAAGTGAATACAATCTAAAAGAATCAAAGTCATTCATTTTTGTTTCTCTCTCCCTTAAGGGAAGGGCCTTAGAAAGTGGACAGAAAAACCCACATCTGGTTTTATTTGCCTCTTTTACAAGTTAAAATGTCAGGGGAGCATAAACTCCTCTTCCGCTTCTGCTGAATCATTTCAGAAAAATTGAAAAAGGATAGACATTTAATAAAGTTTAAGTCTCCCTCGGCTCACTTACAAGTCATACAACTGAAATGCATGTGGACCATCAGAACAGTCATCATGTGCACATTTAGTACTGATGCACAATAACATTTGCGTCAAGGCCGGAAGTAGTCTTTGGCATGAAGCCTAAACCTCTCCACTCCATTAACAGCAAAGGAAGTGGGACCATCTGGTTTTAAAACTGCCTGTCCTGGAGTGTAATGGGGATTAAGGATTGAGGATAAGAAAAGAAAAAACAAACAACAGGGTGTAAAATGGAAGGGGAAAACATTCTGTAAACCATCTTATGCTTTTGTGCGAGTCACACAGTTGTCTTCTAAGTAAATAAATATTCTCATCCAAGTTTGAATACTGCCAAAGGGATTAGATCAAAAGATGACATTTAGCCTTTTGATGATCTACAAACGCTTACCACTCTGACAGCAGCACAAATCCACTTTCCTGCCACATCCCAGTGAAGGGCATATTGGGCTAACTGGCAGCTTCAAGTGAGCCTCTGTGAGCAAGTAGGTCCAGTGAGAGACTGAAGGCCCTTCCAGAGCTGGTACTGCTGTAGAGATGGGCACCAGTCTGAGTTTGAGAAGGTTACATTGAGTGAAATAATCACATAAATAAAAGGCCAAGAGTGATAGAGATGCTGCTGGGATAAGCTGAAGCCCTCAGTGACTCTTAAAAGGATAACTCCAGGGTCACTGGGTGCTTCCATTTTAAAAATGTATAAAATGTACTTTAATTTAAAACACATATTTCATGTGGCAAACTAATCTACGATTGTGGACTTGAAAAACACGAAACTTACCAGAGCAGGTCTGAAAATGGACAGATGAACAAACATCCATCCATTTTCCAACCCGCTGAATCCGAACACAGGGTCACGGGGGTCTGCTGGAGCCAATCCCAGCCAACACAGGGCACAAGGCAGGAACCAATCCTGGGCAGGGTGCCAACCCACCGCAGGATGAACAAACAGCCTGTTCTAAATTTATAGAACTGAAAAGGTGGATTCTCGGTGAATAAGAAAGTTCAGCTCAATGCAAGTTTTCAGGTAAAATGTCGAAGTATATAGTTCATAAATTTCTCTGTTATATAAAACTCTTGGGACGAGACGAGACCTTTTCAGAAAGAATTTCACATCCCACGAGACGAGACTTTGTGCCAAGAGATGAATTGAAAACCGAACAGGTCCAAGCGGGGTGAGAAGACAAACAGTAGAAGAAGAAAAGACAAAGAGTAGAAGACAAAGTAGAACGTCATTAAGAGGTTCAAAAACATTGGCGCGATACACATGCAGAGCAGGTTAGCGATTATGAAAGTACTAAAATTCGAAAGTGTCAAAAAAAAATGATAGTAAAGATCGCATTAGCACAAACAAACGGAAATTACTCTGTGAAATAACAGAACAGCGGAAAGAGATTGATTATATATGGACATAGGTGATATGACAGAACAACTACAAGTTTAATTTCAAAGAAACCACAATTCGGTCAGGTTAATATTTATGATCACGGAGAAGGGATGCAACAAAGAATCGAAAAAGTTAAACCATCAGACATATTAGAAATTCTACAGCCAATAATGGATACAAATCCATACATCCAAAAGGGTCGCACTTTACACGGAATTTGTAAATCTGAAAAACACGGACAAAGAAGTTTTCTTGGATTTCTAAATTGAATCCAAAAAGATCACGCTTGCATATATAATAAACCAACATGTGACGAATTGTCAGCAATTATAGTTTCGAAAGATGGAGATATCAAAGACAGAGTTGATATTCGTGTTGATCCAAAAGCACAGCACGATTCGTCGCAATTGGCAGATCCGTGAAAGGGCCCGCACGGGGGTTGGCGAGCGAAGCGAGTAGGGGGCACAGCCTCCTAGTTATTAAATACAGAAGTAGTAAACAGAAATATAGAATTTGTACATAAACACAGGTTTCTTTAAAAGCACATATAAAGTAGAAACTAAATAACAAATGGAAACCAAAAATATCTAAAAAAACAAAGATCCTAAATAAGATTGCCAATTAGCATAATTAAAACTTTATTAAAAAATACATGTTTAGTGATATGGTTACACATCTTTCATAATTTGCTTTGTTGTAACACCCAGAGAACACACAGCCCATGTCTTTCACATTTGCAATCGGAGTATATGTGGCACTGTTTCCTCAAGTGTGCGTCACAAACTATACAGCAAACAATTCATTAGAAAGACAGAAGGATATTCAGACAAACGTGCACTTTACGTCAGCCACTCATGCTGTTCTGTTAATGTAAAAGGTGGTCTTGTGCGGATACTTGAGCAATTAAATAAAATGAACAGAAAAGGTGACTAATGCTACTTCCCATCGGCCCCACATTAAACGAGAACAAACCACACGCTAAGCGAGAAAACCAAGATTATAAGACCACTTTTACACTCATGTGATATTTCATGTATGTATGTTTATGTAAAACTGACGATTCATCAACATCCTTCTGAGCTCCTCCACCTCCAAATCTTTGTTTAGAATTTCAAGTAATGGCTGGCAGGGGAACTGGCAGCATTGAATCTGAAAGGGAAAGCATTTCATATCCTGAAAAGGAGGCCGAATTCAGAAACTCCTACTCTTAGTAAAACAAACAGCTGAAAATAACTGCAACAAAGTGCCTCAAATGAATAAGCCAAGACCCTGGTGATGAGAGCTGGCACAGCTGTTGTTGTACAATAATTTGTAATTGAACACTGAAGTTACTTTACTTGATGTTACCTGCTCTTACTTTTTACAGACACTGCATATGCTGTTTACCTCTTTTTATGTTTTCACATTTTATATATTTTTTATACAAACACTGAATCACAGTGAAAACAGAACTCTGTGGTCTAAATTTATTACAAATATAAAAACACAAAATAATTAATCTCATAAATATTTGCCCCCTTTAATATGGCACCCCTAAATCAACACTTGGGCAGGCAGTTGGTTTTGAAGTCCCAGAATTAGTTCAGTGGAGGTCATCTTGTCTTGGGTTTCACTTGATTGTAGTCTGAAACGCACCGTGTACGGCCTAACCGCCATGACTGGGATTGGCTCTTCCACCATGTCAATACCAGACGTCTGCAGTTTCTTTAGCACTCGTACTGGGAGATTCAGGGACAGTTGTAGCTCATGTGGTATTGGATGTATGTTGCTGCTGTCATGATCTGCAGCATTATACTCCCGTCACTGGTCTGTGGAACAATTTCATAGTATTTTGACAATAAATTTCAACTGCTGCATGAGGGGGCAGTAGCCCAACAGAGTGCCATATAGACACAACACATGTCACATGTATGAGAGCGGACTTTAAACATTTTTAGTCTGACCGCGCTGCACCTGACCTGCCTTCATATATGAGGTACACCATCAGTCAGACCACTTCCTGTTTTTTCCTCGAGTCATCATTCCTAGTAATTAATCCGGTATTGTACAGCGATGGTCGGTAGTGATGTTGCTTTCATTTTATGGCAAGTATATCCGATTGAATTTTAGTTCAAAGCTCAGAAAACAGGTCAAGAGACTTTTGGACTGCTGAATTACACGTAGGGAACAGCAATAACGAGCGGAGCAATGGTATTGAGGTGGTGACAGTCTAAAACCTCAACAAAAAAAAATGTGCTGAATGAAATTTTCAGCTGTTGGGGTAAAAAGAAGCTGCATCTTCCTTGAAGATGGAAGTTAAAAATTTGCTGCTACTCATCTTTGACAGATTTTTGGAGTGCTAAAAGCGTGCATAGAATGTGAAGAAAACACAAATTTGAAAAGCCTAAAGCATCAAGCAGAACAGAGACACGATCAGAATGATTCAATGGACCCCCTGTGTAAGGGAAAGGTCATTTCTCTGGGCCTATTAGTTACCTCGCTTCTCCAGTAGCCCACACAGTGCATGGTACCCAGGTTTGGCCATGCTGCAGTCCAGCACTCGGGAGTCAATGTCCTCCAGTACACAACGTGCAGTTTCAAAGCTGTCATTCATAGTTGTGGCAATGACGCCAGTCGGACCTCTCTTCACCCAACCGCTGCAATAGAGACCTGGGGGAAATCAGAGACATTAGAGCTTTCAATCACAAGCAAAAAGATGGTGACAAGGCTAGAAAAGTTCATCTTCAGAATATCTCGAAATTGTTTGGTAGGACCACACATTTAAAAAAAACACACGATCGTGTGAATGTGAGCAAGACTGGGTCCTGTAATGGACTGGTGGCCTATCCATCTTGTTTTTCAGAAAGCTGGATTTAAAAATGGTAGAAAATAAAAAGCTTTTCCTTCTATGGATTGCTACAACTATTTCTCAGTAAAGGAAAACCAGAAGAAACTTTTGATGGGCTTCTAATGAACAGTAACGTCTCCATGTAAAACCCCTATCAGTGAAGCAACATACAAAGAAATAGAAATAAACAAATGTGACATTTGAATGAAGTGTTCCATTACCGGGCAGCATGGTGGTGCACTTATTCACAATACTGACTCACGGATTCAATGTCTGGATGCAAACTGAATACCTCTTAACTATATGCAGTGTCACACATGCACGTCAAAGGATCATCTTCTGAGGTATGCAATAACCCATCATGGCTTGAGGGGGTGCGGTCACTAATTTTATTGCTTTTTTAAGACTCGCTCTACCGAGCCTCTTATCAGTTGGATCCAAGAAGGCGGTATTCTTGAAGTTGCTTACTGGTTTTGTGGCCCAGCGTGCATGTTTTGTTCATTCCAAATGAATGTTAAACTGAATGGGGCAACCTGGCTGGCACCCCAACATTTATTTGGGCTCCCCCTGTGTCTGCTTGCCCAAAGCAGCTTACGTGTTCTCCCTGTGTCAGCATGGGCTCTTTTCTGGGAACTTCCAGTTTTCCTCTCACATACCTAACTGGCCATATACTGTATGAGTGCAACTGTGGGTATTAACATGAGTTGGTCCAAAGATGGAGTGAAACCCCACACAGGCTTGGTTCCTTCCTTGTGCCTGATGTATCTAGAACAGACCCAAGCTCTCTTTGACCCTGAACTACACTCAAAAAAGTAGATTGCTTGAAAAGTGGGGGGGGAAAAAGAAACAAATGTGAAACACAAAGATGAAGGAACAACCTTTATAAATCAAAATTCAACTTGACAGAGAATGTTATTGGGAATAACAAATAAGGACTCACCAGGCGTTTGACATACTCGACCCATGTCATTAGGAATCACTCCTTGGGTTTCATCAAATGGCACGCCATCATCGATGGGCAAACTCTTGTAACCTATACTGCTCACAATGAGCCCACACGAGACTTCCTCCTCTTCTCCAGTTAGGACAGCCTTAGCATTCTCCCCTGAACCCTAAAAAACAAAACAAGGAAAACAATATATAAATATGCACAGAATAAGACCTTTACATGTTAAGAAAGCCGCACCCACACAGAGTCCAGGCATCACACTGGAACATTCTACAAATGGTACAAACCTTGGCACTTTTTCACTCTGTGCCATTTCTCCTTTCTCTGACTTGCAAATTCAAAGATGACGTGTTGAACTATCTTGTAAATTTCCAGCTTCTTATATAAAAAATTTTACTTTAAATGGGCCCAGTGATTAATTAGTCATCATAAATACTTGAATTGGCATCGGGTAGAAACGCTGTACATGCCAACCAGATGCTTCAAATATAAAAATCTCTCAAAAAATGTAGTTCTAATCATCAGTTAGAATCTCACACCTTCAGTATGTTTTTTACTAGGGTGGCATGGCTGAACTGTGGTTAGCACTGCTGCCACATGGACAGAGTATCATAGTGACGAATCCTACACCCAGTCAAGCATCCTCCCTGTGTAGTCTGCATAGGCTCTCCTCCCATAACCAGCAAATATAATTGGGGTAAGTTAACTAGTAACTCTAAACCTCCCCAGTATGAGTGGGCTTTGTGATGGACTAGTAAACCTTCCAGGGTGGCTTCCTGTCTTGTGAACAGTGTTGCTGGGATACGCTAAGGCCTCTGCAATACGGAAACATTTGAATAAATATGTTCTATATTGTATCAAATGCCTGACCTGTAAATATACTGCGTGGAATAGAATTATGGGCTAAGCAGGTCCCAAAGAGTTTCCAACCACACTAAATAAGAAAAAAACAAAGAAGTGGCAGTCATGGGTCCAACACAGCAAGGGGTTTCTGGAATCCAATCAGGCATAAAAACACATCAATATTTACTTACTTACCTTTACCAATTTATACAAATACACCTGGGCAATACCGAAACCTTTGGCTAGTTAAGTGGTTCTCAACGTTCAGGTTTTTGTCCCAAACCACTTCTCCTAACTAGACTCTGCCTTAATTAAGCAAGCCGTTATCTCCCAGTCTGTTTTTTTAACAATCATTTAGAAATTACAAACTTTTTTTTATTTTTACTGAATAGATCATGAATGTACAGTATATGTGTTATACTGGAAATAATTTTTCTTTTCTCTTTAAAGCATTTTTTAAAAAAATGTTCTTTAGGCAATTATCCACCATAATAAAAGGATAAGTATTTGAGTATATATGTCAAGATGGTATGTATCTGTCATTCCAAAAGATGGCAGAAATAAAATGCATTGCATTCGTCATTCCAACAGATGGCACATCACAAACATTAACATTGCTTTTACAAATCTCATACCAAATGGCATAACAGACATATGCATTGCAAGATGCAATACAAAAGTTAGCACCGCGGTCTACGTTGATTACTTCGATTTTAATGTAGCACAGCTAGTTTACTAATAAGCACATCATAAGTGAATAATACTGAAGTAGATGCTCCTTTTAGAGTCAATTTTGCTGGTGTCAGCTCTACTCAACATGATTTGTCTGTATTCAGATTCAATTAAGAAAGCAAACTCCACAGAAGTGATAAAGTGAGCATTTAAAAGATATGATATACATACTGTACATATGTATCTTAATTCCTGCGAGTGTAAATCTGACACTACTGTATTTTTCTAAAAGCTAATTGCACAGTAAGATGAATGAAAAGAAACATCTGACTGAAACTGGCTGGATCAAAAAAACTGCAGTCATAGGATTGAACGTTGAGAACTGCTGGTCTAGTTGACCATAAGGTGCGCAATGGTACAAGTACTAAAAGGGCTCAAGTGTCCGTCACCCTGCCTGAAATTCTTCACTTTTCTAAACAAAATTCAATTTTCTAGCTAAAAAACTTTGATAGGGACATTTAACTTATAGGGTGGGTCACCGAGTAAGCTGAGGTATTCAGCATTAGAAAATGCAAATTCGTTGTTGAATGTCACAAAAGCGCGTTAACATGGACAAGTCCATCCATCCAACCCGCAGAATCCAAACACAGGGTCACGGGGGTCCGCTGAAGCCAATCCCAGCCAACACCGGGCGCAAGGCAGGAACCAATCCCGGGCAGGGCGCCAACCCACCGCAGCATGGACGTGTCAAATGAGGCAATTTAAAGTGCAACTTTTCGCCGGACGCACCACGCGAAACGAGGATAAGGCGTGACGTTACTGTAGCTCCGGTAATCCTTCGATTCGAATGGAGGACGAGTGCATCGCGACATAGTTTCTAGGTAGCTGATATTTTAAATGGCCTGGATGGCAATACGCAAAGTGTGGGTTGAAGGCTAACCTCCGATCTTTGATTTATCATGTGCGGATGTTCATTCCCCATTCCTTAAAATACTAAGACGTGAACTGAACGGAGTCGAAAAGTGATCGACAGCTCATGACAGCAGGCCGCCCAATTAACGGTATTCAAGGAGCAACTCACGCGATAGTCCAACAGACTTAAAGCGCGGACGGACTCTCGCGATACCGTGGCGCTGCCGGTCCACCTCGGTGAGCCCTGCCCACTTGCAGCCCCGCCACTTTGAGTATAAACACACAGGCTGCAACCTGCTACATTCATTTCAAACTTGTCTTCTCTAAGTGACGATGAAAGTCATGTGTGAAATTGTGCTACTAACCTTACACGAGCAGCTGAGCCCACTCATTAGTTTCTTTTACGGGGCGGAAGACACCAAGGACCTGGAGCCGGAGAGCCCCGTGACAGAGCCCAGTGCTGGAGACGGTGCCCTGTCGCTGTGGAGTGCTCTCTCCGAGTCCCTGCCCCCGCAGACATTCGTCGGCTTGTTATTTATTTTATCCTTTATGGTCATCTTTAGCACCTGCTATTGTAAGATGGTAAACAAAAACAAGGAGGAGGTAAACAGAAATTCTTGGGATGGAAGGCTGAATGTGTTGGGGGTAACAGGGTTAGGGTTCGGGGTTCAAGTATCGTTACAGTAATGAGCGAAGTCAACGAGGCTATTGAATGAGTGGATTGCTAATTTGAAACATATTTACCATTAAAATATGCACTAGCATTCACAGGTTTGGATTCGTTACCTGCATAATCCTCGCGATTCAGCATTATATGTGACCCGCACCCAGACTCGAAGCTATGTAACGTGCTAGCTATTTTTGAGTTCTGGAAATCGTGGACTTTATACTAATCCAAATACATTCAGATACCAACACAGATTAAGCTCTACATCAGTTTGAAATGCAGGCATGTCTACGTTTTTTGTAATGTACTTAACAGTACTTTCTAATCCATTATTCCCTTTGGGTTTGGGGTGGTACCAACTGATCCACCAAAATGGCTATTAAAATGTGGAGTGGACATACTTTAGGGTTGTAGTATACTTTACCCTTGACTTAAACCAAGCTGCTGCTTCTTTTTGAAAACAATTCTTCATATTGTGTTCACTTCACACCTTTTCTCTTGTTGGATTTCAGACTATATCCACATTTCTGAGGAAATCCATAGAGCCCATCAGTGCAATTCAAGATAGCAATATAAAGCTTATTGAACAAATGGTAGCGTACATGGCTATAACAGATCAGCGGGAGAGGCTCAATGTTATTCTTATTGAAGAGGTTCAGAGGAATATCTACAATTTGGACCAAAGGCTGAAAAGACTGGAAAAAGAAAATGCTGTCCCAGAATTCCGGTTTTCCAAAATGTCTGACAGTATTTTAGAAAAACAAGATAGTTTAGAAAAACAGTATAAAGATGAGATTTTGGTAGATGAGGACTCTCGCCAAGGACGAGAAGACTTTGATCAAAATGACAGTGGATGACAAGCCAGGAGAAAGTCAACACAATGGCAGCTCGTGTGAACCGGTCCAACGATCAGAATTCTGGTGAAACTGAAATCAGAGACTAAATAAAGGAAAAAATGGAAAAATGAAAAAGAGAAGAAAAATGGAAAAGATCTGAAACCCTTTTAAATTTTAAGATACAAGTGTCATAGGAAAGGCTCGTAGGGAGAACTGCTGCCCCAATCCTATACTGAAAAGCAAAGCAGAGGAAGCCATGAGCAAGGAGATGAAGTTTAATCCATGGCTTATATAACTGAGTATTCCAAATACGGTGGGTGCCCCAGTATGGCTTATTAGTACGGCTTAATTTAAAAACCACCCCAGGGGTGTGGGTTAATCAGACGCAAGTGACAGTGTACCCTCCTGGGCAATTTGGCTCAGCTATGTGGGCACGTGGCCCATGTGCTGTTCAGTCCAAATGACTGAAATGAAGAATCTTGAGTGTATTGAAGGGGGATGTTCATCACTGCTGAAGTAGCAGTCAGGCATCATTTTAAATTCAATTCATATTAGAATAGCACTCTTGCATTCAGTTTGTATTCTAACTGCACTGCCCAGGTGTGTTTTTTTCTGCAGGGATCTCATCGCAGTGGAGACCAGCATTCATCACATTCATTTTTTCCATGGCTTTCCCACTGCATTGTTTGAAACAGACCTGTAACAGCTGACCTTGCACGTTAAAGTGAAAATCTTCATTTTAAGATTAGCACAAGAAATTGTCATTTCATCCAAGTCTACGAAACACAAAAGGTTTATTTGAGTGCGACTGTAGCTTTGGCCAGCTGTAACTTTCAGGTTGAAGGAGGACAAAACATGATGCGATTCTGAAAGCTATAAAGGTAGGAAGGTGACACCAAACATCCCATAAATAATTTACCTTGTATTCAGCCAACCTGAGTCACCAGCACAAAGTTATTTCAATGTCTCCTTTATTATACCCACATTACAGCTACTAACATCTGGACATACCCTGCCACTAAAATGACAACAGTCTTTTACTTCGCTTGTTGCTAAATAGTCCAAGTGATGGCTATGCACCATATTAGCAACTGACATGCATCCCGATATCTAATTCCAACTTGTTTTCTAGATATCTCTTAAGACAAAGATTATCTTTTTATTCTTGTGCCTTGCAGAGGTTGTTTAAAGGCCAAGTCTCTAACAAGAGGCAATAGAGTCCAGGCACACTGGCTTGCTGAAATGATGTGGTGGCCTCAACATAGTCAGTCCTCACTTGGAGGATAGCCTTCATGTGAACTTGGTCTTCTTTAACATCTTTGAGACTTGTGCATTCTCTTGAACCCTGACAGGTTAGATCTTCAGATACTGATCTATAGGCCTGACTATGACGGAGAAACCATTAACAAAGCAATGGCTCCACGATTTTAAGTTCTGTTACCAGCTTTTTAGGCCTCTTAATTTACTAAAGCACTTATGGTTGCAGAGAAGGATCACATTAAAAATCTCAGCATTCAGAAAGAAACAATGTTTGCAACACAATCAATTCCGGATTACTATAATCATAGTGAAACAAATTCTGGTCATTAAGCCAGTGCAGACAGAGCTTCTAAATAGAATCCACGTGACAATGTTTAGTGTGGTCTACAACAGCCCTTCAGTGAAACAAGCTGGTTCAACTGGGTGTTACCATCATACAAGAACTCATCTCCCCATCTAAGATTACCAGACACAAAAGGTTTACTTTAGTGGGATCGTAGCTTCTGCCAGCTGTAACATTTAGGTTGAGGAGGAAAATTCCTGCTATGATTCTGCAAGCTTAAAGTATGAAGGTGAAACAGAATGGAGTAAAGGATCAAAGCCACAAGTTGATTTATCGGTGTTAGCCTCAACCAGGCAGGCCCACATTACAGCCCCTTAACATCTGGACACATCTTAGCGCACAACCAACTTTTATTTTTAGTTCATCTGGTGTTAACACATCCAAATGATGGCTACACACCATATTAGAAAATGACATAGGACCCAGTTCTAATTCCAGTTTGTTTTATTGATCCCTCTCAAGGTAAAGATTATCTTTCATTGTTATGCCATCATTCATTTTCTAATGCAGATTAAACTGAATTTTTTAGGCAAACAGTGTTGTGAGGTGACTAAGGTTTTGGACTTTAAACCCAGGTTATTTTCTCCCCTGTGACTCAATGCGTGATCCCGGGCTAGTCAATTTGCATGTGCAAAAAATTAAAAATCAAGCGACTGTAACATGTCCTGAAATTGTACAAAGCCCTGGATGAATGCATCAGCCCAACAGGAATGTACAAATCAGCATTTTACAACATGGGCTACGTTACAGCTTTCATTCTAATTAGATCACATTCATTACTACAGTCATCCCCATTCATAAGTTATGATGCCATGCCAGAGTTATCTGGGTTCACATGTACCACCTTTTAAAATGTAAAACCCCTAAACCTTCATGAAATTTAACACAGTCTAGAAAGCCTCCAGGATCAAAGCTGCCATCTTAACTGTTAGATCAGAAGGAATGTCCATCTGAAATTGGAGGGCTTAGGTGTTTGAATTCCTGTGCAGTTATGCAACAATCTATCAATTTGGCAGGCAGTGTGGCACAGTGGTCAAGGGTCTTGGACTACAAACACAGAGGCTGTAGGATCAAATCCTGCTACTGACACTGTGTGACCACGAGCAAGTCACTTGACCCGTCTGTGATCGCACCTGGAAAAAGAAAAGCAACACACTGTACTTTCAATGTTGTAGGTTGCCTTGAATAAAACACACTAAGCCAGATAATATTATTATTAAGATATGGTGCTGGAGACAGTCTCTCTCATTCTAGGCAGACAGTAATTCAAATGCAGGACTACATCCACGTTAAAGTCCCAGTTTTACCATCTATTTTTTTCAAAATAGTTTCATGCAGAAACAAAACATTTATTGCAAAATGAGGAGAATTATAGAAATAACTTTGTGCTATTCTGTATAAACTAATAGCATCTCTATTTTAACTTGAAATATTTACTATTTAGCTGTAGAATAAATTAATCATGTGCACAGATTATAGATATTTCGTCTGACCCAGAGGACTTCGCTTAGTCTAATGTTGGACCGAAAGGCGGCCTGCCACTTTGGCTTGGTGCTCTCAGATTCTCTTTTGAATGTGTTCTTCCTTTAGTGGTTGAGTAATGCCATTAAACCAAAATCTTTGCCCCAGAGATGTAGTTCTATAATTCCACAGTATTGGGTGAGCCACAAGGCAGATTTGATTAAAAAGATTAAACCTCTTTCTATGATGCACACACCATATCAGTGTAGATTTTTGCAAATTGTATTCTAGTAACAAAACAAATATTAATATTCTAGGCAATTTATTTATTGACTAACTGCAGTGGTTCTCTAGCTCAGTCCTGGATTCCCCACATGGCTGCAGGTTTTTGTGTTAAGCAGTTTCTCAATCAAAAAAGCACAGCGGGATGATTTTTACATTTTTAAAACAATTAGGATTATTATGTTTGGTTTACCTTTTAATACCTTTTACTTATTTTCCTATTTTCCCCTTTTCTGTGTCGTTTGCTGCCTTATTTGTATCCTAATAATGAAAACAATTGAGAGCAAGCAGAGTAGATACCCAGGCCGACAACACAGAATACATGAAAGTGCTCATTTGTCAATAAGGGATCACATAACTAGACCAACTGGAAATGCACAATGAAAATCTGGATGATGGTACAATCTAACAAAAAAAGAAAAAAATAATTTTGCAACTCCCACATTGACCCCAAAACACAGACTTTGCCTAAACATTTGGCTTAAATAGGTAAGAATCCATTTTAATAAGATAAAGCTGGCTGGAACAAAAACCTGCAGCAACTAGGGTCTCAAAGACAAGCTTTTAGGAAGCACAGGCTTAGACCATTAACTATCTGCCCTACGTGCGCCATAGCCACTTGACTATGAAGATCATATAAAATGATAATTTAAATAGAGTTTTGGTCAAAAAAAGTTTGGTTAATAATAGTTTCTTCTATAAGAGCTTGGAAAAGATGAAAACCAAAACTTGATGTAGTATGCCATTCTGCGCAGGGTAGAAATGGTATCTCCTCAGGAAAGTAAATAACAGACAATTTGTATTTAACTCAGCCCTTAATTTCCATCTGTCCTGTTGTCCTTCACACACACACCTCTTGGTCAGTCAGATTCAGCCACCAATTCCAGTTCAGCTGTGCCCAGTTCATGCCCTTTCATTTCAGCCACCTGCATTCCCCCAGGTTAGCTATACAGTCAGATAAAAATGAATTGACGCAAAGCCTTTTATCCCCACTGCCGCACATAAAGGTTCTTATGTGATAGAGTAATGTTATAAATGTGTGAGAGCAACAACTAGTTATAGAAGCTTCCTACTCTTTAAACATGCAGGAGAGTTAATGTCTAATATCTGATCTGAAACATTTTAAAATATGATGGTTAGACAGTAATAAAAAAACCAACAAAAACACTTTATTAACCTGAATGCTTTCCATTATACTATCCGTCATGGGAAAGCAAGAATCAATGCACGAAAGCATTGGACACAAATCAGGAAAAATCCCTTATGTTGAGAAAAAAAGTGTCTTCATTCAAGTAGTGTGATATAGGGCTTAATGTTATTTATTACTCCCAATACTGCAGTTAAAGCTTCAGGAGTGATTATAGATACAAGGCTATCACAAAATGAGTGCTCAACAACACTTAAAATAAATGACTGAGTGATGAGGGCATTTCCACTCAAAGGCCAGATCTTGTTAAATAATAATAAGTTATTCTAGTACTAGGAGACACTTCCATATGTGTAACTGCTCCACAGGGAAATATATTCATCATAGCAAATCACTGGAAAACATTCAAATTCGGAACTAGAACTGTCTGAATGATCTCTCAATAGAGCTTTTGGCATAAACATCACCAGTGTAATCACAACATGGCCAAAAGACACCATTTACTTTACAAACAACCAAAGTGGAGTCCAGAGGCCAATGTCAAATGGAGAGCTGATAGAAAATACAGAAATTGGCTTTTGTCAGTTTAGCTGATGACATTGTGATCTGTAGTGATAGTAGGGAGCAGGTTGAGACCCTGGAGAGATGGAGATATGCTTTAGAGAGGAGAGCAATGAAGGTTAGTAGGAACAAGACAGAATGAGTGTGTGAATGAGAGGGAGATCAGTGGAATGGTGAGGATGCAGGGAGTAGAGTTGGCAAAGGTGGAGGAGTTTAAATACTTGGGATCAACAGTACAGAGGAATGGGGACTGTGGAAGGCAGGTGAAGACGAGAGTGCAGGCAGAGTAGGATGGGTGGAGAAGAGTGTCAGGAGTTATTTGTGACAGGCGGGTATCAGCAAGAGTGAAAGGGAAGGTCTACAGGGCGGTAGTAAGACCAGCTTTGTATATGGTTAGAAACGGCGGCACTGACCAGAAAGCAGAAGACAGAGCTGGAGGTGGCAGAGTTAAAGATGCTAAGATTGGCTTTGGGTGTGACGAGGATGGATAGGATTAGAAATGAGGACATTAGAGGGTCAGCCCAAATTGGACGGTTGTGAAGCAAAGTCAGAGAGGCGAGATTACGTTGGTTTGGGCATGTGCAGAGGACAGATGCTGGGTATATTGGTAGAAGGATGCGAAGGATAGAGCTGCCAGGGAAGATGAAAAGAGGAAGGCCTAAGCAAAGGTTTATGGATGTGGTGAGAGAACAGAAAGATATGGAAGAAGATGATCCGCTGTGGCAACCCCTAACGGGAGCAGCCGAAAGAAGCAGCAGGAGGTCTCAAGATGATGTCATAGTGGGCCACATTGTATTACACATACTTCTACTTACAAAGCCACTTAAACTCAAAGCCATGAGCAGAAACAGGTTCAGCACTTCATTTGGGGCCATTTTAATACCTCTGTTATATTCATGCAGAGCTAGCAAATATATTTAAACATTATATAAAAGGTAGTTTCAGGTCAACGCTAATGCACTGAAATTATCAGCCCACTTTTGCTCTTTTTAGCATTTTCATTTCATTCTGATCTTGCTTCAATTTCACCACCTTTAAAATCTTAAATTCACAAAAACAACATTTATGCCTGAAATATGACAAAAAAACTATTTAGGATGTTGCATTTTCTTCATATCTTGTATTTCTTACTGTTTATGTAATATTAGGCAATACTGTTTATCAGCTTGGACTGCTTGATTAGAACGGCAAGTCAGGGAGAAGGATGGTTGGAACATCTGCAGTGTTTTGTAGAACACTTTTAAACAGTGTATGTTTACCATTTTGGTGTCTGTGGCTGTATTTGTCATAGGGATATCAGGAAAAGCAGCTATTGATGATGTATGCCATTTTAATGGTATAATACATCATTTCCTTAAGCAATAGATTATACAGAAAACATGGAGGTTGCCTCCTGCAAAATTACAAAATTAGGAATCTGGAGAATGTTCTGCTAGTCCTAAAGTTAGACTTTCTTCCATATACAGCTTAAATTTTGACATAGTAAGATAGATAATTCTGAAATACGCTATATAATGACAGAAAGAGTGACAATACTGAAGGTTCTCTAAATATTCTGTGTGTATATATATTTATATACATGCATACACAAAATGACAAAACATCCACTATCCGGCCATGCCTGGGCATAATTATGTCCCATGTCCACCAGAGGGCTGTAATGTCTGATAAACGAAGGCAATAAGAGACAGACAGAGGTTCCTAAATGCATGATGTCAGTAAAACAGACCGACTTACCATTGCATCAGTTTTACTAAACAGACGTTTTGCTGTGCTAGTATACCAATATTATATCGTGCCTCTCTCTGTATTAATGATAGAAAGACAGATATACTGTATAGATAATACTAAAAGGTACTACAGGATGGATAAATATTTATCCAAAGTGCAAATTGGTAGTGGCTCTCACTTTATATTTTTACACATCTGCTGTAAATTCACTGTCTTGTATGGCGTCTGTAAATTTGTATATACCTGTATATTGGAGTTTTAGGTCTTCTATGGTAGTCAGATTAGGTGGGGATTGCAGTATGCTGGGATGTGGTGTCTAGTGTGTGGTGGTTCAAATGAAAATGTGGATTCATTTTTATGGATTTCTTTACATTAGCACTTATTTACAAAACTTGCAGGAATTTTTACTGAACTACTGGAAACACATCCTTAATTTCTGTGTTTTACATTCATATAACATTCAGAAATCCACTAAACCTGCTATACTGTATTACCAGTGTGAGATTTCACTATTCAGCCAATAGTGGAACAGTAACGAGTACCCCGACTATTTAGGGAGACACTGCTGGTGTCTTATTCACGGTTTCTGGGTTGGTTGATATATTGCGCCTGCTGCTGTTGGGATGAGCTCAGGCTCCCCCTAAGACCCCAGTGTTGAAACGGGAATTTCTGAAAATGTTGAGATAAATATATAGAATTTTCATATGTACCGTCCTCCAACCCCCTGGATTTGAGACACACAGTAATTAATCCGATTATTAGGGGCTATGCTGTTAAGAAGCAGCACCTGACTAAAGAGTCCAGAGTACTAGAAAAACAAAGGGTGGGCTATCGAAAGGAGTGCATCTATGGAACCTTTTTGGTGGGCAGGCAGAGCTCTGGAGGTAGGCCCAGGAGGGAACAGGATTAGGGTTCTGATTATTCAGCACTTTTTTTTTTCTTATCTGTACTCTTCCTAGTCTCAATTAATCAACAAAAATAAAATTTACAATACTAATCTCATATTCTTTGTTTACTGGGTTTTGTGGGTAGCTCCATGTTGCCCCCAGTCTTCAACATTGTATATGTTTTTATATGAGCTAATAAAACTGGGCAAAAACACTTAAAGCAGTCCATTTAATCACTACCACTAACCACCTGATGATGCCAAAAGCCAAGACTTTCTTGTTAGGATCTCTTCAGTCTGCAAAAGATGCACCAAAGGCATTCTAAAGCCATGCTGTGTTGAATTTGATGAGGGAACTGCAGAGGGTTATTAACCTAATATGTTTTCTGCAGTGGCGCTAACTTGCCGTGTTCAAAAACAAATGGAAAAAGGCAGCCAGAGGATTGTCTGGTCCTTTACAGCAGCTGTAGAAAAAGCAGAAGCCAAATCAAACACAAAGGCAAATTGAAAAATAAAAAAACAAATCAGAAGCACATAAACTAAGAAATGCAAAAATGAAGTATGAAAAGTACAACACGTCAACAAATGAGAAGGTATTTAAACAAAATGGACAGCAAGCAAACCAGAAGATAAGGATTCAATCACAAAGTCTAAAAGGAAGGAGAATGAAGAACTGCCACGTGAGACACCATGATGTGTGCAGTAGTCCACTACTTAAGCGAAGCATAACTCACAGTGAGGACAAAACCCACCAGATCAGTTGCTGTTTTCATTCAGCATGGAACCTTCCAGAGATGGTCCCATGTTATTACAAATAGTACCTATAAAAAGTAGTCGCCCACCTTTGGATGTTTCCCATTGTATTGCTATATAAAATTGAATCACAGTGGATTAATTCGGCTTTTTTGAAATTGAGCAACAGATAAAATAGATTTTAAGAATCAAGACTTTCTGGCATTTTCTGCTCAAGTGTATTTGTGAAATGCACATGAGCAACTGGAAACCCAACATAAATATGCACACACACTATATATTATATATACACATTTCTACACTTTTATAAAGAATGTAGTCTTTATTTTTTTTTTAAACCATAAATAAGTATGTGTCCCTCACTCTACTCACCATCCATCCCCACCCTGTTCCAATCCGTGGTATCGAAAATGGTATTGAATATCAATAGTTCTCAAAGTATTGAAGTTTGGAATTTCAGTATCATGACAATTATTCTACACAATATATTGCTTATCACACAGACAGAGAAAACAAATCTATTAGAGAAATCACCTCAAAGCAGTTTTGTACCGTAAACACGTTGTTTAAAAGTGCCAAGAAGTTTATACAAAATTAAGACGTTAAAAATGATTGAAAATGTTTACTAGAAAAAAGTAGGATTGCTTCAAAGGCAATTCCGATCCCTCCACTTCCCCCATCAATTTTCTAAAAATGCAAAATATGGTCACTTTAAAAAAATCACTTTATTTAGACAGATCTTCATTGTATATAGGAGCTCATCTCAAGACTGCAAGCTATAAACATGGCCACAGCTAATAAATTATGTAAAGTTCAAAAAATTACTTTTGCTCATATTTTAAACAGTATCTTAAAGAGTCGTTATTTCTAACATTGTGTTAACCAAAAAAAAAAAAGTCTAGAGTAAATTCACTATCAGCCATTTTCTGAACAGCTTTTCCAGGGGACCAGTGATCTGCTTGACATCACTGGATACAACACACTGAAAGTCTATCACAGGGCCCATTCACTGTTGTGACAAGTTAGAATTACCAATTAGCCTCACAACCATATAATGGGGATACGAGAGAAAACCCCCACATATACATGGGACAATGAAAATGCCACCCAGACAGTGCCCAGGCAGCAGCACTAATCGCTGCACCACTGGGCTACCCTAAACACATGCTAAGAATGCAAAATCTAAAAGAAACACAGAAGACATTGCAAGAGGTAGCGCATACAAAACCACTGAATACAAAAACACAACTTCGTTCTTTTTAAGATGCATAATCCATACAGCTTTTGTAAATTAAAACACTAAAGAAACGCATCATCAAACATTTATTCAAATCTCTCTTGCTAAAGTGATAGATCTCAAACAGAACAGAACGTTATAGATAAAACACTTCAGACTTTGTCTGGTACACACTCTGATTCAGTAGAATTAGCAGAACAAAAATAAAATGCTACCCTTACCATCACACTATAGATTAAAAATATCAGCATTTGCATTACAATAAAACATGGCAGTGTTACTTCTGTAAATGCACAGCATTATATCTGGAAAATATTGCTGTGAAAAAAAGCTGTTTATTGTTCATTGTTAGCCATCAAGTATAAATAATTGCAAGAATTCTGACCTACTGAATAAAGCAATAGACCCCAAACAACTGTCAGTGTGGGACCCTCAGCAGGTCACTCCACCATGCACAGATAACTAAGTCACTTTTATCTAAAGCATCAGACCGGAAAACAGATAAATAAAGAAGTTGATCTACCTCCAGTGCAGTGACCGCAAATCGAATTCCAGCAACTTTCTTCCCATCAGCTGTGGGAAGGATTTTGATAGGGCTTCGCAGAAATCGGAGGCTCCACTCTCGCGATGCTGCTGCCCAGCGTTCTGCGTCTCTGCCAGACGGTTCCTCCATTGCTACTTTCATCAGGAGCTCTGTTAAGCGCTTTCTGGGACGAGCTATATCTAGAGTTCAAACAAACCCAGCCTCGAAATCATGATGTTTATGAGCAAAATGTCATGTTAATATTCTACAGGAAAATGGGCGAGAATAATTTAACTAAGCACAAACAAACATTAAACCAAATGTAAAGTTTTAATAAAGGAAACTATTTAAATCCATACTCTTTGTCCATTCTGAAACCTGAAATGCCACAGCAGAAGTACATTCAGTAATTGTAGTGCACTCAGACCCCCTTCACTTTCTGCACACTTTGCTGCATTGTAGATTTAATTTTAAAGGAATAAAATTTGCCAGTTTGGGCCATCAATCTTTACTCAATCTATAATCGTAAAGTAAAAAGCATGTTTTCAGAAAGGTTTGCAAAATTATTAAAAATCAAAACTGCAATCTCTAATTTATGTAAGAGTTCAGACCCCTCTCAATTTTGGTTAGGTGCCTACTGTTTGCTTCAGTTCTTTTAAGAAGTGTTAGAAACTTCTTTGGAGTCCACCTGTAGCAAACGGAATGCATTATTTAGAGAGGCAAAACACGTACTTGCGTATTTACAGTTCTACAATTTATACTCTATGTTAGAATAAAAACTAAACCATTAAGTCCGAGGAACTCTCCATAGACCAATCCAATCCAAACTGTGGTGAGGCACAGGTCAGGGCAAGGGGACAAACCCATTTCTAAAGCTATGAGTGTTTAAAGTGGACTGAATAATTGTGAAATGGGAGTCTGGAACCACCAGGACTCTTCCTAGAGTTGGCTGTATTGCCAAGCTGAGTAACCAAGCATAAAGGGCATTGGTCAGGGTGGTGAACAAATACCCAATGGCCAAAATAACAGAGTTTCAAAAGTCTTCTGCTGTGATGGGAGAACCTGCCAGAAGGATTACCATCTCATCAGCACTCCTATCAATCAATTTTTACAGGTAGAAAGGCAAGACAGATGCCACACTTGAGTAAAAAGTATACAACAGCCCACCTGGACTTTGCCAAACAGCCTACACAGGACCCAGACAGCATAAGGAAAAAGATTCTCTGGTCTGATGAGACAAAAACTGAATTCTCTAGGCAGAATGTCAAGCATTTTGTGAAGATCTGGCACTGCTCAACACCTACCTAATACCATATCTACGGTGAAGCACAGTGATGGCAGCATCATGTTACAGGGGTGCTTTTCAGCAACAGGACCAGAGAGACCAGTCAAAAATTGAGAACAGCATGAATGCAGCCAAATCAGAGAAGTCCTTGAAGGAAACCTACCCCGACAGTGCACACAACCTCAGACTGTTGCAACGGTTCACCTTTAAGCACAAAAATGTCCTGAAGCACACAGCCGAAACACAGACGTGACTTTGAGACAACTCTGACGGTTCTTGAGAGGTGCAGCAAAAGCGGAGACTTAACAATCACTTAGAACACCCAAGGAGAGGCATGAAGATGGCAGTTTACGGGTGCTACCCATCCAGTCTAATGACGTATTAGACAATCTGTCTAGAAGAATGGGATAAACTGCTTAAATCCAGGTGTAGAAAGCTTGCACAGACTTGCAGAAGACGACTCAAAGCTGTAATTGCTAACAAAGGGGCTTCTACAAAGTAACTGAATAATCCTATAAATATGAAAAATTTCAGTTTTTTTTTTTTTTTAAATTTGCAACTCTTTCCTAAAACATGTATTCACTTTGTCATTATGGGTTACTGACTGTAGATTTGACAAGAATCAATTGCATTTAAAATTAAATCCACAATATAATGAAGTGTGTAGAAATTGAAGAGGTCTGAATACTTTCTGAATCTACTGTATACTACACTTGAATCAATGTACATGGAACTAGAATACAACACTTGGGCTCCAGAAATGAATAAGCTTCTCTTTATCCTTCAGAATGAAATATCTTTTTATACAAAAACTCAGTTTTAAAAAGCCATAAAATGGTAACTTTCAAAACAGAAAAACAATTTGAGCTATGTGGCTTGAATCAGATCAGTGAGTGATAAATTAATGAAAGCAGCTCTGAACATTTTGTCTCAATTTTGCAAACCTTAAAATGTGAGGAATATAAAATGAAGAAATGTGTTTCAGGGTCAGGAGGAGTGTAAGCATTAAAGCAGTATAGTGTGACTGGTAGTCTTTCTGTTTACTGCATTTGGTTTACACAGTCATTCATTTTCTGAATTCCAATTCAAAGTGGGCACTTCAAGGTGAAATCTCTCACCTTAGAATTTTGAGAATCAAAAAAAAAAATAAACAACCTTCAAGATAAATGACAAATACCTTTTAATGCATCTTTGATTCCTTCAAAATCCCTGCGATCTAAGACCGGCTTAGTTCCTGGTAAATTTACCATCTCGCGAAGCTCCTAAATAAGATGAAGATTTCAAAAAATAAAAGATGAGATATATAGTAAGTTACTTTCGATAGAATAGATACTTTTTGTCCCCAAGGGGAAATTAGAATTTTACAGAAGCTCGACAGTGAGGAAGAGAAATGTATAAATAATAAAAACAAACAACAACCCTCTAAACACACTAAGAACTATTGGCTTGGATACCAGAGAACTTCTGCAATCAGTAACAGGGCTACAGGTGTCAGTAAGATACATTTAACTTTCTGGACAGACAGGTGCTAATCTACTGTAGATTACAAATTGGGTTCACATAAATAAGATTTGTTTTGTCACGTTCAGAATCAGTGATTAATACAATGAAATAAATCGAATGCTAAACAGATGAAGCAGACAGATATAAAAGTACTGAGGAAAAAGTAGATTCAAACTTGGTCCCTTATGTATCTAGTTTCCTGACACTGATATTATCAGTTTTTGATTTTTAACCTCCTTAGCATTAGAACCAAGCATCACTTGGGCTGTAGAAACAGTGCTAAAAGCATTAGTTCCGAGTGTCACTCGGGCAACCGTATAGATGCATCTGGCATATGTATTAGACATAAGTATTACTTGGGCTGTAAAAGTGCCAACAGCGTTAATGAAGGAAACCATATAGGCAGGTCTTGCACAAGCGACAGGCCCAAGTGTTATCCTGGCAACAGTGGAGAGGTGTCTTCTCCTAGCTTCATAATGGTGTCTTGTAAGAAACATTTCTCAGCAGCCCAAGCATTGCACGCTCGACAGTGATACGAGCAGTGATGACGAAGTGAATCTGTCTTCAGAGAGTGAAACTGAAACAGCCAGTGAAAGAAAAAGTGATTCTGAAGAATCCGAAAATGATGCGTGTGTCAATTGCACATGTAGCAGTGTGCTGTTCAAAAGCTGACCAGTGTGGAAAGAAAATCCACAAGGATTCACACTACTGTTGTCCCAAATGCAACATCAGATTGTTTATTTTGCTGTGCTTTAAGATGTCCCACACAAATGATACATTTTGGCAGTACAGTGATCCCTTGCTATATCACGCTTCGACTTTCGCGGCTTCACTCCATCGCGGATTTTAAATGTAAGCATATCTAAATATATATCACGGATTTTTCGCTGGTTTGCGGATTTCTGAGGACAATGGGTCTTTTAATTTAAAGTACATGCTTCCTCAGTTTGTTTGCCCAGTTGATTTCATACAAGGGACGCTATTGGTGGATGGCTTAGAAGCTACCCAATCAGAGTATGTATCACGTATTAAAAAAAAACTCCTCAATGATATGCGATGTGCTTCCCGAGCGGTGCTTGATTGTTTGCTTTTCTCATTCTCTCTCACTCTCTCTGACTTTCTCTGCGCCTGACGGAGGGGGTGTGAGCAGAGGGGCTGTTTGCCTAGAAGATACGGACGCTACTCTAAAAAATGCTGAAAGACTACCTTCACATTGCTCCCTTCTTTGCAGCTGCTTTATTGGGTGAAAGCCCAACAGCACGTATTGATTTTTTGATTGTTTGCTTTGCTGTCACGCTCTCTAACTCTCTCCGACATTCTCTCCCCCTGATGGCGCTCCTTTGAAGAGAAGATCTATTTGCATTTAAACTTTTGACCAAAGGGTGTTATTTCATGTCTAGAGGGCTCTAATAATGTTAACAGTGTGGGAGAGTTTATAAGGGCTTAAAATATATAAAAATAACCATACAAACATATGGTTTCTACTTCGCGGATTTTCACCTATCGCGGGGGGGTCTGGAACGCAACCCCCGCGATCGAGCAGGCATTACTGTATATACGGTATGCAGATTATTTTTATTATTCATTACTATTTGTATAATTATACTGTACTTTTTGAACTTCTGACTTTTTACTTAGTGTTTTGCACGTTTTACAGTAGAAAGATGATTTAATAAATATGTCATTTTTAAAGGCGAAAAATGCCATCATTTTCAATGTTTATTTGAGAAAAAAAATGTAATGCTAAAGGAGGTTAATAAACTTACAAACCTTTCAGAAAACATGTTGTTTTCTCTTTGTCATTATGGGTTAAAGTATAGATTGATCGGCAAAAAATATAAAATTTATCCATTTAAAATTAAATCTACAATAAAATTGAAGCATGCAGAAAGTGCAGGGTTCTGAATACTTTCTGAATCCAGTGTGTATTTGAATTCCTATTTGTGGTTCCCCTCTTGGGCAATAAGTGCGATAAATATTTTAAAAAGTGAATCATAATGCTTGTGATAAGGCAGTGAGTAATGAAAGAGCCTGTGGAAGAATCTGAGTAGAATGTAAAAGAAACAGCAAACACATAGGCATAATACTTCCTGTTATACTCTAGATGGTCCACTCTTGGATTAACCTCTGATCCAGTTAGTATAACCTGAGGGCTGAGGAAAACTTTTAAGCAAATTGCTAATAAAAAGTAATCTAACACAGGGTCATCAGTTATAATGGAACATCATACCTTTATTGTACAAGCTAGTTGTAGAGGGCCTCTCCTGCCTACAATCACAACTCTCTTAATCTTGCTGGCTGCTACAGAATCCAGAGAAGCCTGGGTAATGTCAGTTTTCTGCAACAATAACAAACAAAAAAAAAAAGTGACTGTAATTGCCATCCTTGCAAGTGACCCTTGCTTGTACATGTGACGTGTGGCTGCTGGCTTTCCTCGTCAACTTTCATAATCAATTGCCTTTTTTTGCAAGACTCCAAACTTGGCTTCCAGATCCTTGTTTCTATAATGAAGCAATCCATCTAAAATATATACCAGCCATTAATTTACTTTTTGGAAGACTAGGGGGCTTCGCCCCTTGCTCGCTTCGCTCACCAACCCCTGTGCTTTGTTTTCCAGATACACACTTTTAAGATTTTTTTTTCTTTGAATTGTTGCTATTTAATTAGTTTCACTTTTATTTCAGAACTTCTGTAAAAACAATATTTGGAATCTTTCGAGTCCCAATATGCTGAATCTTTTAAATGATGTCCGTGAGTGTTTAATGACATTTTGTACCATAATTCAGGATAGATTTCTCTGTTTGGAATTTCAGCACAGACAAAAGAATCTACATCATCAGCAGTTAATAATTTTTTTTTGCAAAGTAACCAATAAATGCATGCGAGGTAAACCACGTTTTTAATATTTACATACTTCTGACATATCACCCATGTCCATTTATTCGATCTCTATTCACCTTTTCGTTATTTCTCCAAGTAATAATTTCTCTTTTTTTGCGCTAATGCGATGTTTACTTTTTGTTTTGACGCTTCATTTTTTTCTGCTTTCATATTCTGTATCTTGCTCTGCATGTGTTTGTCCCCCTTGTTTTTTAACTTCTTTATGAGGTTTTACTTTGTTTTCTACTCTGTCTTATTTCTGACCTCGCTTTGTCCTGCTTTATTTCCCCCCTTCCCTAATGACACCTGATCCGTGGTGATTATTTTCCTTTTATTTGTTTGCGATAATGCAATCTTTACTTTCTTTTTTTTTATACTTTCTAATTTTCCTACTTTCATATTCTTTAACTTTCTCCACGTGTATCACAGCTTTTTTTTTTTTTTTTAAGCCTTTCGAATTCCACTGCTTTCATAATCTCTAACCTGCTCTGCATGTGTATAGCGCCAATTTTTGTGAACGTCTTTATGAAGTTCTACTTTGTCTTTTACTCTCTGACTTAATTCTGAGCCCGACTGGACATGCTTTTTTTTTTTTTTTTTAATTCCACTTGTTCCAGGCTGATAATTACTTTCCTTATTTTCTGAATTTGCACCTAGATTATTATTTTTCTTTTTTGCTCTTTTTTCTCTCCAACGCTTGAGTCTTTTCTCCGTGCTGCTTTCTTCTTCTCTTAGTCGTTGACGTTTTATTTAACACGTATTTTCCTCATACACTTTATATGCACGGAGACCCTGGATCTGTTTGTGTTCAAAGCCTTTACACGACTGAGTGCTGCCCGTGGTCTTATTTGATATTGGTTGTAAGTAGGGCGTGTCTTGCAAGAATCTCATGTTCTTCGTCATCGTGAGACGGTCCTGGGTCAATCTCTTGGCACAAAGTCTCACGTTTAAGGTCCACGCGAGACGCTCCGTGGCCAATGTCTTTCATCTCACGGGTCTTTTAAGTGTCATCCGTGATCTTAACGTGAAGATAATGTCTCATCTCCCATCTTTCTCTCCCAGGATTTTTTTTTTTTTATATAATAGAGAGATTTGAGCCAGGATTTTGGTTAAACACAGATCTGTTTTCAAGAGCTTATCTGCTTAAAATTAAGCTTTTTTTTTTCTAAAAATATATTTTGTAAAAAAATTTTATTGCAGGACTCCATACATTCCAATGAAAAAGTCATCCATCCATTTTCTAAACCTGCTAATTCAAAGCAGAGCTGCAGGAACACTTAAGCCTATTTCAACAAGCAAGGAGTTTATTTGATGGAAACAGTTTCTCATTTAGACTCTGTTGTCATAATATTTCAGTGTTCTATTCAATCTCCTTGAATATTTTTGATTGAGGCTTGTACCCAAACAGGGTCATTCATGCCACTAGTAAAACGAGCAAATGCAGGCCCTAAAAGGTAGACATTACTTTCAATTTAAGATAAGTGACAGACTTACAGCTCCACTGAGGTGAACTGCAAAATGTTATATTTCCTGTATGCACATAAAAATGTTATATAGGCATGTTCTTTATGTATATAAATAGAACTAACATATTTCTTAGAGATTAGTCGTTGATCCTTTAATTGGACCAGATCTGTAATGTGTTAATATACTTGAAAGTACAGCCACAAGAAAATAAAAGAAAAACACTTATGACAGACAACAACATGATTGTACAAGTCTGCTCACAAGCTGTTTATATATGGGCTACATCTTTGTATTCAAGGTCACATGCTGTTAGCAATACAAGGTCATTTGAGATTCTAGAAAAATTCCACAATCATTAAACACTGCTTAAAAATCAACTCACTCCTCACATAGAATCAATTTCAATGTTCAATTCAGTTTACTTGTCATACAGAATTCCACTTAAGAGACCCATACATTAGAATTACAAATAAAGGCTTTCTACTAAAAATAAGCAACTATATAATTTTTTGGGCATTCAAATGTTATGTGGGATTACCACGTATTCAATACCATCAGATATTGAAACAGACACACAGAGACTTGTGATATATAAACCCAAATGCACACAAATTCTGAAATCAGCAGGGCTAAAGTCCATCCTGGCAGTACAAAGCAGGCGGCATTCCATTACATAGCCTATTCATGCAGGCTGACACACTCACTCTGCTCTAATTTCATTTCAGACTTTCCAATACTATACCTGCATGTCTTTGGGGATGTGATAGGAAATTAAGAGGGAGACCATGCAAATATGGGAAGAATATGCAAACTACACACAGACAATACTCGGGAACGAAGGACCAGTAAAGCAGCATCACCAACAGTGTTGCCACATGCAAACTTTTCTCTGGGAAAGATGCACTGCAATAAAGATCTCTGCACATTACCATAGCCATTAGATTTGCATTTGTGCATAAAACACAGTATCATTTCAAAACTGGCCACCAGTGTGACTATCTAGTCTACTCCATTTCAAAAATTTGTTTTCTCAGTTAATTAGAAATATCAAACATATACATTTATTTACATATTACCTCTGGTACAAAAAGGCTACATGAAGAAAGGAAAAAAGGTTTTGCTGTGTTGTAGTTGTGTTAAAAAAAAACAAAAAACACAACACCCCACTTAAAATGCAAAGTAAAGCTTTGTGCATGCTTTTTTTTTTAAATGGCTGAACACTCTTTAGTTTGCATGCCTCTTTAGCAACCTGACACATGGAACGTGAAGAATTATTGTGTAATGAGGATATAGCCATACCATTTGGGAGGAAAATTAAATTTGCTATACGCTAAAACACTTGTTATGGCTGACGTTTTAAAGAATCTCTCCTCTCTACCTACTTACTTCCTGCCTGAAGATATTAACTAAAGAGTGCAGAAAGTAGTTTATTTAACAACACACTTCTAAGCAAGAGTTTTGAGTTTTTCCTGAAGTTGTATAAAAGGTGCAAGACCATCTGAACTGAATAAAAGTGTGTCTTATACAGGAGTTGTTTTAAAGACAACCACGCTCTAATACAGTTTTGATCCGTCTCTAATGCACTTGCTTCTATAATCTACAATGTGTTAAGTCCCCAGTAGTAGACACTACGCTCCTTGTGTAGAAATATTTGTAATGAACTTCAGCAATATGCTACTGCACTTTTCAGAATAGACCAGCAGATGGCTCCATTTGATGTCGGAGATCATGTCTGACTGCAAAAGGTTTGCCTGGGGTCATTTAACTTAGTCTAAAACATTACTGACATCTGGCAGCTAGAAATCCTGTAGTGTTTTGCCCTCCATTGTTTAGCAATGCACCTGTACCTTTAGGAATCAAGCGAAATATAAATGCCCATCTGGTGTCTCTCCCTGCTTAGAATTAAGCCAACACGTTCAAAATATGTTGTGCACTTATTTTACAAATCACATATAAGGGAGCCAGGGTCATATAAGGTATAAACACAAAGTGCACTGGAAATTAAACTTGCACAAAACCTTACAGCCACCTTGAGTTCACACAAGTTGCTTTGCCAATAATTCAACAATGACACCAAACCACTTATACGGACTTTCTCTTTCTTTATCTCCTACCAGCAAGCTTTTGCCCCAAATCTCCTCTGGACTCTAAATTCACAATGGCTCTAGCCTGACAAACCTTTATACGCCGTCTTAGATTGACCACCTAAAAACTAGGACTATAAGGATAACAGGATTCACCACCCCCTAGGAGATTAATAATCCTGTACAGTTAGTCCTAGAGCAGGGTATCAAATGATGCTTAAATAAATGTAAAGCAACTGCCCAAACCTTCCATTCAGGGACTACTGCCTTAACAGCTGGAAGGAAATTATGGACATCATGCTAGTCTTTACCACCCTCATGTTTTCTTAGTTAAGGACTATGTGCTGCCAACTAGTCATTTGGAAGTCTTCTTGCCAAGCCTAAACATCCTCACAGGCCTAAAGGTCTACAGCCTCCAATAGCACTCTTCTCAGCCTTGCATGGCTATGTATATACACTCCCATTCTCAACATGGGCTTTCTTCTCTCCCTGTCCGAAATGTGCCAGGTGCTTCTCCTGTGCTGTGGCACCGCTGTTCCACTTTCATTTTTGGCAACATTTAAAAAACCTGGAATTTAAAATACTGAGAGTGTGCATATATGTTTCAACTTTGTCTGACCCCCTTTGTGTACCACAGATTATCATAATATGTGATAAAACAGTTTTTACAGCAGGATTGCGGACAGTGTCCAGATTAAGCAGGTCGTATGGAAGGCACTGAAGCAAGTTTTCAAAAATGTATTAGGGAAAATTACATAAAAAAATTACAATTTTAATTAAGAAATATCCATGTGGCTTTATCAATTCATTTTATATACACTATAACTTTAAAGAAGAAAAATAAAATTGTACAAACCCCAAAAGTTGGTGTGTAGCTGATTTGATGAATGGAGGAGGGAAAAACCAATATAAATATAGTCAGTGTGAGAAGAGATGGAAATACTGTACATTACAAAGTACAAACATTACAAACCTTGAGAAGCTCTACAGGGGAAAGGAGAATCCTTGCAACATCCAAGGCCACATTACCCTGTCCTAGAATCACAACAGCATCACTACTCAGGTCAGGGTTTAGCTTTTAAGGAGAAGAGAAAAAAACAAAACAAAGATAAGCTTTATAAATTTGATTCATAAAACTACAAAGTAGCACAGTGGTAAAGTGGCTCTAAATTCCCAGAATAGACACGGTTTGGATTTCAAAAACTCACCCTGTGTGCTTTTTGTAGGTAACTTTTTATCATATGCTCCAAATATGTGTGTGCTACGTTAAATGGCACCTCTACGTTGCTCCTTATTAAGTGAGTGTGGGTAACTGCCCTGCCATGGATTTTCTATTAATCCATGGTAGAATCCTGTCAGGGTAGGACAGACGCCATCATCAAGTTACCCTGAACTGAATTCAACAGTTTCCAAAAATGTATGAATGTATAATATTCATATTTGTTGTGTTTAGGAAGAAATAACTGCATATTAAAAAAAAGAGTGTTACAATTAAAAAATATATTGTACATAATGATAAGCAAATAGGTCTTTTTGTGCTGAATGGCCGGTTCTCATTAAAATTTTTCTAAATGGTCTAAAACAAACTGGGACTCATGTGGGTGGTGTTTAACACAAAGAGCAATTTAAAATAAGAAGGTCACACGGCACATCAAAATACCAAGGAAAGCAAAGCAAGTTCCTAAATCATTAGACAACTACACCATTGCAGTTCCAACTCCCTCTAATGATTTGCTGATCCCGAGGGGGTGGGGGGAGGGTTGACATTTTTGTTTTGAAGCCATTCTTGTGTAGCTTTGGCTTTATGCTGGTGGTTGTTGTCTTGATGAAAAGACAAATCTTCTCCCAAGGCGTTGGTTTTCCTCCAGGATTTCCCCTTATTTTGCTTCATTCATTTTCCCTCAGAAGTCTTTCGCAGCCTGTTGCGGAGAAGCATCCCACAGCCTGAAACAGCCACCACCATGTTTCACTAGGGTGATGGTGTGTTTGTGATAATGTGCAGTGTTAAAACATGGTGTTTAGTCTGATGGCCAGTATGTCATGTACATCTTTTTCTCTTTGACAGTCTCCCATCAAGCTGTAAGTGGTAGAACACCTGGTCACAGCTGTTGTCTTCACATTCTCTCTGGTCTCACCCACTGTAGCTTGTGATTCATTCAGAGTTCTCTGAGGTATCTTGGTGGCTTCCCCGACTTTTTATCTTCTTGCACAATCACTTAGTTTCAGTAGACTGCCCGCTCTTGAATATTTATAGCTATGCCATGTTATTTCCAGTTCTCGAAGGGATATTTAGTGACATGGATATTTTCTGGTATCCATCCTCTGACTTGTACTTTTGAATTCCATTTTTCCACAGAGTTATTTGGGGTCTTCTTTTATCTTTATAGTGTAGGTTAGCCCACCATACTGACTGCACACAAGTTGGCTTTTTTACATTCAGATGCATTTATAATACAATCAACTGGAACCCCAGACAAATGACCTCAACTGTACTAACTTTGTGTCTTCTAAAACCAACTGGCTGCACAAGTGATAATTTATATGTGTTACACTAAAGGAGGAAGAGTACTTAAGCGATTATTTTGTGATTTATATTTGTAATTAATTTAGACCACTTTTCAGAGATGTGTTTTTTTCACTTTGGCATTAGAGTCTTTTTTTCTTTTGATTTGTGTAAAAAAAAATAAATAAATAAATAAAAAATTCAATGCTTTGTAACATTACGTTCAAGGAGGTGAACAGTTTTTATAGCGTCTGCACATTTCTAAATGCATGTGTCAATAACCTGTAAACCTGCTATGCACTTACATCTGTATTTGCTGGGAGTCCATTGTACCATCCTACAAAGTCTTTTGCGGAATAAACACCAGAAAGTTTCTCTCCTGGTATACTCAAGCTTCTGCTACCTTCTGCCCCATAGCACTGTGAAAATATTTAAAGGAAATGTGTTATAATTAAAATCAGGGAAAAAAAGGAAACTTCAATGTGAATATCATTAATATGAAAGCCTGACAGAGCTGCTTTAGAAAGGATCACAACTGGCAGTGCATAATCTGGCAAACTTGGTCCGCAGGTGTTGCAGGTATTCATTTCAGACAACTGGAAAAAATCTGATAAATTTTGCCCGTTAATGAATATTTGCTTAAGTGAATTTCTCTTTTAGTGTGAAATGTACTTTTATTTGGTGTTAAATTATATATTCATGCCTACTTCAGATCACATTTCCATTTCTTGTTTCTTCATTTTAAGAGTTAGGTCACTTTCTTTTGAATAGATCTAATTAAATGAATTTTTGACAGGCAAAGAGTAGTGTAATGAAGACATATGAATTATCTGCCATTTACATTTACAACAGGCAAGTGATCTCAATATCAATACAAGTCTTAACTGAATTTTTGGAAAGGAGGAGTAAGATATCAGGGAGCAGAGTTGGTCAGAAGGACCTGCATTAACATGGCCTCAAAGTAAACTTGAAAAGGTTCTTTGTCTGAAATGAAAACTTTCAGCCAGAAACTAGTTTACCCACTTCTTTATTAGATAAGAAAAAAGGTACAAAGTAGAACTTGCACAAGAGAATGTGTCATTTCCTGGACTGGTTGCTGCCCTGCACCCATGACTCCTGTCCTAGTGATACTCCTTAGAATAATTTTATATTCAAATCTGCTTAAACTCCTATGCTTTTTTAAATCTTTTTAAGCTTAATAATATGATTAAATACCTTCTAAAATCAATAACCTTTACAGCTATTCAACCCTTATTATACATGTTTAATTTCATTTATTATAGTGCTTTTCATAATTACTAGGGAACAACTTCAATCACCACCAATGTGCAGTATTCACCTGGATGGTTCTTGTGCCACGACACTTGCCACACATTAGCTGTTAGGTGGGGATGAGACAGAGAGTTAGCAAGTAAGGGAGAAGGGACGACTAAGGCATCAAAACGACCAGGCCATTGTGGTCTGCTTAACCAGGACATTGAGAAACACCTGCTCATTTTAAAAGGTGCAAAGGGATATTTTTATGATCACACATTCAGGATTCCAATTTTATGTCTCACCCAAAGGACGGGGCCAATTTTTATCGTACAGTGTGCCCCACATTGCGCTGAGGCATTAGGATCCACACACAGAGCACAGGGTAAGAACCCACTGATGGCATCACCAATACCTCTTCCAGCAGCAAACTAAGCTTTTTGTAGATGGTTTCCCATCTAAGTACTGGCCAGAGCTGGACATGCTTAGTTTCAGATGGATTACCTATTCTGAAGTGCAGTTGGTATGGCTGTTTAAAATATGCAATCATACAGGTGGCATTGTGTTGCCTCAAAGCTGCAACAGCCCCAGTGTGTATTCCACACAGGCAGTGACTAGGTGAGGATTTGTTTCTTTTCCTCAACTGCATGGAATTTTCTTGGGGTTACTCAGAATTTTCCCCCACATCCCAAATACTTGTGTTATAAGTTAATCATTTAAATGGTCCGTGAAGGAGGGTATACACAGAACTATATCCTTTAAAACGCCTGCCCGCCCACCTTGTGCACGATACCTCTGGGACAGAGAACGGCCTCTTTCTTCCCGCTTCCCCATTATTACCATGAGAATGGATGTGTATTTACTTTTATCAAAAGTGGTTTCTATATATAGCCTGGGCAAAACTGTTTGGTTTGGAAGAAGATGAAATAAAGAGAAGCATAACAGCTGTATGACTGCCAGACAGTGGGGAAGATACACATGGGGTGATTCGCAACAGTAGGCAACTTCTGTAGACATACTTCACATACCATGATCACTGCATGATAAGCCATTTTTAGTTCTTCCATTGTAATATCTGATCCGATGGTAACATTGCCAAAAAATTCACAGCGTTCCAGGTGAGCTGTCTGAGTGAAGGTGTTGATTACATTCTGTAGTAGGAGCCAAAAAAAACAAACATTAGACATCTTACTTTAAAGAAAAAGGCAAATGCAATTGGGCCCTTTCTGAATGATGGCATGCACTGTTATATCATACAGTGTCAAAAAATCACAAATATTTGCTAAGTGGAAGAGGCTTTAAGGATACTATTTCAATGGATTACAAAAGTTCTGCATGTAAACAGATGTGTGTTGTATCAATTCTATCATTTAACATTTTTAAGTGTTGTTCTTAAAGTAGCAACATATTATAAATTCAAAAACACTACTGCAGAAACTCTTGCATGAACACACCACGATCATGAACACTACACCCCCTCGACTCGATAAAGTACACTGGATTCCCAAACAATATTAGATGTTCTTTAAAACTATGATACAGACTTACAAAAGCTGTTAAGTCCAACACCCATTACCTTTCACTGTTGCCTGCTGTGTACCAACTTTTCAGACTTCTTAGAAATTCTGAGAATCTCACAAATCCAAAGCTTTGTAATGCAGCTCTTTAACACTTAACACTCATAGCATGTGGCTTTCTCCTTTTTGTAGTCCATTATTCTGTATTTAGTATTTTGTGTACAGTGATCCCCCACCTATCGCGGATGTTACGTTCCAGACCCATCAGCGATAGGTGAAAATCCAAAATATAAAAAGACCATATAAATAAACTTTTTTTTTTTATAGTTTAAACCTTAAAAGAACCCTCCCAGATGCTTTAAAAACACATGTAAACTTGTAATGGCAAGCGACGTCTGCGTAAAGATTTCCTTCCCGAAGCATATCCAGGAGTTTTACCTTTTCCTGAATGGTAAAGGTCTTCCTCTGGCGCTTAGGCTCACTTCTACCAGAAGGCTTGGAAGATGCAGGACGCTTGGGAGCCATCGTAGGGCTTAAAACAAAATGAAAAAGTTCACAAAACGTTTGCTCACAACAATCTGACCACAAACAAGGTACGCAATACGCAGAGAACCGAGATGCGTCGGGGACCCACGCTTGCTGTTCTTGCAAGATTACACCATGTTAGCAGCAGCCAATCAGAGCCCAAGAAAATGAAAAATCAAGCTCTGATTGGTTGAGTCTCCTCTTTCAGCCAATAACGGGCCATGTAAGAAATCTGGGTACTGCAACATGAAACTCTTTGCCTACCGTAGTGTACAATGTACATATATTTAATGATTTACTCTACTGTATTGCTTAAATGTTCATTACTTTATATACATATTGACCTTTTACTGCATTTTAGTCAATATTTACAGTTATTTATAAATTATGATACGTATTGTTCTAAGGAAATCTTGTCTAGCACGCGTAGTGACAAATGAAAAGCGTATGTATATTTCGTTAGAAATTGCAACCGTCTACGTATTCCTGTGCGTAGCAGTATATTTTATGATTTACTAGTGCATTGCTTAAATGTTATGTATACGTTAGTTATTATAAATTATAATATTGTTCTAACAAACTTTTGTCGAACAAGTAGTGACTGCTGAAAACCGTATGCTTTGTTATGAATTGGCTGCAAAGTACACTACAGGTAGGATGTACTTATTAAATTTTTCTGCGATATAGCTGGGGCGCGGTAGCTGAACCACGATATAGTGCGGGATCACTGTATTATGTTTTTTTCCATTCAGCGAATATGTGTTCGTCGAGTTAGGTTTCTTATGCCATGTAATTTGTGCAATATGATAACCAGGGACCGACTCCATTTCTATTTAAAAACTAGCAGGAGACAAAACAGCAGCTAACAATTGTTTATGTCTGTTTGGATCAGCTTGGGCTTTGGATTCATGCCTCTACAAGTTATTTTTCTTCTGATAAGGATCTAGACTTTCTGGATGTCAGACAGACTGTTTTTGTGAGAGTTTTTTTTGGTAAATCTTACCTTCTATGCATACCTTTCTTAAATCCTTTTTTTTCTGTGCTCGATTTTGAATATTTGTGAAGTAACCCTGGAGATAAAATCTTTGTCATTTAAGAGCAGGAGTTTCATAGTTCTGCTTCTCCATCATGTCCCCAAACCGCCCCCAAGCACTGCCCCGGTCTGGTCCATTTTGGCCTGTATAGATTGTGAAGCCTTCTTACATTTGAGGCCATATTTGGAGCCTTATGGCCTAGTTTGAGAAATGCAGTCTAATACCAAGTTTCAGGAGCCTTGTATTTCATAAAATGCAATCATGTCCAATTTACACTTTAAAACTCAAATTTTTCCCCTCATTTTAACAAGATATAGTTGAAAATGTATTCTCCAATTCATTTTTTCCATTCTAGTTCATCATTCTAATTCTTCTGTATTATGAACTCATGCTGTCAGTGCTCCCCTCTGCACTTGGTTTATCTTCATTAGTATTTTTCTTATCGTTTATTTTACTGGTAGATAGTAACTGGTAGGTAATTTATCATACTGGTACAGGCTGGTAGGTTGAACTTTCTCACCACAGTGACACACATATTTTTCGTGTAAAATCTGACATGCATGCATTTATTTTTGGGTAGCAAAATCTAAACAATGAATCTGAGCACTCCACACTGGTAAAATCATGAAAAATGTTAATTTCAAAAATCAGAGGTATAAAGAAGACATGAATACTACATCACTAAACAACTCATGAGCATCACTGATGCAGCCTGGATGGACTAAAGCTCTGGAAATTAATTTCATTGGATAATGTTTTTCTGTGTGATTAAGTTGTTTCAGCTCTTGGATACCCAGAAACCCTGCCATACCAGATGCACCCTGACAAAAATCAAACAGGTTTGAATCAGTTCCAAAGTTGGCAAGATTATGCCACATGACCCTGAACTGGATTAAGTGGTTTTTGAAAGCATATTTTATATAGACCTACCACATAAATAATAGATGTGGCTCATACTTGAATAAGCATTGCATGTTTTTGTTTAGTATGTTTTTTTTCTTTTTCTTTAAAAAAGAGTTTAACTTGAAACAGACAAAGATGTAGTGATAATACTTCAAAAAGGCATTTTCATTATCATAATACTCTAGAGTGCTATTCTCTTCTGTTGTTTTTCAGTTTTTCTGTGGTGCTGATCTGCGCCACCACCACCTGATCAAAGCACCGTGATGTTCCTACATCGATGGATTAAAAGGTCAGAAGTCCACATGACCGTCATCATAAAGTTCTTCCATGTGAACCCTGAATACAATAAGGACTGATTGAGATCATTTATGTTTGGTAGAATGCCGAGAGGGGGCTGGGCAGTCTTGGAACCCCTGCAGATTTTTTTTTTTCTTCAGCCATCTGGAGTTGTTGTTCGTTTCTTCGGTCTCTCTGGCCATCAGACCTTACTTTTATTCCATGTTAATTAGTGTTCCCTAATTCTATTTTCTTATTTATTTTGTCTTTTTTCCCCTTTTTCTTCATTATGTAAAGCACTTTGAGCTACATCATTTGTATGAAAATGTACTATAGAAATAAACTTTGCCGTTATGAAAGGTCTTTAGAACTTAATAGTCTGCAACCAATGAGAACATTTAAACATGAGAAATTGACATTTTTAACTACACTGTGCATTTGTACAAATTTATAAAACGGCCACCATTCTCTGGCTGGATTTTTGATGGTTGCTGCTTGACTGCCACCGTGTTCATTGTTCTGCTGGCCCGCAATCTGGACATTTCACAGACTCTATCAGGAATCCGCTGACAGAGTTGTCTGCAGACCAAGAGTGTGTGTGCCTAAAGTGAACCAGAGACTCTTGCTCCAAAGATTATGTACTGCATTTCTGTGTCTTTCATAGGTGTCCATATTAGAAAGTTAATTGGGCATTATGCCAGGAAAAGCATACATTTTCTTAAGTGCCCATTGCTGCTTTAGGTTTTGGTGGAAAAAAGTGGTTGCAAGATGTGGTATTGAATAAAAGAACTATTGCCCACAGAATATAGTAGTGTACAATGTACAGTACATACATTTAATGATTTACTCTTCTGTAGTGCTTAAATGTTCATTACGTTATACACATTTTTACCTTAAGCAGAGGCCAAAAGGAGACAACATGAGCCAACAAATAAGTCAAGGGCCTCAAACTCCAACAAGTTTCTAAATTAGAAGCCAATTTTTTGTTAATGAAATCCGTTATTTAGTTCTATGGCTTGTTCATGTCCTCCTTCTGCCAGACCTGAGATTTCCAAAACATTTCCCTTTTTACCCCCTTGACAGCACCACCAGAGCAGATCATCATTTTTCAGACCTTCATCTCTATCTCTTTTCAAATATCAGTGGAACCTCGGTTTACGAGTAACTTGGTTTACCAGTGTTTTGCAAGACGAGCAAAAAATTTTAATAAATTTTGACTTGATAAACGAGCGATGTTTTGCAATACGAGTAGTATGGATACACTTTGTCTGCTGAGCGTCATGTGATCACAACTGAGCCGATGGTTCTTCTCTCTCTCCTTATCTCGCGCTCTCTCTCATCTCGCTCGCTCGCCCAGCGCGTCTCTCTCTCTCCCCCTCATCTCGCTCGCTCGCCCAGCACGTGTCTCTCTCTCTCTCTCTCTGGCAATCATCTCCTATTCTCCGTCTGAGTCTGTGTGCCTCACTCATATAGTCAACATCAGTACAAGCGTATACTGTTTACTACAGCATTGCGACTGTGTGTTTGTGCGCGCTGTGAAGTGCGAGTCCCCATCTTGCTCCCCAAAACACGAAGCCGAGTCTCAGTACTTTAACACCAGCTTTATTCAGCTTGAAACAGCAACGGCGCTGTTATTTATTGTAGCTGGATCTTTATAATGTTCCTTGTATGACCCATTGACGACAGGTGCTTATAGCATGTCTGCGATCTTTTTGGATGCGTTTATACGGCGAACTGCTACCGCGCTGGGAGACTGCGATTGCTTTGGGATGCTCGTCCGCGTGTCGTTCCGTTGGGTGGAACCCCACATGAGTTTAGAAACTCACACCAGCCATGATTCTTTTTAAAAGGTAAAGTGCAGGTTAAATTTATATTATGTATTTTACTTTATATTTTGAAGAAGAAAACTGACTAATTTCTGGCATATTCTTTGATCAGTCAAGTATGTTTAAATTACTCTTTAGTACAACTGATTAATCCCTTAAATCCTCTCCAAAACGTTTACATTTTCAAGTTTTTTTTTTTTTTCTTTTCTTTACACTCTCTTCCCAGCATTTGTTCTGTTAATAAGTATATACATTCCCTTCTGCTAATTTAGCACTCTTGGTAAATAACAGCAAATAAAGGACTATAAATAAAGACATTCGGAATCTTAATGTTCTTAATGGGGAAAAAAAAAAAAAAAATAGTAACAAAAATCTAAAATTTTGAATGAAGCAAAATGATTAAAAGGAAAAATGATAAACCATTTTTCTCAAATTTGTGTGTTCCACAATTATTCCATTATTTGTTCAAGTAATCCTTTTCAACTTCTCTTCAGCTCATACCACAGGTTTTTAATGGGGGTTTAGGTCAGAGGACTGGCATGATTATAGCAAAGTGTCGATTATGTGGTTACTGGACCGTTTCTCTGTTGATTGTGAGGTGTGCACTGGATTATAGTTTTGCTGGAAGTCGAGTCACAGCTCAATTAAAGCTTCCGTGAAAAGAGAGTCAGATCATACCTGATAATCATGCATCCTAACAAGTTGTCCAGTGCCTCTGGCAGAAAAAATAAATAAATAAAAAAAAAAGCCCCTCAACATAACAAATGCCCACATTCACACTTCATAGTGGGCTATGAAGAGGTACTTTTCTGCATTCCTCTATGCCAATCCAAACCCTGATATTTGGTGCTAAATAGCTCTATTTGTTTCTCATTTGATTATAGAGTTCAGTCCCATGGAAAATTCCTCCCAGCACCTTTGCATTCACTGGACTCTACAATTCTAAAAAACAACATGAATGTCAATGCGCTGCATGCCATCCATCCTCTGTTCAGTTTGCTTCAATCTAGAAAATGTAGGTCTACTACTACTACAACTGTACTTTAAAATGTTATTTCAGAGAGATGTATTAACTTACACTAGAACTTGGAAGGAACATTTGTTTTATGAAGAGGCATCTAAATGTTTGTTACACAGGACTGAAGGGCTTTTAGGTATGGGTGACTACATTCCTGTGGATGTAAAGGGCTTCTAAGATCAAATGTTATGCACTCAATCTTACAGCAACAAAATTAAATACATCACAGGACTTTTATTAGACACAAATGTAAGCCTGTGCATTATGGTTTATTGAGTAGAGACTGATAGACAACCATTTTTATCCATTTAAAACAATCTTCAACACAAAGTGTGCAAAAAGTGAAGGGGCCTGAATACTTTTTGAATCCAACTACATTTATGATCCTTAGTGTCAAAGTACCAGCAGTGGCAACTAGAAGTCCTGTATGTTACAGTCCAAACCTTCCACCGCTAGACCACAGTGCCCAGACATAAAAATATATTTTCTAAAGGTTAAAATTATTCAAGACTATTTTGTTTAAAAGAAGCACATAAACGCTAGGTTTTATCCACTGTTTAATCATGCAGCTGATCACATTAGAAAAAGGCTACACATCACTGAACACAGGAAATTCTGGAGTGTTTTGGGTTGCTATCAGGAATCTGAAATTTATCCTAGGGCAGCTATCTAGTATGGCCTATTTATCAAAGACAACAAGTAACAGAACTGTAATTATCATTAAAAAGTTGAACTTTTAGTATTGAAAGTAAACAGGTGTACAAGACAGCATAAGGGTACCTGCAGCAACAAAGAAAATGAAAATAGAAACTCAAGAATCTGATCTTGAAAAGTATGTGACTACCAGCACAAACAAGCAAACATTAGAATCACTACATGGGTGGGCAGATTTCTGATAAAAGATTGTTATTGGTTACAAAAACAGTATTAACTCATCTGCCCTATAATCAGATCTGAGTGATACAGCAAAAACACTGCCTTTTAGAAAACAGTAATGACGACAACAGGCCATTCAGCCCAAAAAGCTCATCCATCCTGTTTACCTAGCATGTCCAAAATATTATCGAGTTTTGAAGGTCACTAAAGTCCTGCTCTCCACCATATAACTTTATATTTTATTCCATTTGTCTATGCTTCTTTGCAGGAAGAAAGAAACTAACAATTGTACGAAATCTGCCTTTAACACATTTCTAATCGTCTCCCTGTGCTCTTGTTGTAGAATTTAATTTTAAAGTAAAAAACCTGTATCTACTGTACTAATTTACTAATTTTAAGCACTTCAGTCATATCCACTCTTAACCTCGGTTTGCCTGAACTGAATACATTTGAATCTCTCTTCATAGCACATACCTCTCAGTCCCTAAATCAGCCTAGTCGTTCTCCTCAGGACTTTCTCCTCTCAGTAATATGGAGACCAAAACTGTACACAGTACTCCAGGTGAGGCCTCACTAGTGAATTATAGGACTCAAGCAAAACCTCTCTTGACTTGTACTCCACACATTGGGCTTTGTAACCAAACATCCTATTCATTTTCTTGATTGAATATGTACACCGTCTGGATATAGATGGTGCTAAGCCCACTATGAATGTCGGGTCCTTCTCATAAGGGGTACATTCAGGTTTTAGACCTCCCACTGCGTATTAAAATCCGAGATTTGTATTTCCCAAATGTAACTGTTTACATTTACTTACATTGAATTTCATCAATCACAAATCTGCCCAAGCTTGTTTCCTATCCAAGACCTTCTGTAGCAAGTCTAGATTATCTGACCAAACAACCTAGCTTGATATCATCTGTAAACTTACCCAGCTTGTTGTTTATATTCTTATACACACACACACACACACACACACACACCTAAAGGATTATTAGGAACACCATATTAATACGGTGTTTGACCCCCTTTCGCCTTCAGAACTGCCAAAATTCTACGTGGCATTGATTCAACAAGGTGCTGAAAGCATTCTTTAGAAATGTTGGCCCATATTGATAGGATAGCATCTTGCAGTTGGAGATTTGTGGGATGCACATCCAGGGCACGAAGCTCCCGTTCCACCACATCCCAAAGATGCTCTATTGGGTTGAGATCTGGTGACTGTGGGGGCCATTTTAGTACAGTGAACTCATTGTCATGTTCAAGAAACCAATTTGAAATGATTTGAGCTTTGTGACATGGTGCAAAACCTGCTGGAAGTAGCCATCAGAGGATGGGTACATGGTGGTCATGAAGGGATGGACATGGTCAGAAACAATGCTCAGGTAGCCCTGGGCTCGTGCAAATTGTAGCCTCTTTTTCTTATTTGTAGTGGAGATGAGTGGTACCCGGTGGGGTCTTCTGCTGTTGTAGCCCATCCGCCTCAAGGTTTTGCGTGTTGTGGCTTCACAAATGCTTTGCTGCATACCTCGGTTGTAACGAGTGGTTATTTCAGTCAAAGTTGCTCTTCTATCAGCTTGAATCAGTCGGCCCATTCTCCTCTGACCTCTAGCATCAACAAGGTATTTTCACCCACAGGACTGCCACATACTGGATGTTTTTCCCTTTTCACACCATTCTTTGTAAACCCTAGAAATGGTTGTGCGTGAAAATCCCAGTAACTGAGCAGATTGTGAACTACTCAGACCGGCCCGTCTGGCACCAACAACCATGCCACACTCAAAATTGCTTAAATCACCTTTCTTTCCCATTCTGACATTCAGTTTGGAGTTCAGGAGATTGTCTTGACCAGGACCACACCACTAAATGCATTGAAGCAACTGCCATGTGATTGGTTGATTAGATAATTGCATTAATGAGAAACTGAACAGGTGTTCCTAATAATCCTTTAGGTGAGTGAGAGTGTGTATATATGCATGTATTATCTCTCTCTCTCTCTCTCTCTCTCTCTCTCTCTCTCTCTCTCTCTCTCTCTCTCTCTCTCTCTCTCTCTCTCTCTCTCTCTCTCTCTCTCTCTCTCTCTCTCTCTCTCTCTCTCTCTCTCTCTCTCTCTCTCTCTCTCTCTCTCTCTCTCTCTCTCTCTCTCTCTCTCTCTCTCTCTCTCTCTCTCTCTCTCTCTCTCTCTCTCTCTCTCTCTCTCTCTCTCTCTCTCTCTCTCTCTCTCTATATCTATATCTATATAAATAAAATCTAGCATGAAGGACAATGAAAATGTTTTTACAAACTCAAAATGTAGTAGATTTTAAATTTTCTGTTTTTTTTTTGTTTTTTTTTTTTAACTTTCTAAAAATACTTTTATGACAGACTTATTATGGAAAAATAATCAATCCAGTTCAGACTGACCTTCACTTCAGGGTGGTCGGGTGCTACACCAAAACGTACAAGGCCAAAGGGTACAGGAAGTTTCTCAAAGATGTCCACATGGATGCCTTTGTGACTCTGTGCAAGTTCACAAAAAGAGAAATCATCTGTCAGACTGGGTTAAAGAACAACAAAAAATCAGTTACAAAACTTCATAAAGTGGAATTTCCCATAGGTCAATGCTTATGTGCACACTTGAAAATTCTTAAATTTCAGAATGATTATGCACACAAAAAAATTCTTAGGTAAATTATATTTTTAAAATACCTTAAAGTCTCACATGATATGCATCAAACATACAAACCTTGGATGTGTATGTCAGAGTTCACTGCCCTGTAGTTAAATCTGTGCTGAACCAGTGGGAATACTAAACACCATAAATAGCTAGCTAGACCAATATGTTCTTCATTAATGTTCCCAAAGCAAAATACGAGGGCCATTTAACCACTTTTGCAGCATCCGCTACATGCAAGGAGAGCCTTCTACCTTGACACCAAATATTGCAGACAAGGCTAAAAGTGTATGCCTATGGGGTTAAAATCAGGCAATCTTGTTTGGTCACTTACATGCTGGGACATTTTGCCCTGTGCCATTTGCAAAACACAATACCCATGATTGGGTCATACATTGTACACTCAGTTTTGGATGAGCCTTGTTTCAGTGTTAAAATATGAATATAGAGATGCCTGGCCGATTACAAATCAAGTTTGTTGTACAATGCTAAACTTTAGATGAGTAAAAATGAATGCAGTGCAAAATGTCTAAATGGTGATGTCACATTACACAACAACTGGAGGTAATGTCTTCATGACTCCAGATGCTCTCTCATCAGTCAAGTAACTGTATGTCATATTGCATCAGCAGAAAACCAGGCACATCAAAATTAGAGGACTAGTTGACTTTTCAACACAGCTTCACATTTTAAAGGATACGTGCCTGCCCTTTTTTCAGAGAGTCAATAGCATGCTGTCTGACGGAGCCAGTGCATGTGTGAAGGCTTTACAGGTACGGGGTACTGAACCACAATCTTTGCTCTTTTCTTCTTTTTCTCCTCATTCTGTCATGGTACATTAAAAATCTTCATTTAAATTTTGTGGTCTGGTCAGGTTCAAAACACCGCTTTCCTTATTCCTAATTACTGCATTCTACCTATTGTGCTTTCAGATGAGCACTCATTGTTTTTACAGCACACTCTCACACACACACACACACACACACACACACACACACACACCCCACCACGACTTAAGACGAAACCAAACCAGCTCGATTTAGGAGGAGTTGCAGACTGGTTGGACTAAGCCACCAAGTATGTCAAACTACATGTCTGGGTTTCACAGGAGCACACAACTGCCTCAGATTTTTAACGATTACTTTAATGAAATCTGCGACTCAAAGCAATTTAATATGACATGCCCATAACACTCCATATTAGACTAGATCTGTATATTTCTCCTCTCTCTCCATCTGTGTGCAGACTTGAAACATGAACAGAAATGTACAATTAGCATTAATTCATGCAGTTTTGCAATAAAGAGCACAGAATCAGTCCACTGTGAATTAGGGTCTCATAACAATAAAACAAATTATTGTAACACAGGCTTGGTAAACTTAATCCTAAGTGGAGTGGATAGCCCCGGTGACATAGTATGTGTCTTTAAAACTATCAAACACATTGATAAAACTGATCACAGTGAATTAGTTTATCACATACTTAAGGGCATTCAATAAAATTTAAGGAGAACTGCATTTAAAACACAGAAAGCAAGAAACATTCCTTCACACAATGCGTTGTAATACAGAGCAAACTATACAGCTATGGAGATGTGGAAATCATGACATTTTTTAAAAAGTGTTAGCTATTAGTTAACCAAAGCAACTGAATGAACTGAATGATCATGACTTGCAACCTTATTTCCAAGCTCCATACAGACTATGAACACTGGTAATTAAAAGGTTGCTAGGGCTGTGAGGCAGCAGCATTAAAAAAAGTATCTCCTTTCTGTGTGTATAGAAATATTTTGAAAAATGGCCAAGAAAGGATGTTTCCAAAAAAGACCTGATACACATATGTTTATATACACACTCATATACACTGTTTATGACCACCGAACACAAGTCAAAGGCTAAAGACTACTTGAAACAATTACGTCCCTATAAATACATCACAGTAAAAAGGCAGCTGAATCAGGACTGAAACCACCAGCCTGGGGAAACAATTAACAAATAATAAAAGTACTCAACTATGCAGTTCACGTTGGGGAGAAAATACAGATTTAACCCAAGGATTTTTGTGGCCATATCACATGCTGATGGAGAACAACAAATGCAAATGACTAGCTAACAAACAGCTAAATAATCTCCCAAGCATACCATGCCCCCAAACCCGCCAGGCTTGCTTCTCACTTTAGAACACCACTAGGTTTTTTGTCTTAAAAATGCACAGGTTGTTAAAAAAAAAGAAAAGGTTAAATGAACAGTCAGACTACACATTAAAGAGCAAAGCCACCTCCCTACAATGTCTTTACACTTGTATGTGGTTGTACTGGGTGGTAGTTCAAATTTAAAAATGGCATTACCACATTTCTTCTCTCACTGCAATATTCTTATGAACCTGTACAGCGAATTGATTGTTTAATCTAGTCAGTGGAAAGGGGAAATGAAATGTTAATATATATGAAAAATATTATGCAGTTTGTTTTACTTACTGAAACTGAAGTTATTTTTGCACATTTTTGCTCCATACACGTACACACATACACAGGTCTTTCATTTATATATTAAATAACTGCTGAGAAATCTACTCACCTTCATCTCTGTCACAACAGATAATCTTCAGTTTATGCAGGCTGCTTTCTTTTTTAGCCAATGCTTCCTGTTGGCATACTACAAGAATGCCCGAATAGGTAAATATTAAATTAATAAGGCTACTACCTAACTAAAGTACATGTGAGTTTGTATCCCTAGGAATGAAAAAGAAGAATTTTGGGGGCCAAAAGGTCAGCAATTCAAGCTTAGAATACTGGGTGAGCAAAATGCATACCATTTTCCAAGAAGGTGGCACCAAGAAGGCAGATACAGCAGCCACAATTTCTAAATAAGGAATTATCAGAAATTATGGGGCTCTTGCCAAGTTCACTTTCTCTTTCATCAACTCCTGGTATGCTGTTAAGTATCCAGTTTCCCATGCATTTTCTTTGGAAACACAAGAGACCACCTATTAAATGGTCCATAACAGAATGGATGGGTCTGTCTCTCTCCCCAGTTCTTAATTAACACCATCCAAACTCTTTCATGGTTTTCTCTGAAGCAAAACACATTATCACATTGCTCAGCTTCATTAACATTTTTTCTAATTACAAGTGCCTATCTTCTATTGTTGGCTCCACCATCTCTTATGCCCTAGAGACAAGCTTGGGGAAAAAAAAAAGTAAAAAAAATAAAAAATTTTGATAGGCCCACTGCCGAGACAGTAATTAATTCAACACTCCTTCATTCTGGAAACCTGTACTAATTATTAGAGGCCAGCCTGTCTCCTTCTCCTCCCATTGAAATCAGTTTGACATTTCCAAAGAGATATAAATGTGTCCAGGCTTCAAGTGAAGTGCTTCTCTCACTTCGGGTTGGGCATCCAACTCCTTTCACCTTTTCTATTTTGGTCTCTGCTCAGAGAATGTAGAGTCAGCTCTTCTATACTCTTTCACTTCATCACTTGTTCTGGGTTGCAGAGGGGCCTTAAAGAAACCATGACTCTGATGAGCCAGACAGTGATGTTCCACATGCATATAAACAAACTAGAGAAGACAGTGAAAAGGCTCAAATGAAAAGTTAATTTGGAGAAAAGATTGGCCAGGTCTTTTTTGTAGCTTCTAAACAGGGATGGGCTTTACTGCTAAAGTCTTTAGTTCCCAAAGTTTTGACATGGACAATGCAGCTGTAACATCCTAAATTTAAAAAAAAAACAAAAAAAAACCCCACATACCACTAACTACCACAGTTTAAAATTCAGCTTATTGCTTGAGGTCACCTGCATTCTGGATCAAACCTGATCCTATGTAATACAATGTCAAGCTCATTTAATTAAATACATCTTTTGTATAATGCCCCGAGTAATAGAAATGTTGCTAAACACGTTACACTACTAATCAGGCTGTTAATTAAAAATAGCAGATTGTGTGAATAAGTTTTGAAAAAAAAAAAAACAAAACCCACCACCACAGGGCTGAGGGAATTAAACACCATGAAGAAATCTGTGCAAGTTCAAGGATGTGATGGCTACCTTTATTCTATACACCATTTAACCGATGTTGGTTAAAAATGTATATAAAATTGTCATAATGCATACTATCTAGAGCAGAGTTCACATTAAAACCTTTAAAACATCAAGTTATATTCCAAGACTATAGTTCACGTCCGTGAGTGTGCATCGACTGTATAAAACATTGTGCCAACTAAACTTATGACAAAAAGATCAGAAATACCTTGAGAGGAAATTTCCTAACCCCAGTATTATCTGGCTACCTCAGGGTTTGGAATGGCATAACCAACAGCAAGATAAGAGCTCAGGTGAATATAAAAAGAGCAAATGAATTGACTATTCAGAGGTAGCATTCTTCTAGGTCTGATTATAGTATCTTTTAAGTACAGGGGCTTGTCAAAATACAATGTAAATAACTTGGATTAGTCGAGATTAACTTTCAAAAACCCTACATGAAAAAAAAAATAAAAATAACTTGTTCTTTTATTAACAGTTGAGTACTTGTCATTTGCTATCCCTGCAAAAGTTTGCACTTTGAAAAAAATTGAAGAGCACAGAAACTATAAAACACGAGAGAGAGAGAGAGAGAGAGAGAGAGAGAGAGAGAGAGAGAGAGAGAGTTTTTTTTTTTTTTTTTAAACAAAAAAAACACACCACATTAATTTGCTCCACAAGCAAAAATTGTCAGTTAGCAGCCTGATAGAAAGGACACTGAAACAGATGCTCCAGAAAATATCATTTGGGGGTTGGGGAAGTTTAAAGGATTCACTGAAAACCAAAACCCACAGCTAATGGGTCCAAACAATGAGGGGTATGCATAAAATCCAATATGCCAGACAGAACTGTGTCTCTGAAGTGTAGGCACTCACCAGATTTCTTGGCTACTCTTACTCTGTCTCGCTCATGAGTGAGAAAAATCAAGATGTGATCTGTCCATACTTTTACTCCTCCTCAGCCTCCATCACACAATGCAATGACAGAAGCAGCAAAGTGTGCTTCTCCCACACTACATTTTTGAGATCCTCCTCCCTTAGCTAAAAAGTTAGCTCTACTTGCATACAGGTTTGTAGCGGACTGAAATATTGGTTTGTTTCTTCTCCTCCATTGCCAATTGGCCATTGTTCAATGATAACTTTAATGGATAGAAAGTTAAGTTTCATATTTTACTGTGAGTTTAAACAAACTGTATATGCATTTTGTGATTAGTAAACAGTTTACTTTACCTGGAAAGTTCTTCCAACCCTCTGAGCCTGCACACAGTTAAGTCCACGATGCAAAATAAAGTGAACTGAAATTATTCACATAGTGTCAGAGAATGATGGGTTGCATGTCGATTAGCACATGCAAGCAAGACTTTCACTGTCCATGTGGCAACAGTGTCCATATTAAGGCCCACTACACAGTGAGAAGAGGAGAGATGTGCACCTCCTGCACTCTTGTATGTATTGTATCAAATCATGTGTAGATCTCACTGTTAAACTGCAGTATTCTGGCTAAGACTTATAAATGAGAGAATGTCTACCACTTGTGTGGCCCTTGTGAGAAGCCAGAGTCACATTTCACAATACCCAAAAACTAGGAATGTGAATGAGGTTCTATAGTCCAGGGGTTCCCAAACTTTTAGACGTCAAGTACCACCTGAGGTTAAGTGAGTTGTGTTGCGTACCACCCGCACCTTGTTGAAAGGGAGGGAAAGCCATAAAGGGGGGGTTCTGAAATAAAAGTTAAAGAATTGGAAGAAATTATGCATAAAATTAATGAAAAAAATTTGCGCATGTACATAAATTGATAAATTCCGCAGCAAAACTAAACCCTGCCTTTGGCCTGTATGTGACGCAGTTACCGAAGATGAAATGGTATCGGCTTTGTGCTTACATCTAGTGACTATGATGCGATACAGCGGCAGTGCACGTATAACAGATGCGAGTGGTTATTGTGAGGCAGAGTTACCGAAGACTAAATAGTGTCGGCGTTGTGCTTTCATCTAGTGACCAAAAGCTCAAACGGTGAAGTAGAAGTTGACTTTCGTGAAACGGAATTATGGTAGCATTAAATGAACTAAATACTGATTCGAATAATAGGTTTTATTTATTCAGATGACGAAATTTCACACCACACTAAATTTGGGAATCCACGTATTATTGTATTTAAACAGTTTCATTGGTTTTTGCTCACAACAGGCTTGTCAAAGGGTTTTGCACAGATAAATTAAATTTCAGGGACCGCGACACTATATTTTACAGGGTTCTTCAGCTTACAAGTAGGAAGGGTATTGAAAAATAAAATTTGACTTGAAACTAAAGCGGTTAAATTCTCACCATTAGAGCTTGGCTTTCTTTTACACTTAAACTTGACTTCTGTTCAAGAATTTTAAAATTAACTGAAATGTATTCTGACTCTCCCCTGTGCATGTTACACTCTCACTGTTAAAGGGTAATAAATGGATGTGGAGAGTGTAAACAATGAAGCTACAGAAAAGCTTCTGAATTACTACCACTCGTTTCAGCAGATTTGACAAACTGCCAATAACTTTATTAAAGAAATAGAAATGAACAGCAGAAAAACTCTCATTATCAAAGAGTTAGTTTGAAATTCCCAGAACAAGTTATAATCACAAATTTCATCTTAAACCAAGATTAACAAACTTTGTATACACACATACATAAAAACAAACACCACACACACATATCCCACTATGGACTAAGAATGGTAGTTTATCCATGCAACAAAACTTAGTACTGCAATTACTTGCGTTGGCTTATTCTCAGAAGAGTACCCAAGAATCTTTATTACTAATTATTTATTTTGGTCCTGCATTCAATAGAAGTCATCTGTCAACTCACTTTCAACAAATGTTGTGCCGTGTAAAACCCTGCTGGTCCACTGCCCACAATGCAGACTTGCACAGAAGGAGAGGTCTGGGAGCTGAAGTGCTGAACTAAGGAAGAGAAAAAAAGAAAAAAATCAGCCAGGGGAGATAAATTGTGCAGAAATTAATATATGCATCATATCTAAAAAGTTTTCAGGAAACAGTATTCCAAAAGTAGGTCAGATATCTAAGACGTTATAGGAAAGTAGGGTGAAGCAGAATGTATACGTGATGAGAGAGAGAATGGATATTTGTACACAAGAGTGATGGGAATGGAAGTACAGGGGAAGAGAAAGTGTGGGAGGTGACGCAGAGGGGGATAGCTAGTGTAAAGGAAGACTTGAAGGACAAGGGTTTAACTGGGGAGGTGGTGTAACAGTCCTCAGACTGATGTTACTCAATTATGTTGACCTTTTCTGCAAGTAACTTTGGATAAAATCATCTCAGCAAACAAATGTAAAGTGTAGGATGGGGCTGTAGGGAGATTACTGGTCAAACAATCACTCCTATATAGAAGTGGGAAAAAGATTAAAATCAGGAAGTGTCTTACCAGTCCTTACCAGGTCCCGATGTCAAACAAATAATGCAGGCCATTCCCCCACTATGGGTGTTTAAAAATAAATAAATAGTATACTTTCCAACAAACAATACCAGATTCCATCCCATACACGTTTTCCCCAAGTTGCCATTGTAAAAATGTATAAGCAGCTTTGCAAACGGGTGCTGGAAGTGTGGAAAGATGTAATTTTTTCACATGCACAACCGATCTTTGGTCAAGTAGGACAACAGAGCCCAACATAAGCCTGACAATCCCCCAAAGAACACAGTGGGGAAAAATATAGCTATGGGATTACAGGAGGCTTCAGCTAGCTGGTGTTTATACAAAGATTGGCTAGTGTGTTTAACTGCTGGCAATGCGAAAAATATGATCAAAACTACTGAAGTAAATGACTGACCCAGATTTCACTGTTTTGGACACTGACTTCACCTTGCAGTCATCCATCCATCATCCAACCCGCTATATCCTAACTACAGGGTCACAGGGGTCTGCTGGAGCCAATCCCAGCCAACACAGGGTGCAAGGCAGGAAAAACCCTGGGCAGGGCGCCAGCCCACCACCGGACACACACACACACGAGGGACAATTTAGAATCGCCAATGTATCTAACCTGCATGTCTTGGACTGTGGGAGGAAACTGGAGCAAACCCACGCAGACACAGGGAGAACATTCAAACGCCACGAAGGGAGGACCCGGGAAGTGAACCAGAGTCTCCTAACTGTAAAGCAGCTGTGCTACCCACTGCATCACCATGGAGTGTTTATTTTATTTCAGAAATTTAACTGGCTGGTAACAGAGGACTGCAGAGTTAAAACGTTTGCCATTCTGTAATGCCTTGCTCTGCTTACATTTACTGTGCTTGGCTTGCACTTTTAGGGCGATTTAACACAAGTGCTGTGTATTCATCTAGTTAAAATGTTTCAAGTGTACTGGCAAACAGACCAGAGTGCTAGCAAAATGGATTCCTGATGCGAGATAAAACAAAGGCAATAGTCACGCAAGTTTTTTTTTTTTTTTGCCTCAATTTCGTGAAGTGCACAACTACCTGTTATGTGATGTCGTGGGTAATTGCACCCCAAGGCCAAGATTAACGTTTGCCGCAATCTGATTTGACAGCTTTATTTAAAAAGGAGTGTTATTGGCACAGTATAACTTCCAGAATTTGTTTTGTAAATATTTTGCAGCATGTATTGCTTTTTGCATAAAACATGTACTTTTTTTGCATTGACTGCAATTATTGGTTTTCAATAAACATACAACAATCTCAATTCATCGTCTGTATTGGCAGCATGTACAATTGGCGATACTGCACAGTGCCCAACCATAACCCGTTTTATCACATTCTCATGTTTAATCGCTCATTGCAGTTATTCCCAATAGCGTGCAGCTTTAGGCAACCGCATTAGAAACACCGCTGTTGCACGACCCCTGAAAAATGTCAATTTAAATACAATAACACAACATTCTCAAACCTACTTCAAAAAATAAAATTCAGGTTGGTGCAACCCTGGCGGTCAGTCCATCACACCAGTCCAATTTACAGACACCAGTCAGTCAACCGGTTCATTTTTAGGAACATGGAGGGAAAATAGTATTAAATGTTGCAAAACATGAAAGAGAAAAATGAGAAAAAATAATTTTTCTCTTTAAAAAAAAAAAAAAAGCACAAAACTCAGGATTGCAAAGCAAATCACATACAAATACGCGGACAAGAACTGAAGGTTTCATAAATGTCAAACAACAGCAGCAAAGTTTCACATTTCTCTAGGGATAATGAGTAAGCACTTCAACTCCCTGCTCCCGCAATCCTGTTAACACTGCGATAACATTTTTTTGGTAAAGAGCTTTGTACAGATGCATACCATGAAAGGCACTTTACAATAAAAAGGACTGACTTAACATTTCTGACAATTCATTGAATTATGCCCTAACAATTTATAAACTGCCAATATTTCCAAAATATTAAACTGGTGTACTGTGCAGGTAAACAATATTCATGTTACTAATCACTGCTCCAGAAGTTTGGTCACTGGAGTTTGTAAATGTCACCCTCAGCCCCAGCCATGAGTTTCCGCTTTCATCCCAGATATAAATTCATATTATACTACAACTCTGAATTGCCCTTGCCATCATGGACTAGTGACATTCTACACCACCAAACTGGTACATAATCCTAATACTACTAAACTAGGCTCTGGCCACCCACAGCAATAAGAATAAGCTTTTGGACCAATGTGCTCTGGCCAGATGAGACAATTCAGTATGGCAGACAGCTGTCGCCTATCCCAGCAGTACTGAACACGAGTCAGGCAGCACCTCAAGACAACACAACAGTCCAGTCCAGTGCAGGTCTGTTTAGGGATGTGCAACAAAATCCAGAATGCACAGTGGGGTGAGCCACCTAGACCTTAGGAGAAAAGCAACACCTCCCTCCACCGACCAAGCACTCTGTCTCTCCATAACAGATGTGAGGAGGACTCTATCCAGAGTCAATCCACGGAAGGCTGCAGGACCTGACAACATACCTGGTCTTGTGCTCAAAGAATGTGCAAGTCAACTGGCTGGTGTCCTCACAGACATCTTCAACACATCTCTGAGCCAGTCGTCAGTCCCAACATGCTTCAAGTCGACCACCATCATACCAGTGTCAAAGAAGTCATCAGTGACATGCCTGAATGACTACCGACCAGTTGCACTCACACCAATCATAATGAAGTGTTTCGAAAGGTTAGTCATGTCACACATAAAGACTAATCTCCCTGCCTCCCTTGACCCTCATCGGTTTGCATACCCGCTCAAACAGGTCAACTGAGGATGCCATATTCTCTGCCCTTCACCTCTCCCTGACACATCTGGATAAAAAAAGACACATTCATAGACTTTAGCTCTGCCTTCAACACAATCATCCCTCCAAAGCTGGTCGTAAAACTGAGCAGGTTGGGCCTAAACACCACCCTCTGCAATTGGATCCTGGACTTCTTGACAGAGAGGCCCCAGTCAGTTCGGATTGGCCACAACACTTCCAGCATCATCACACTGAGCACTGGAGCACCGCAGGGCTGTGTGCTTAGTCCACTGCTCTTCATCCTGCTGACTCACGACTGCACAGCCACACACAACACCAATCACATCATCAAGTTTGCGGATGATACAACAGTGCTGGGACTGATAAGCATGGATGATGAAAGAGCATACAGAGATGAGGTGAAATGGCTGTCCACATGGTGTGAAGACAACAATCTCTCAATGTCGACAAGACAAAAGAGATAATCGTGGACTTCAGAAAATCACGTCCCGCTCAGCATCAACGGTTTAGATGTGGAGATTGTTAGGAGTACCAAGTTCCTCGGTGTGCACTTAACTGAGGAACTTACGTGGACACATAACACCTCATCACTAATCAAGAAAGCCCAGCAGAGACTACACTTCCTGAGGCGGCTGAAGCAAGCACGTCTCCCCCCTTCCATCATCACCATGTTCTACAGAGGCACCGTAGAGAGTGTGCTGACCAGCTGCATCACTGTCTGGTACGGCAACTGCAACATATCCGACCGCAGGCGCCTGCAAAGGATAGTGAAGACAGCAGTGAACATTATTGGGGTGCCTCTTCCTTCACTACAGGACATATTTTACAAACGCAGTGTCCGCATTGTGCAGGACCCCTTACACCCCTCACATGGACTTTTCACACTTCTGCCATCCAAGAGAAGATACTGCAGCATCAGAGTCAGATCTGCCAGGCTGCAGGAGAGTTTTACCCCCAAGCGGTTAGACTCCTTAACACCAGGCTGCCCACTGAGACCTTCCACACGGCCTCAACCACCACTAAAAACAGAACTTTTATACATGAAAACCACTATCCTGCAAAGATGAGTGTGCATGTAGAAAAGAACTGAAAATCTCATACTGACCTCTAAGGATTTTGACACTCTTGATATCCTTCTGCTGTGAAACATTCTGACCTGTCATTGTTTACACACGTCTTAAACAACTAATAACATACACTGATAATTTCTGTATTATCTATATTTAATTTATTATATTACATATCTTACACATCAATATTGCTGCTACTTGTTTGTCCTATCTTTGCACAATGTCTTGTCTTGTTTGCGTTTTAATTTTAAATTTTTATTCTATTTTTAATTTACTATTTGTACATCATGTTGTTACACTGTGGACCCTGAGCTTCGCAATTTCGTCTGTCTGTATACTTGTATATGGTTGAGATGACAATAAAGTTCACTTTGACTTTGAACAAGGAGACTCTGCTAAAAGTGTGCCAAACAGAGGGCTCTACCCACTTTAGTTAATTTGAGAAGCAGAAGTGCTAACCGCTGAACCACTATTAACACATCAACAATTTTAAACTAAATTCATGCGGCAAGTATGAACAAGGGTTACGCCAGGTAATGGGCACGTTTATTGCACCACCATACGAGTACTGAGCGATCTTTTGGTTAAAATCCCCCATCCCCACCCTGACTGCACTCTCTTTACCGGCATGCCAGTTTGTTTGAAATGCGATCTGTAAAAGGGCTTCTGATGCGTAGTACGTGCATAGACGTGTATAGAAAATCGCTATCATTATGGACTTTGATTTTAACTTATAGGCGCCATCGCCCTACAATCCTGAAATGTTTGATTTGGCGCTGTATACGTGCAGCCGTCCCCGAATCTGCCCACCACCCCAAGACACCTACATCGGCCAAACGCCAAGAGTAACCCCCGGACTTCGAGAATTAGCAAAACCGTAAGGTGAAATGAACCAACGTCAAAACGCTGCCAGCCTACCCCGCCATTCATTGGACTTCACGATTTTCGGGCGACTTCTTTAAAAAGTTACTTGCCATGCTTGTTGGTTTTTGCCAAGCCGCTCACACGTAAGTGGTTGAGGAAGCGCAGAGTCCATCGTGAGCAGTAGGCGGACATGCCGAACCCCGGCGCGGAGAGAAGTCTTGACCTGGTGGGAATGAACACGTCAAGAGCAGACGCCGGCTCTTCGCCTTTCGGTTTCAAAACTCCTACCGGACCGGAGCTCAGTGGCAGGCAACTTGCAAGAGTGTTATATGTGTGTGCAGCCTGTTTAATCGAAAGACTGACGAGCCAGGTCAGAACTTAACAAACAGACGCCGAGAGTCCGTGAAAGTCCTTAAAAGTTCGCTTCCCGCTCTGCAGACCGGCGGCGAGTGCTTTGCTCGGTGGGACAGCGTGTCTTTACGAAGCAACATCAAAGTTCCCTGTCATTGTCAGCAACTCGAACCATGACCCGTGCTTTGTGTGGAATCCGCATTTCATGCGAAGCTGACCCATGGTCTTATTTATGTAAGGAAAGGATCAAGGACGGTAATAGGAATCACGTGAAAAGATAACCGTTGCATGTGTCCTTCATGTAAATATGTCCGTGTTGATGGCCTTGACCTTCTTCGAAAGTTCCACTGCGAAATCGCTCCGCCGACAAGGAGAGTCGGCCGTCAGTTTGAATGACGTGCGCTGCGTTTTTGAAGAATAGAGGAGAGTATTGTGCAAAAAAAAAAAAAAAAGACGGATTAAAAGTGAAGGTTTACCGAACTGAAAAAAGCTAACAATAATGCTGCTTTCATGAACGAGATACAGTCTGTGAATACTTTCAGTCAATCCACTTGGTATGTTAATATTATAAATTAAGGTATGCTGTGGCAGTAAAGTATGCTCCAGCTATCCACTTCCAAAACTTGCTTATCCAGAGCAGGGCCAATCAATTAACTTTATTTAAAGTACAGAATCAGCATACAGTATACTGTAGTCCCAATACATTGTACACATAGGAAGAGCACATGAGACAAGATATAAAGAAAGCAAATAAAAGTAGAAATTAAAATAAAACTGCAAGATCAATGTTGAAGGAATAATAAATAGCAACATTTAAATAAAACAACATCCATCCATTTTCCAACCCGCTGAATCTGAACACAGAGGTCTGCTGGAGCCAATCCCAGCCAACACAGGGCACAAGGCAAGAACCAATCCCAGGCAGGGTGCCAATCCACCGCAGGACACACACAAACAGGCCAGTTTAGAATCGCCAATCCACCTAACCTGCATGTCTTTGGAAGGAAACCAACACAGACACAGGGAGAACATGCAAGCTCCACGCAGGGAAGCGAACCCGGGTCTCCTAAGTGCGAGGCAGCAGCGCTACCACTGCGCCACCGTGCCGCCCATAAAACAACATTAAAACACCAAATCACGTTTTTAAAAAAAAAAAATATTAGAACAATTCCTGGAGCCTATCCCAGCAAGCATGAGGAACAATCCCTAGATGGGACACCAGCCTGTCACAGGGTCAACACACACATTAGCCTCTCCGGCCCACCTAACATGCATGTCTTTGGACTGTGGGAAGAAATCCAGAGCACTCGGAGGAAACCTTCGCAGTCACAGGAAGAATATGTAAACTCCACACGGGCAGCACCAGCTACTTGAACCCTGGTCTCTTTGTTGCACTACAGCACCCAACTAAAAAGTCAGTTAGTCATTTTTTAGGCTATCCATTACTGTGTTGTTAAGTGCTTCCCAGGAAATGACAGTGAAAAAGATCAGTTTAGTCTCATGATGTGTCCCTTCTCGACTTGGGGTTTTACTTCTGGGCCTTCGTTTTGTGTCCCTTACTGCGTTCTTTTTTTTTGTTTAATCTCCCTTTTCACCGCCTTCATGTTTCTCAGCTGAAATCAGTCTAGCTCTGCCATAGCGTCTGTCAGGTATTTTTATCAGTCTACACCCAAGAAATTTTAACAAATTAGGTTTTATTATTTCATACGCCCTTCAGACATTTCGGAAAGTCGAGGCGTGATTGCGTTTTCTACAGACATGATGTCTGCAGAACCCTATCTATCACGATAAAGTTCTCACTACTGGGGGGCATCCCATCACATGTCTGTGCTCGTCTGTTTTGGGTGTTCATCTTTTTAGGGAGTCAGGGTTTCTTTAACTCTGCAATCTTTCCTCTACCTTCCTGCACTTTTTTTTTCTTTTTCCTACAGTTCAGGTCAGTCCTCCAAACATGCAGCATCTCTCTATCTATTCCCCCATCTTATCTCATCTCATTCTTTTTTCAATTTTGTTTCAACAACCAGCTCTAAACTAAAACCTGTCACAGTGCTGTACCCGCATCTTTGAGATTCCAGTAAAAAGCCTCTCGCTATTTCAGTTAGGTGGGATTCAGATCTGCACTTCTCTTCTGCCTTGAACTGGGATTCAATCTTTGAAGAAGTCCAAAACTGCTCCAACAATCAGAATGGCGAGTTTATTTAATATAAAATTGTCCATTGGATTTGCACAACTCCTTTAAAGTGATTGTTTAGTGTGTTTAGCTCCTGACCCAGTTTGTAATTTACGCTCTCTTAAAGTTCCTGATTCCTTTTTTTTGATATGTTTTGGTGCTGCCCTCCTGCCTCATCTTTGTGGACCTCCTTTTTCACCTCTCTTTCGTTCATTTTGGAGGTCTTTATTCCTTGTTCTCTGCTTCTTGATTTTTCATTGTACTCCTTTTCATCATCTAATAAGAAATTGACGTCAGTGATCTCTTCATCTGCTAAGATCCTTCTTGCACCTTTCTGGAAAAAGCAAGACCAATGCCGAATACATTCCTGGAGGAACTTATTTGTTTTAGAACTTTCAGCTGCACGTATTCATTTCTCTTCTCCATCCACAGTATCATCTTTAGAAAAAATTAAAAGTCACTTATGTTGTTGTAATTGTGAGGTGTAGGAATTGCTGCCGGTACTTTTTAACTTTTCTTTTCAGCCATCTCCCGATTTTTAGAGGTTGGCGCCGGTGAGATGAGGACTTTATTCTCTTTTTGAGGTTGCACTTTTCCTATCCCGCTGTTCCCCTTTTTCTTTCTTTAAAAATAATAATAATAAAACATTTCTCTCTATTATAAAAGGAAATCCTAAGAGATAATTTCAACTCCCACGAGAGAGAATTCCTCTCAAACATTTACAGCCATGCTCACGGTCCAATCACTTCTCTTTCGTGTGAATGCTATTGTCAGACACAGTTCCTGCACTCTCAGCTCCAAGCAGGGACAGAAATAAAAGACAAAGAGTAGAAGACAAAGTAGAACATTGTAAAGAAGTTCAAAAACGTTGGCACGATACACATGCAGAGCAGGTTAGAAAGTACTAAAATTCGAAAGTCTCAAAAAACTGATAGTAAAGATTGCATTAGCGCTAACAAATGGAAATTATTACTCGGTGAAATAACGGAACAGCGAAAAGAGATTGAATATATGGACATAGGTGATATGACAGAAGTATGTAGTTATTGTTCGGCTTTAAACTTTAAGTGTGAGACTTGTAGATCATCTAATTTGTGTTACCATCAGGGAAAAGTAGTGTTTCTTTCCAATGAAGAGGCCTATCTGCGAGAATTAAAAGATTTGTTGTTTGGTGAAAGTGAAATCGCAAGCAGCAGAGGTGTGAAGTGGTTGGCGCGTAGCTCAGGCATGGAGGTTGGCAAGCGAAGCGAGCAGTTTAACAAAAAAAAAAAAAAAATAAAGGCTATTCTTATTAAAAGAGAACTTCTAAATATGAGCTCAGTGTGCTCAAAAGAAACTGACAATACACAATGTAACATGTAAGCCCTGTCTTCCAAAAAAGGTCCATATTTGACTCATCAGCCTCAAGAACATCATCCCAAAATTTCTGGGGGTAATCAAAGTGTTTTTGGCAAATGATAGATGAATCTTTGTGTTCCTCTACTTTGTTTTTTGCTTTGCAATTCTCCCATGGACACCATTTCTACCCGGTGTCTTTCAAACGATGGAATCATTAAATGAGCTGAGAGAGGCCTGCAGTTCCTTAGATGTTCTCCTGGGCTCTTCTGTGACTTCCCAGATGAGTTTTCAATGTGCTTGTGAAGTAATGTTGCTAGTGTCACACACGTGTGCTTAGCAGGCAGCCAACAAGCCCTAAGGTGAGTGATACTACAAAGGATAAAGGGCTGATTGAATGTATTAATGCCTCTCTCTCTCCATCAACAGAACCAAGAAGACAAACAGTAGCTCACCGTCAATACTTCCGGTCACTCAAAATGACTACCACTCAACAATCCCGTCTCCGTATTCCATCGATGACATCACTTCCGGCTTCTCTTTATGACGTCACTTCTGGCTCTGCCATGATGATGTCACATTTGGCCTGCCATAATAATGTCACTTTCAGTCCTCAATGATGACATCACTTCCGTCCTTCTGCATTTGATGTCATTTCCTGCCACCATTTTGTTATAAAAACCTCAATGTAATCAGTCCTCATGTGTCAAATGCTATTATTTTGATCCATTTTTGCCATTTCATTTCATTTTTGTCCAAGGACATTATACAGGGTCATTCCACAAACTGTTTTTGAGACTTTTTGAGTTGTTATTTCTATCACACGGGCGGCACGGTGGCGCAGTGGGTAGTGCTGCTGCCTCACAGTTAGGAGACCCGGGTTCACTTCCCGGGTACTCAGTGCATGTTCTCCCCATGTTCCTCTGGGTAATCCGGTTTCCTCCCACTGTCCAAAGACATGTAGGTTAGGTGCATTGGCATTGGTGATCCTAATATGTGCTGTGGGTGTGTGTGTGTGTGTGTGCGCCCTGTGGTGAGTTTGTTTCCAGCCTTGTGCCCTGGGTTGGCTGGGATTGGCTCCAGCAGACCCTCGTGACCGTGTAGTTAGGATATAGAGGGTTGGGTGATGGATGGATTTCTACCACACTAGGCTGGCCACTTCTGGACAGATTTACCAGTGTTCCAAGGTTTCTCGATTTGGAGATGAAGGCACACTCAGTGGTTTTGCTGGAATCCCAAGATTTTAGAGAATGCTTTGTAACTGTTTGCCAACTGATATATTTCAGTCATTTATTTTTTTTTTTAGGTCTTCTGAAATTAAGTTTGATTAATGCATTGTGTGCTGTTTGTTTGGACCTGGTAGCCATCTTCATGTTGCTGGAAAAGTTCTGTTGAAGTGACGTTTAAATGTCACATGGATGGCAGCAATCAAACCTGCATGTGTCTGGTCTAATTTAATCCATTATTTAAACTTGGCTCATTGGTTGATTGAGCAACTAAGGGGATAATTACTTTTTTCTCATGAATGAGAAACTGAAACATTTTAAAAACTGTGTATAGTGTGTTACTCAGGTTGTCTTTTGTATTATACTAAATTTGTCTTGAGATCAGAAACAGTTAAGTGTTACAAATAAGCACAGATAGAGGAAATCAGGGCAAAAACTTTTTTCACAGCCTGGTGTTTTCTGAGATAATGTGAGCTAGGATGTTGTTTTGTCACTTTTTCTCTTAGACCAGCACAAATGTCTTTTTTAAACTACCGTTGAACATCACATAGGAGGAAGTGAAGAAATAAACCGTTACTGAGGTGTTGGCTGTTTCTTGCAAAGCCTTCAAAACTCAATTTATTGTATTAATCTGCTGAAAAATCCACTGTGTGACTTTCAGACTTGAAGAAAGGTAAAGAAAAATAAAATGACTCAAAACATTTATCACAAAAATAAAACAAGAACTTGAAAACTGTTTGCAGGGTTTTTGAAAAAAAGTGCTTCAGAAATGAATTTAAAAAAAGATAAATGTGAAGAGTCAGGAAGTGGTAAAAACAGCGAGTTTGGGTTATTTTTTGCATTTTTGCTTTTTTTATTTTGACATGTAAGCTGAGTGTGCCCAGTGCTGCATGAGGGTCCTGTCCACATTCATTTTCTCTTTTCTGCCCAGTGCTCCCCATATAGGCTCTGGCTTGCCAAGACCCAAAAATTAGATTATATGGTTCAAGGATTAGGTGGATGGTTTTTTGATCATTTGGCATTTTAAGAGCTAATTGTTGCCCCATATTCAAGTGGCCTAGAGGTAAAGAGACAAAGGGAGACACAGCTAGTTAACTGTTAGTTTAGCTGCTTTCAATCTGACCAGGATCAGATAGATAGATAGATAGATAGATAGATAGATAGATAGATAGATAGATAGATAGATAGATAGATAGATACTTTATTAATCCCAAGGGGAAATTCCCATACTCCAGATGCAGCATACTGATAAAGAACAATATTAAATGAAAGAGTGATAACAATGCAGGTATAACAGACAATAACTTTGTATCATGTTAACGTTTACCCCCCTGGGTGGAACTGAAGAGTCGCATAATGTGGGGTCTCCTCAGTCTGTCAGTGGAGCAGGATGGTGACAGCAGTCTGTCGCTGAAGCTGCTCCTCTGTCTGGAGTTCAGTGGATTCTCCATGAATGACAGGAGTCTGCTCAGTGCCTGTCGCTCTGTCACGGATGTCAAACTGTTCAGCTCCGTGCCTACAATAGAGCCTGCCTTCCTCACCAGTTTGTCCAGGCGTGAGGCGTCCTTCTTCTTTATGCTGCCTCCCCAGCACACCACCGCGTAGAAGAGGGCACTCGCAACAACCGTCTGGTAGAACATCTGAAGCATCTTATTGCACTGTCATTCAGCATGCGCTGCGTGAAGTTTTACTTCCTCAAACGCGGCAGCCTCTCATCCAATACAGGATACCTTGTTTTGAATTTAGCTTCTAAGTCCGGAAACAAAAAGAGGAACTGCAGCTTTAGTTCGGTTGTCTGGATTTTCAAGGTCGGAGTGTGTTGCCATTAACTCTTAAATTCAGTGTGCCCATTCATCTACTGTCTCATCTTTTTTCTGTTTGGCAGCCGAGATAAGAGACCAGTCTCTGCCTTTCTTATACTTGTCCTTAATATTATTTTAACATGTTCCCATTGCGTAATAAAGGGACCTTCATCCCGGCCCCGAGGAAACGCCTCGTTCCACTGCCACAAGTTTCCGTTATGCTGTCCATGATTGACAGTGTCCCATGTGGTGCCAAGCTTTCTCCACAGCACCTGAGTCTATTATGCGGCATTAGGCTTATACATATCATACAGCTGCTGTAATTGTTCTATGAATTTTTTAAACACACCGATGACTTTGGGATCAGGCAATTCGGACACAACGTCCTTCAGCTCTTGAATGTCCCAGTTACGATGTATCATTACAGTAGTGGGGTTATTAGCTCCTGCAGGTTGCATTGAATCATGTCAGGGGGTTCTGGGATCTCAATCAGGGGGCATTCAAATAAGGGGTCTGTGGGTTTGGGGGACTTTAAGGGGAATTGAAAGATGGTGTTTTGATTAGGGGGCTGAAGGAATAGGGTTTGACTTCTAGTGCGTTGTGAAATGGAGGTTCTAGGACCGTGAAACCCACCCGCTGCACCCATTACGTTACTTTTGTCATTCCCCGGATCAGTGTGTAATGAGGGATCATAATGATATTCTTCAAAGAAACCAGACCCCAAGGGATCATCTTTTAATTCTGGTGCGGTGGGCACTGGAGGTGGTGGAGGAGAAGGTGGGGGCTGTGGATGTGGATGGTGTAGGAAAGGTGGAGGAACAAGTATGGGATATAACAGGTTTTTTTTTTTTTTCTCGCTCCTCTTCCGCTTCTCATTCGATTGCGGTCCCGAATCTGCTTGCACTTTCTGTAAAGCTATAAATAACTTATAAATAACTATTTTTTTTTTTTTCCTTCTAGTTTAACTTTCTGCAGCCAATAATTAATTTCTGTACTGCCTTTAAATTACGATCTTTAATAACCAACTCCCATCTGTCATACATAACACAGACCTTTGTTACAACATCCTCGTACATTTCTACATACAACATCCTTGTGCATTTCTACATAATATTTTTCTAATTTCCTGAATTTCACTTATGCCTCCTGTCCTTCCAGTGGCCATCTCCCCTCACTTTGCTTATTCCACTTTTTGCATGCCTTGTTAAAATCTAATCCTGTCTTCTTTTCAATGAGTTTCTAGGGGACCCTTTTTTTTTTTTTTTTTTCCACCAGTATGTGGAGCCTGGTGATCATCCAAAAATAAACCTTCTAACATTAAGGACTTCGAACCCTCGGGGTGCCGATTGGCAGGCTTGCTGTTATATGTTCCCATTTTTTCCCTTGCTTTTTCCTCCCGATTGCTGTGACAGATTTATTCCCTCTTGTCGTGTCCTATTCTCACTTCTGTCTTCAATGAACTACTAGTTTTTTTGAGTGTGCCACTCACCCGTTACTAGTGTTCCCCTTAATATTCCCAGAAGTGGAATACCGAAGCTTTTCCTACGTTACTGTCACAGTGCTCGGCGAAAGCAAGTATTTATTTCAACGTACTTGTTTCTTATTCCCTTGTTTTATTAAACTGTTATTCCTCTATTCTATGCTCTATCCTCTGTCCAATAGATTTGTCCGGGTTTATGGGTGTGCCACGCACCGGATCCCGTCCTAAATCCCCCTTTTTATAATTCCCAGAGGATAGTGTTCTATACTATCTTTCCCAACAGCAGTGACTTAAAACAAGGTTTTCCTTTTCCGTTTACTATTCCCAGTCACTTTTTATATTCCACAGCAAGCTCGCCTGCAGCCTATCTTTTACGGAAACCCCCGACGGTACTTACCCCAGCCTGGGTGTTAGTCAGCTCTGTCAGGAAATCCTTCTCAGTCACCGTGGTTGTACCAGAAGGAGACCGGGGACTCCTCACGCAGGAGCTGTCTCAGAACATGGCAGTCCTAACATTTATCGGAGCTGCTTACTCTGCTGCCGGTGTACACTGTAGCGGCAGTCTGCTTCAAGAAGACAGATCGCTGAGGTCTTCCCGCTCGAGGAGTCAGCCGGCCGTCTCCTGCCCCACGTTGGGCGCCAGAAAATTGTGGACACTTTTTCTATAGTGTCGTTTCTTGTGACTGAAGACAGAGAGAAATAATTAAAGTTAGTAAAAAATCTTTTATTAATACACACCAGGCAAGGGTAAGATGACAGAGAAGCACAGTCCTAGGACACCTGTCCTTCATCTGCCCCGAGGGGTCGGTGTCCCAAATCTTTTATAGGGCAAAGCTTTGTCTTATGACTTTAGTTGCACAAGAATTTCAAAGCATTACATCTTTACAACAATTTGCTTGGATCAGCATTTACAACATTTTTAAAGTTCATCAGTTGGTCACTTGTGGCTTTTTGTCTGTTAGGAAAAACAGGAAGTTGCACTTGTCATGTGCACTTATAGACAAAACAGGGCCTGCGTGACTTTTGTCACGTACCCCAGATTGATCAATACTGATCAACTTTTTATTATTTTTCCACACCATGTTGTGAAATCCTGCCGTAATAAAACACCATAAGGCAGCAAGCCACCAAAAAACCCCCCACAAAAAGGTCAGACTAACCCTATTGTTGGTCTGGGCCCAAATAATAGGCCTCATCCCAGGCAGACTCACACCTACACAAATGGCTATCTGTCTGGCCTACACAAGCCCAAAGTGGAGCTAAGGCTTATAGAAAATTGTATTCTTAAAATTGGTAATCTCTGTGTATTAGAAAAGTATTGTAAGCACATGAGAAAAGTAGACACTGTATTGTTTTAAGCATTAAGATGTAAGAGTTAAAATAAAGACTTATGCCTACATATTTTGTATTATTCTGTATGAGCCATAAACCATCAATAGTTTATTAAGCCAAAGTTTAGACGTGCAGGAGAGCTGGAGAATGATGGGACCCTCGCTTAGAGAGAGAGAACGTGAACTCGTTGGCTGTAAATTATAGTAGCAAGCAAGAACAGTCCTTATCAAATAGATAAGATAGACAGAGCGGGGTTTGAAACCCCCTTAAATAAGAATTATTGGTGGAATCAATTATAGGCAGGACTGTCCATCCATCCATCCATTATCCAACCCGCTATATCCTAACTACAGGGGTCTGCTTTAGCCAATCCCAGCCAACACAGGGCGCAAGGCAGGAAGAAACCCCGAGCAAGGCACACACCCACACACACTAGGGACAATTTAGAATCTCCAATGCACCTAACCTGCATGTCTTTGGACTGTGGGAGGAAACCCACGCAGACACAGGGAGAACATGCAAACCCCACGTCTCCTAACTGCGAGGCAGCAGCGCTACCACTGCGTCACCGTGGAAGCAGGACTAGAGCAATGGAATGCTAGGAATCAGATGAGGAAGAATAATGGCTTAAATGATAAGAATTGTAATAAAAGAAAAAGGTGCCCATTGCTGGAGGCTCATTGTACCATCTTAAGTAAGTCTGTATGCACGCCATACAATAAAGCTTAATTCTGCTGTCGGTTCTGAAGTCTTCGAGTGCCTTTCTTGGGGCTGAGAGTGCCCCTGCCATGTCAGCCTGCTTCAACAGGCTTTGGTATCATTGTAGGATGAGTAAGACTCACCACTCTTGTTACTGGATTGGTCAGCTCTTGCAGTTTAAGTTTAACTGACACACTGTTATACACACACACACACACACACACACACACACAGATCCTGTTCACACAAGTACGTATGAGTGATGCCAACACTGCCAGTCACTCTCTAGTACTCCACATAGGGACTCACTATCTTTAGCTTGAACAATGTACATGTGTGTCTGAATATGACCCAGACCCAAATGCTACTTTGCTCTTCCCTAAACACATGAAGGCTGATATACCCGTTGGTTATATGCTACTTACCAACCAACAATGTCTTTCTTCTAACACACTGTTTCACTGTCGGGGATACCAAAAAAAAGGCGCATGGGGAACCCTGAATGGTAAATACAGAGCAAGAAATCGCAAATATTTTTGCATTTATTCTCTTACCTGTTCTCAGCTGGTGATGTGGCTAGTATTATATATGATTAAACATATACAATAACAACACACAGTGTAATTTATACATACTTTATGCACGGTACTTTATAGATGTATCTACTTACATACATTTACAGTATATTGTAATGACAGACTTTAAGCAGGATTGAAAATTCTGACGCATCAAATGCATAACTTGCAATATTTATTAAAGACGATTCAAAGGGGTGTAACGTGCGACCGGGAGGCCTCCTCATTGGGAGGACCAGGGGAGCAAGTCTGGCCAGAGTGTTACCTCCCTCTGGACACTAGGTGGCAACCCCCCTGTGCTGCAGTGGTGCCTTGGACTCCCGCAGGGCTTCATGGGAATTGGAGTTTTGGTGCAGCCCTGTTGGGATCCGTAGGAGCCGCCAGGGGGTGCTGCAGCAGGAGCTACTGAGCCCTTATTGGGCAGTTCTACCGCCACCACCCAGAAGTGCTGCCGGAAATGAGTAATCAAGCACCTGGAGCACTTCCGGGGGTCTTATAAAAGGAGCCAGCAGCCACTACTTGGGGAGCCAGAGTCGGGAGGAGGAGGACGAAGCGGAGTGGAAAGGAGAAGAGAACGAGAAACAGAAAAGAGAAGAAAGTACTGTGTATGTGCTGTGCTTTGGACAAAAGTGTTCCCAAGGCACGATACAAACTCCGAGGTGATCGAGCTTTTTCAGTTGCAGCCGCAAAACTCTGGAACGATTTGCCGTTAGGCAGGCTCCTTCGCTAGCTGCCTTTAAATCCTATTTAAAAACATATTTTTACTCTCTGGCTTTTAACCCAGTATGATATGTTGGCTATCTGTATACTTTTTATTAAGAATCTCTTCAGTTCTTATGTGTTTATGTGTTTCTGTTTCATTTACCCTTTGGTTTTGTGTGTCTGATATGCTGGGTTTTTATTGTACAGCACTTTGGTCAGTCTTGATGTTTTTTTTTTAAAGTGCTTTATAAATAAATAAATAAATAAATAAATAAATAAATAAATAAAATAAAATGTGTGTGCCTTGAACTTGTGTCCCATGCAAATCTGTGATGGGTTCAGGTGGCAGTGCCAGCCTGGTGGGCCACAGGGGATTGTGAAAAGACTCGAAAAGGAGGCAAAAACAGTTTTGCCTAAAAGGCAAAAATAAAAAGTAATCAAATCCAAGAAAACAGAATCCATCAACAGTAGATATGCAAAAGCAGGAGTTAAAAACCAAGGAAATCCAAACAACAAAACCATTAATCAAACCAATGGAATCCAAAAAGAGTAATGATATTGCTATAATAATACATTAAAAATAATATTCTTTTATTTATATAGCAATCCTACTGGGGTCAGTACCCAACCTGCATAATTAGGTGGCCACCTCTACATCCCAGAGGCAGGGCACATAACAAAAAAAAAACCACTAAGTATAAAAAAAGCAAAATTAATGAGTTCCGTAACAGTAAAAAACATAATAGTACATAAATACAAAGAGAAAACAAATCCAAAAACAGATGGGAACTTATTAAAAGAGCAACAATTCTTAAATAAACAAGACCACTCTGGCTGAACCACAACAGCCCAGTAATAGACTGCTGCCCTGTCAAGGATTAATTCCTGCTTTTCACTCAGAGCTGCCAGGATTGGAGCTGACCCCTGCGATTCCAAACTGGACTAAACAAGTTCAAAACTGATGGATATTTTTTTGTTTTTCCAGGTAGACACCAGGAGATTGCAGATTCCATACAGACCGTGACTTTCCCTGTTTGTCATTGCACCAGGGAATGGAGGTGTTGCATTTTATCTGGACATACAAGTAAGAATATCACTGTAGTCTTTATACACAACAATATTAATGCTACTACAACAAGTGCTGACATTTGAACCCAGGACTTGAGAACTTCTGAGACTAAGCCTAAATGGCAGCCTGAAATGGCATTTCAAAAGTATCCGGTTTAGCTTGTGCACACTATCAGTATACAGATGTTTACTTACGTTGCATCACTCCACATTTGAAAGGAAATGCCAAGCAAGACCAAAATTTAGAAATTGATGTTTATTGTATCAAACAAAACTCAGAGGAACACAAAGTACGTAAAAAATGAAAACAAATCCAAAATCCCACTGCTTTTCTGCACAGTTACTTTCTCTTATAAGTGACGCGGTGGCTCACTTACTTCCTCACACCAAATTGCTGTCTTATCCACTCCTGTCTCTTTCTTTTGGCTCTGGTGTTTCTTCTTTCCAGTAGTGAGCCTTTACTCCAACTCTGCTTATCATCTCTAGACTCCGTAAAGCCACATTTCCAACCAAGCCTTAGATAGCATTTCTTTGGCTGCAAGGCTACAGGGTTAAGCTCCCGCATTATCCCATGCACCTCTAAGGGTAGCCCCTGATAGGGCAATGTGGTGCTACTCCGCTAAGTCATGGACCATGTGCTGTTCCTTTAGTAGACAGGCAGAAGATAAAAGCCTTCTGTTGGTTATCCATGACCTTAACCATGAAATCAGCAGGCTGTTTGCTGCATCCCCACCTAGGGATCCTGTGCCGCTTCTTGTCAATCAAGAGCTCATGTGCTCTCTGACCAGCCTTCCATGACCTCTCCTCATTTTCCAAGAGAAAGGTTAGAAATACCCAGAACTTGCTATCCTGTCCTTTTATCATTTCTTTCTCTTTCTGGTATCCATGGAAATCTACTGCAGTGCCTTCTTAACAGTCCTTGGCTTCCCAGACAGCCATGCAGTGGTGCCAGAATGGGCCACTCATTCTTTTAGGACTTTAATTTGTCCTTTGACTTTCATGTAGCAGTTACACTGTAAAACACCTATTAATCTACACTTACCACATAAGAGACAGTTACGCGAGAACATGTTTTGAATATACCACCGGTCCTGCACACTTAATTCAGAGATGTCCAGGTTTTTTAAGCCTGTCAACCTACACTATCTATCTATCTATCTATCTATCTATCTATCTATCTATCTATCTATCTATCTATCTATCTATCTATCTATCGATCTATCTATCTATCTATCTATCTATCTATCTATCTATCTATCTATCATATAGTGCCTTTCATATAATCTATCTATCTATCTATCTATCTATCTATCTATCTATCTATCTATCTATCTATCTATCATATAGTGCCTTTCACATCTATCTATCTATCTATCTATCTATCTATCTATCTATCTATCTATCTATCTATCTATCTATCATATAGTGCCTTTCATATAATCTATCTATCTATCTATCTATCTATCTATCTATCTATCTATCTATCTATCTATCTATCTATCTATCTATCTCACAGAGATACAGTATCTTAAGGCCTATTAACAGCTGCCTAATTATATATCCATTTAACATATAGAGCATATTTAATAGCTTAGCTTATTTTCATTTGTTACTCATAGCTCGTCATTCATGGTCAGAGTTGAATCAATTCTCTTCTTTGTCCTCCTCCCTCACTCTTCTTGTTGCTCAATATCAATCAAATTGTGCTCTATAATGTAAATTAACAACTGCAAGCAGTTGTTCAAGTAAAAATACAAACATATACTCGAGTAGAGAATACTTCAGTGTCTTGTATGTTCCAAGCCTCATCTTCCTTTCTTGATCCATCTCTTTTTTCATTGATTACATGAGAGTATTCCAAGTTGTCTGAAGAGGTGTGTGGTATGTTCTCACATCAGCGCACACATGTGTGTGGGCACGGGGACAGTTCTCACACTGGCAGCATTGGCAAGCACAAAAGTAATATGGGAGAGGAGTACCTATATAAACATCACTGGCTGTTACATATTACAAACTGAAATTTATTCTTTGCTGTTGTTGAGGCTTTTGGCCTTTCCTGGGTCTGTATTGTTTTGCCGCTTTTGGCTCAAATGTTTTCTGTTTCTAGAAAGAGAGAAAAGCAGCATTAATGATCAAAATGATTAAAGGAGCTCAAAATATCAAAGCATGAGGAACTGACATTTATATTTTGGAGACCCTGAACCTACGCTTTCAGCAAAGGTGTGTCATTCATTTCACTATGATTTTAAACAACTGACAAATTAAATGGTATTCACACACAAGTGGTATTTGCTATACATTTGCAGTCATTATCTGTCTATCTATCAACTGTATATACTCACATATAAGTCGGGTCTTGAAACCCAAAAAATCGATCATAAAATCAGAGCCCGATTTATACACTGTGGTATCCGGCTGGGGCTGGAGCCTAGCCGGGACGCCCAGGAGGACTGGAGGAGGGCTTGTGCCTCCTCCAGACCGCGAGGGGGCGTCTGCCCTGGTTATGTTGGGGGCCTCGGGTGAAGAGCTTGGAAGCCCAGCCCTGTAGGGACCCGTGGCCACCGCCAGGCGGCGCCCCAGTGCCTGAATATCTCGGGAGCCCAGCACGACAAGACGACAGGGGACACCCGGACGGCTTCCGGGTGCGCAGCCGGCACTTCCGCCACACTGGGGTGTGGCTACGGATGAATGCCGGGAAGCAGCTGGAGCCCATCCGGGTTCCTATTTAAGGGGCCGCTTCCCCCCAGTCATTGGCAGGAGTCGGGTGGCAGAGAGATGGAGCTGGAGAGAGGACTGGAGGCGGCCAGGAGAGAGAGGCATAAAGTTTGTGAGGGGAGTGCACGTGACTGTACATATTGTAAATATAATAAATGGGTGTGTTGGGTGAGAAACCGTTGTCCATCTGTCTGTGTCCGGGTCACCTTCCACAACGCCCATTCAAAAATCCAACAAGAAATGTTTTTATTTTTTTATTTATCTTCTTGCCTCCTCCAATCTCACACCAGTTTCTCAGATGCATCGAATTTTGTTGCAGCAGCGCAGTTAAAAATTTCTTTCGCTACTTTAACGACTTTTAATTTCAAACCAGCTTCATATTCTCTTCTGATCGAAAGCTCCATCGTAGATAAGGGATGCTCTTATGATAAAGGTGTATGAGTGTGTGAGATACAAAAAAACACAAAACAGTGCAAACGTCGCTTTGGAATAGTTCGGGTATTACTGTGTGGCCATGTAGGCACAATACATAGAAACAAAAGGCAGTGTGCTCCGTGGTTAATCTCTTAAATGGGAGCTAGCATATCATAATCTCTTGGACCAACAGCGTGAGTTTATCTGCATTCGACTTATATAACCGACATTATAAAATACCAGAAATTATACGATAAAATCAAGTTTTGACTTGTCCGCGGGAGAACTTATTTGTGAGTATATACGCTATCTATCTATCTATCTATCTATCTATCTATCTATCTATCTATCTATCTATCTATCTATCTATCTATCTATCTATCTATCTTATCCTGCCAACTATACTAAAATCTATCTCATATACAGTAATCCCTCGCTATATCGCGCTTCGACTTTCGCGGCTTGACTCCATCTTGGATTTTAAATGTAAGCATATCTAAATATATATCACAGATTTTTCGCTGGTTCGTGGATTTCTGCGGACAACGGGTCTTTTAATTTATGGTACTTGCTTCCTCAGTTTGTTTGCCCAGTTGATTTTATACAAGGGACGCTATTGGCGGATGGCTGAGAAGCTACCCAATCAGAGCACGTATTACGTATTAAATAAAACTCCTTAATGATATACGATATGCTTCCCTCGCGGTGCTTCGCACACTTAAAAGCTCTAACAGCAAATATTGATTTTTGATTGTTTGCTTTTCTCGGTCTCTCTCACTCTCTGTGACATTCTCTGCTCCTGACGGAGGGGGTGTGAGCAGAGGGGCTGTTTGCACAGAGGATACGGACGCTCCTCTAAAAAATGCTGAAAGACTACCTTCACATTGCTCCCTTCTTTGCGGCCGCTTTATCGTGGTGCTTCCACTTAAAAGCCCAACAGCACGTATTGATTTTTTGATTGTTTGCTTTTCTCTCTCTAACATTCTCTGCTCCTGACGCGCACTCCTTTGAAGAGAAGATCTGTTTGCATTCTTTTAATTGTGAGAAAGAACAGTCATCTCTGTCTTGTCATGGAGCACAGTTTAAACTTTTGACTAAAGGGTGTTATTTCATGTCTAGAGGGCTCTAATAATGTTAAAAAACATATTTAGAAGGTCATAAACAGGTTTTCTATGCTCTAACAGTGAAAGTATTAGATTTATAAATAAAGAATCCTACTTCGCGGAAATTCATTTATTGCTTTAGAGTCTGGAACAGATTAACTGCAATAATAGAGGGTTTACTGTAGTGCCTTTCATATTATTTTGTGTTTTATATTTGTTATTAATTTAGACCCCTTTGCAGATATCTTTTTAAATAAAGAGGCTTTTTCTGTTGATTAGTGTCAAAAAAAGCCAAATGAAATCCTTTGGGATTCAATGTTTTATGACAAGAAAATGTTAAAACTCTCAAGGGGCAGAATACATTTTATAGGCCTTGTACCTTTGTACGTAAATCCTGTTATTCCAATGCTTTGTTTCAGTTGACTGGAACTTGGCTCAGAACAAGGCATGAATCAATGGGGAATCAACTGAGACCTAATCACACACACACACACACACACACACACACACACACACACACACACACGCTCATTTCAGGTCAGTTTAGAGTCTGCAGCTAAACTACACTGGACATCTTGTGAGTGAGTGAGAGTGAGCCAGAGTGCTGGGAGAAAACACACAAAATTCATTTTACTATTTTGCAGAAAGTTCAAGAGAATAATAATTATTTTTTTTTACAGCCACTAGGTAGAGTTTCACTTTATTTCAAAATCCATAGCCACACAATAAAGAGATTGGGCAGAAGACAACCTTTTTTTTCCTTATCCATTAGTTATATAACGTTATTGGTACATAAAATCCTTACCCCAGTTATGTTCCACACACAAAAGCAGGCAGCCATGCAGATCACGATGACCACTACAGTTAGAATCAAAATCAGAACGATTTTCCTCGTCTGCTTGTCTGGAGGACAGTCTGGGAAAGTTTGCTCTGCGTGAAAAGGAAGTAAGTTTTGAAAAAGATTATTTAGATATTATTTTAGCCCATTTTTTTGTGTCATTTATTTAAAGCCAAGTTATCAGAGCATCCCATGGGCATCCTGTGACTGTTGCAGAGTGTGCAGCTGTTATTTTTGGGCTCCCAGGAAATTACAAAATTGGGAATGCAAGAAATAATGTCATCCGCTGCGCAGCCATGATTAAAAAGTTTTTATTGTTATTAAATCTAGTTTGTAAGTTGATGTGTGGGAGCACTCAGAAATAATTTACAAGTATTATAAGAACTTTTTGCAGCTGTCAGGTGGGATATTTCTTAGTATTCACGTGCATTGTGTTCCTTCATCTGTCTATTTTCTGAACCCACTGTTTTATTTTTACAGGATTGTATAACCAAGCTGGGGAGAGATACCAGTCCATCAGATGGCACAGGTTTGCTCAGCCCCAATATAAGTCACTCATTTATTTTTCCAACCAACTTTAATTTAAGGGTGTGATGCCCCATATGCACCACATACTGTGCAACGGTTCAACCATGGGGTGTCGAGTAGTTGTACCGCGGATAAACCAGGTGAGCGTGAGAGACACAGACAATACAGTACAAACAAAATTGACCATACATTACTAAAAGCAAGGTGATATCAAAATATCATTTTTTATCAAAAGTTGAAGTAAAGTGAGTTCTGTGAAAATCAGAGTAGTAAGTCCATCAAGATACCAATTCATGCGTATGAATAATTATAAAAAGTAAAACGTTCAAAAATCAAACAAAAATTCAGTGACTCTATTCCCATTCCCTTCTAGGCCGCTCGAAGGGACCACCAAGGACTTTCAAAACACAAAAATACAACAAACGTCCCTGTCCTTTTCCTGTCACCTTCTCTCAGGCAGCCCCAGGGAACAAAGAACGTCTTCCAAAGAAATCTCAAATAAAACAAATGTCCGTCTCCCCTTATTTACACCACTGCTCAATCTTGCGCAGTGTTTCTGAACTACTGGGTCACCGGCTGCCTCTGGTGGGTTGCAGGTTCCTAGTCTTTATAAGGGTAGTGGGCCGTGGCAGGTTGATATTACTGGGCAATACATTTCCGCTTCTGTCTCTGACATGCTTAATTCACCTAGGGGGAGTACGCCGTCTCTAAGGCGATCATTTTCGACTCACTAAAGGGGAGAGGGTGAGTCGTGTCGGTTCACTTACATGTAAAAAAGTGGGTTGTGACACCAAAACGTTTTAGAAACATTGCCATTGGAGATAAATAAATGTAAGTGCCCCCCAACCACCCACCCACCACCTCCATTCAGACTATTCGGGAGGACTGCAGTGCACCCTTCACTAACGACAGACTCTGCTGCAAGATGAAGGCAACTTCAGACAACAACAACAACAACAACATTTATTTCTATAGCACATTTTCATACAAACAGTAGCTCAAAGTGCTTTACATATTAAAGAATAGAAAAATGAAAGACATAATTATAAAAATAAATCAACATTAACATCGAATAAGAGTAAGGTTCAATGGCCAGGGGGACAGAAAAACAAAAACTCCAGACGGCTAGAGAAAAATAAAATCTGTAGGGATTCCAGACCATGAGACCGCCCAGTCCCCTCTGGGCATTCTACCTAACATAAATGAAACAGTCCTCTTTGGCTTTAGGATTCTCACGGAAGGGCTTGATGATGATGATGGTCACGTAGACTTCTTCCTTTTAATCCGTCCATGTTCCCTTTCTTACACCCATATCCCTCCCACCAATCCCGACAGACCCCCTCATCCTGGTTCCTCCAATTACCAAGCGCTTACCTCTCTATAGTCCGCTCTGTGTGCCATAACCCCAAAGAAAGCCTCCAAGTTCGTACCCATGCTAACACATGAGTGAGAAGCCTTGAACATACCAACTCGCCATTACCTGACTGCAAGTAATCACTTCCTTTCTCTCTAGGACCCTATTCTCACTCCAAAATGAGTTTGCTAACTTTTCCTCATTTACTCGGAGCTCGGTACCTCGCACTTGATGCCTCTTCACGGTCCAACTGGGCTGACTCGTGTTGCACCCCATGAGACCCCCCACTACAACACTGCAGATGTGTTCACCCATGCAGCTGCTCCAGCGGAGCTGTCTCATGGCAGCACTTTGAAATGCTCAAGGTAAGCGCCGCCATACACCTCTTTAACTCTTGTAGGGCTGATGTGGACTTTTGTCAAAATTCACGAGTAGAGGACGGTAATCAGCTATAAACTGCAACAAAACTCACCCTTACGTTTTAGATTGACTCTCTTTGCTAGAAGGAAAGTTACATAGCTTTGTTGATTGAACCTCGACTCCCTACAGTTGTAGGAGTAGCGAAGAGTATACAACCTCTAAAATAGCACCGACATCTGGCGAGAGACCAAAGCGAACGTGCAACGCAAAATACTCGGTGGACGTTATACGTCATTTTGTTGAATAGGACTCTGACCTGTCGGACTCTGATCTAGAGATCGGATATCAAAAACGAAAGTGAGGTACCAGCATCATCTCGATCGGTCCCCAGCTGATCGTGGTGCTGATGCCCCTACAGTATCGTTTACCTGGGAGGACCACCACTTATGATGATAAGAGGTACAAACCATATTGCATCACACTGCAGCCGTCACCACCACCCACCTGCTGTGCGAAGACAGCCAGGCAGCCGACCCACTGTGTATTCCTGTTGGCAAATGTCACCAGAGATGCTGAACTTGTGCCAACGGCAGCCACAGCACATAGCAACAGATGTATAATGTTGACGTATGTGTGAGGCCATTGCTTTGTGTGCTTTCCACGGAAAAATATTCAGCCCTCAAAGAGTTAAACACGACAAAAAAAAAATCTAAAAACAGTTAGACTCATATCTCTACCCAGTGCCAGGTGATGCCCATTTGGGGCTCTAGGCAGTGTTGATGGATGTAATCTCTTGGTGTTCATAGAGAGCAGTTGCTATTATTAAACTTTGACAAACTTTTGGTGGGGGGGTTCCCTTCAGTGTTGGGAGCGTGCACCCCTTCAATAGCACAAACAGTGCCCCTCTGTGCCTATACCACAAACTTTAAAGAGCGAGTGCCCCTTGGTATACGTAATGTGCCCACTTTTACTTTCATAAATGGTTTCTAGTGGGAAACAGCAGCCACTCAGTATCTTCAGAGTTCAACAACCGGGTGACATCTTTTGTGTCGGGAATGCGTGCCCACCCTCTAAAGCACAATTAGTGCCCCTTTGCGTACGTACTGTTGGCATTATTCTCATAGTGCTATGACCCAGGGTGGGATTTCCCTTGGTGTTCAGGGCATCGAGCCCCATAAGTTTAAGCCTGCCCATGTTGTCTAATACAGGGGTTGCCAACTCCAGTTCTGGACGACCATTGCTAAAGTGCACTTCAACATCTCAAACTCACACTGAATTGCATTGGGCAAAACTAAAGTTGAGTGGAACTCAATGATTCTTAACTTCTATGTGCTGAAACCACTTGTACCACATGTGGAATGGAGTCTTTTACAGAAATGGACTGTTTTAAACAGTTTCCTTGTGGTAAACAAGCCGTCACACAAAGTGATTTTCAGCTCTTGAAACGTGCTATTGTGAATGCAGGTTACCTTCAACTCTAACTCAGTGGCCAGTCAAAATACGGTTGTAAAAAAACAGTTCAAAATGATGAAATCGCCAGTTCCCTTATGGTTGAAAACTGTTTGGATGGTTTCCTAAGTGTTTTTGAAAGTGCACTTCAACATCTCAAACTCACTTTTTTAAATCCCCATTGAATTGCATTGGGCAAAACTGAAGTTGAGTGGAACTCAATGATTCTTAACTTCTATGTGCTGAAACCACTTGTACCACATGTGGAATTTTCATTCTAAACCTGTTCTGAATGAGTGTCCTGTTTTTTCTGCTAATTAACTTTCATCCATCCATCCATCCATCCATCCATTATCCAACCCGCTATATCCTAACACAGGGTCATGGGGTTCTGCTGGAGCCAACCCCAGCCAACACAGGGCACAAGGCAGGAAACAAACCCCAGGCAGGGTGCCAGCCCACCACAGGGCACACACACACCAAGCACAATTTAGGATTGCCAACTCACCTAACCTGAATATCTTTGCACTGTGGGTGGAAACAGCAGCACCCTGAGGAAACCCACACAGACACGGGGAGAACATGCAGACTCCACAAAGTGAACCCAGGTCTCCTTACTGTGAGGCAGCAGTCCTACCACTGCACCACCGTGCCGCCCCCTCATTAGCTTCTTTTGAACTAATTTGAATTGACTCGCTCTTGACGACTCAGACTCCTTAATTGTTTCTTTTTCCTTAATTAGCAGCCAAACAATAATGAGATACAAAATGAGCCAAAACAACTGGTGTCCATCATACAATATCTGAAAATAAAGAACGATGAAGGTCTCAGGAATGTTGGTCTGTTCAGATCCCCAAACAATTTTCACAGTGTGCTCTTAGAACGAAAAAAATCAACAGTTTCAGAAATGCCTGCTAATGCACCACGAGAGCAACAAGAAGCCTTGAAAATAAAGAACGGGTTTAATTAATGACAAGACTCGGCACCTCATTAAGCTGCTGGTTGGAGTTTGAGGCCCTGACTTAGTTGGTCTTCTGTTGGCTCCCTCACTTCACATTTCATTTCTGTTTGGGTGCCATTTAAGGAAAGAAATGAAGCAATTCAGGGGAACAAATCTTAAAAAAACAATTTAATTAAAATGAATTTACAAGAAGTTAATTAGCAGCACAAACAGGGCACTCGTTTAAAAAAAAAAAGGGTTAGAATGAAAACCTGCAGCCACGGTAATCGTCCAGGACTGGACTTGGTGACCCCTGGTCCAAGAGATTGACCGGCTCTTCCTCTATCTACACAAAGGTAAAGACTGTCACCATAGTGTGACTTGCCACAAAGCTCAAATAAGCCACACTTACTTAAACTGGGCAATTTAAGAGACATCACTTGGTCTAGCGTGCAGATATTTTAGATGTGGGATGTATTCAGTATTCAGAGAAAAAACCACAAACTGAAAACTGGTGCATTATGCCTTATTACAGGAAGAAATAAGAGAGTGCTTGAGGAGAAAGTCTTTATTATTATTATTATTATTATTATTATTATTATTATTATTATTATTATTATTATTATTTATCCACTGCATTCAAAGCCTAAGGCAAATTCTGGCATATTAAATTCAGCAAGCAACACAGCAGGCACACTGTGCAGGTTTGATTTTAGCGTCACAGTTTTAGAGATAACAAATCAGGGCAGCCGGAAGGATGACTTTGCTTCAAAAAAATGAAATGAATCTTAGAAATAATGTAGAAAAAAGTACCAGTGATGGAAATACGTGATAGAGTAAATAAAAAAGCAAAAGCAATATCAAGGCCAAAGATTAACTAGCTAATAAATTCAGACTGTTTATCCTTCAATACATCAAGAGGGAGGCTGCGGCTCCAGCTGTTCTTCAAGTACAAAGAAGGAGGCATTAGGGCCACGGTTATGTCAACTAAGACCCAGACATTTGTAAATCTACTCAAGGTGAGGGTCACGCACTTTCTGGTTATCCGGGAATACTCCAGAATGACAAAGGAGTAGTAGGATTTTAGGAATTTTTGAAACTTTTATTAAAAATAAAATTCTGAAATCTCACATTGACACAAGTACGTTTATTTATTACTGACAGGCAACTACGTTGTTAATAATTTCTCTTGGTGTTCCAGCTACAGACATAACCAGGTCAGTCAGTCATTTACTAACCCACTCATTCCTGAACAGGCGCACGGGGGTCTGCTGGAGCCTATCCCAGCTAGCATAGTGCGCCAGACATAACAAGGTAAATACAATTAAACAAGACAATATACATGACAACATAATTACATTGCATATAGTACAAGTGAAAAATATATTGCATAAAACAATAATCTCTCTATTATAAAAAAAAAAATCCTGGAGAGAAACACAAGGGAGTCGAGACGTGATCTTCACATTAAGTTCATGGAAGACATTTAAAAGAAACCGCGAGATGGCCACAGAGCGTCTTGCGGGGACCTTAAACATGAGACTTTGTGCCAAGAGATTGACCCAAGACTGTCTCTCTATGACGTGGAACATGAGATTCTTGCAAGACACGCCGTACTTACAATCAATATTAAATAAGCCAAGAGGCAGCAAAACATTCAGTCGTCTAAAGGATTTGAGCACATACATAGATAGATAGATAGATAGATAGATAGATAGATAGATAGATAGATAGATAGATAGATTTTAATTGTAGCATAGTAGGCAGGGATAGATAGATAGATAGATAGATAGATAGATAGATAGATAGATAGATAGATAGATAGATAGATTTTAATTTTAGCATAGTAGGTAGGATACGATAGATAGATAGATAGATAGATAGATAGAGATAGATAGATAGATAGATAGATTTTAATTGTAGCATAGTAGGCAGGATAGATAGATAGATAGATAGATAGATAGATAGATAGATAGATAGATAGATACTTTATTAATCCCAAGGGAAAATTCACATAATCCAGCAGCAGTATACTGATACAAAAAACAATATTAAATTAAAGAGAAATAAAAATGCATGTAAAAGCAGACAATAACTTTGAATAATGTTTTTTACTCCCCCTGGTGGAATTGAAGAGTAACATAGTGTGGGGGAGAAACAATCTCCTCAGTCTGTCACTGAAGCTACTCCTCTGCCTGGAGATGACACTGTTCAGTGGTAATGAATAAATTATATTTATTTAAATTATATAATTCTGGTATAAATGAAATGCCGACATCTAAGCGAAGAAGAAAGCAGCGAGGAGAAAAGTGACTCAAAAGCGTTGGAAAGAAAAAAGAGCAAAAAAGAATAATCGAGGTGCAAATTCAGAAAATAAGGAAAGTAATTATCAGCCCGGAACAAGTGGAATTGAAAAAAAAAAGCAGGTCCATTCCGGCTCAGAATTAAAAGACAGAATAAAAGACAAAGTAGAACTTCATAAAGACGTTCACAAACGTTGGCACTAAACACATGCAGAGCAGGTTAGAGATTATGAAAGCAGTGGAATTCGAAAGGCTCTAAAAAAAAAACCATTGGTCGCTATACACATGTGGAGAAAGTTAAAGGATATGAAAGTAGGAAAATTAGAAAATATAAAAAATGAAAGTAAAGATTGCAGTAGTGCAAACAAACTGCCTCATTTAACTATGCACCAGTCTAACTTTGGTTTTTGCACAGTAATCACTACACTATTGCACCTTAACACTTAATTCTACTTTATTCACATAATTTTACTTATTTATTATGTTCTACTATACTGTTATCTTTCAATCTATGACTTTTTGTTAATCTAACTGATATTCTTCTAACTTTGCACAGTTTTTGATAAGCGGATCAGGATGCATTTCACTGCGTGTTGTCCTGTATAACTATACATGTGACAAATAAAGAATCTTGAGAATTACAAAAATGGAGTTTACCGCACATGCATTTATTGGTAAGCACTTTGAGTTATATTCTTTTGTATGAAAATGTGCTATATAAATAAATGTTGTTGTTGTTGTTACTTTGTAAAAAAAATTATTAACTGCTGATGATGTGGATCGTTTTGTCTGGGCTGAAATTCCAAACAGAGAAACCCGTCCTGAATTATGGTACAAAGTCATTAAACACATGTCTCATGGACCTTATTTAAAAGATTCAGCATAGTGGGACTCGCAATATTACAAATATTGTTTTTACAGAAGTTCTGAAATAAAAGTGAAACTAATGAAATAGCAACAATTCAAAGAAAAAAAAAAGTGTGTATCCGGAAAACCAAACACGGGGGTTGGCGAGCGAAGCGAGCAGGGGGCGAAGCCCCCTAGTGTATAAAATAATAAAGTAAAGTAGAATTGTACTTCTACTCAGTCTTTATAAAATAAACGTGATTTAGATTGGATGGGGGAGTTTAGATATCAAAATATCAGAGACTGTGTTTAAGCAGACTGACTGCAGTAAGAGTCAAACTCTCCATATATCTAGTAGTCTTTGCCTTTAGTGACTGCTAACGTTTCCTTGGTGGCAATAATTGAAAGAGGTGGTTGTCCCGGGTGAGTCCAGTTTCATCTTTTCTGCTGTCTCAATAACACGCTGCAGTTTATATTTCGAGTGAGGAGGTGTCCTGCCATACCAGGCTGGTATGGAGAATGTGAGGATGATTTCAGTAGCCGCTCTATAAAACTGAGCCACCAGAGATCGGCACAGGTTAAAAATTTTTCAGTTGGCAGACAACAAACATCCACTGCTGAGCTAGTTGATAAAACCAGTTACGTTTTAATCTCAGTTCAGACTGTGTGTGACAGCAGTGACACTGTTTATAACTTAGGGGTGTAGGAGGTGAGGAGTATCTCCATAAATCCACAATTACTTCCACAGTTTTCAGGGTAACTCAAGTTGAGATTGCTGAAAGGGCGCACCAAATGGCCAGCCGATCACTTTCCTCCAATATGGCATCCCATTCCAATTTGTGATCAGGCCAATCAGGATGGTGTCATCAGCTGACATCATCAGTTTAACAGATGGGGCAGTCATTGGTGTAGATAAGAGAAAAGAAGAGGAGAAGCGAGGAGACAGAACACAGACCTGAGGGGACCCTCTTCACTGTCTGACGTCTGCTACTTAGAAGGTCAGAGATCCAGAAACCTGTGGCTTAGTCCACATCCATACTGAGAAGTTTGCTAATTAGAAGCTATGCAATGATTGGGTTAAATGCAGAACTGAAATCCACAAGTCAGATCCTGACATACAGTAAGTAGCTGAAGAGTCTAAGTGCTGCCAGATGTAGTGGAGAGCCATGATCACTGTATCCTCAACTGACTGGTAGGAATCTAAGCAAACTGTGGTGGATCAAGGAGAGAATCTGTGACTGATCTGAGATGCTAATGATTTCATTATTGCAGAGGTCAGTGCCACTGACCAATACTCATTTAGACTGTTAAGTATTTTGTCCCTTAGGCACAACAAAGTGGATTTTTTTAAAAACGGACAGGGAGTTTGCATTGAGCCAAAGACTGAGTGAAAATTTCTATGAATACGGGAGCTGACTGGTCAGAACAATGCCTTAGTGGGAATGGAGACATTTTGCGTGGACCAGAAGCTTAATGAAATTTCTATGTCCGGGAGAGCAAATGCACTTCTTGCTCAGAAAAGCTCTGGAGATCCTCTCAAGTTCTGTCTGGTTGGATTGCCACTGTCGGTGGACAACTTCTTGCAGGTCTCCCCAGAGATGTTCAATTGGGTTTAAGGCCGGACCCTGGCTAGACCACTCAAGGACATTCCCAGAGTTGTCTCTGTACCACTACCCGTGTTGTTTGTACTTTTTGCATTGTGTTGAAATGTCATTCTTCTACTCCGTCTTAGGTTCATGTAGTAATTAATGCAGTTTTTAAGTATCATTTGAGCTATTTTATGGTTTTGTACTGTGCAGATTCTGTTTGGAAGGTGTAAATGGCACTATATAGCGCCTGACCCGACACAGATTGGACACTGGAGGCACGTGTAAAATAAAATGCTTTTTTATTCTTCTTCAGCTGGAGGGCACGTCTTCCCCGTAATCCCCCAGCCACAACACAGTCCCAAGCACCAGTAACCACCAGTGCAGCACAATCACAAACACTCCTCCTTGGCACCACCACTCCTCCCTCACAACCTTGTCTTCCTCCACCCGACTCTGGCCGATGAGTGGTGGTCACTGGCTCCTTTTATAGGTCATCTGGAAGTGCTCCAGGTGTTTGATCACCAAGATCTGACGGCACTTCCAGGTGTGATGAAGCTGCTGTCCATATGGGTTCAGGAGTCCCAAACACAGCACCCCCTGGCGGTTTGTGCGGGACCCAACAGGGCTGCCCCCAACTCCAATTCCCAGAGAGCCCTGTGGGAAACTGAAGCACTTCACCAGGCCAGGGGGGACGGCCATCTATCGTTCAGGGGGAGGTATTGCACTGTCCAGGGCTGCTCCCCCTGAATACAGTGTGCAGGGGCGTCCCGACTGGGCATGGACGCCAGGCGCCTGTCACAAAGGTTTTCTAATCATTTTGATTTATTTTAAGAAAGTTTTATTTTTCATTCCTTCTTTCTTTACGCAACACAATAGGAAGCATCACATGACCGTGATCATCTCATCCGCTACATCACAGGATGGGACAGTACGAGTATACCAGCACTTTCAACATGTCTCATTCCTCGGGTTGGATGTAATTCTCTAAAAGTAATTCTAGCTTTGGTTAACTTTTAAACAAGTATGCCTTAGCATCAGGGTCCATTTTTGTTTACTGAGTTCTCTTCTGCCTTTGAATTTCTCGTTTTTGCCCTCCTGTTTTGATCCTCTTTCAGTTCTGCTCTAGTTCAGACCTGGTTTGGTTTAAACCAGCGTTTTCCAACCTGTGGGCCATGGAGGTATTGCATGTGGACTGTGGTTGACCCTGGATGAAACCCCACACTTAATTTACAGAGGCAGCATCACAGGGAGATCACGGCTGATTCTGAACAACCTCCCCTAACCGTCTGCTCTGACGATCAGGCTCAATTCACCAAAGAGGAAAAGCATTGACAATTGTGCTCAATTCACAGAGGGGGATCACGCCAATGCCCCCCTGCTCAGACGATCACACTATGTGCCCATACCAACCCAAACCACACACCATCACAAACACACTGGCAAGTGAAAAACTGAGTCGTGACACCAAAAAGGTTGGTAACCGCTGCTTTAGACATTCCTAATCTCATGTAGCCATCTTCTAGTTATTTTCCTTTCTGACATCACTCCTTGGATCTGGTGTCTAATTACATAAACTAGAGCAGGTTTTCATTAAATGTATCTCCATACCGCAGCTTTCACTTAATCCTAACTAGTCCCCCATTTCCCAGCACCATGAATCACCGTTGGAATGGTATTACACAGATGAGGGGTGCTTAGTTTCCACCACACATGACTATCAGAATTGAGGCCAATTCTTGGTTTCATCAGACCAGCGAATCTTGTTTCTTATAGTCTGAGAGTCCTTTAGGTGCCATTTTGCAAATTCCAAGTAGGCTTTCATGTGTCAACTGACCATGCTGCCCAGATTAGTGGAATGTTTGCAGTGGTGGCTGTCCTTCTAGAAGTTTCTTCTATCTTCACACAGGTTCTCTGGAGCTCACCCAGAGTGAACATTGGGTTCTTGGTCACCTCACTTATCAAGGCCCTTCTCCCAAGATTGCTCAGTTTGGCTGTGTGATCAGCTCCAGGAAGAGTCGTGGCTGTTCCCAACGTATTCCATTTAAGAATTATGGAAGCCATTGTGCTCTTGGGAAACTTCAGTGCTGCAGCAAGTTTTTGTAGCCTTCCCCAGACCTTTGTTTCAACACAATCCTGTCTCTAAGCTCTGCAGGCAATTCCTTTGACGTGATTTTTGCTTACTTTTTGGACCTTCTATAGACAGCTGTGTGTATGTGTGTGTCTTTCCTAACCAGTTCAATCACCCGCATTGACCACGGGTGGACTACAGACAAGGCGTAAAACATTTAAATGATGATCAATGGAGTAGGATACACCTGAGCCGAATTTCAGGTGTCATAGCAAAGGGTCCGAGTGTCAATGTGATATTTCATCCATCCATCCATCCATCCATTATCCAACCCGCTATAACCTAACTACAGGGTCACGGGAGTCTGCTGGAGCCAATCCTAGCCAACACAGGGCGCAAGGCAGGAAACAAACCCCAGGCAGGGCGCCAGCCAACCGCAGGGCACACGCACACACCCACACACCAAGCACACACTAAAGAACAATTTAGAATCGCCATTTTTATTTTTAATAGATTTGAACACATTTCTAAAATCCTGGTATTACTTTCTGGGATAATGAGTGTTGCTTGGTGAGGGAATCCAAAATGAATTTGAATGATTTTAGCACAAGGCTGCAACACAACAAAATGTGAAAAAAAGCAAAGGAGATGTTCTGAATCCACTGTGGTCAGATCATTTTAGCAGGCTATAAAATACAAACACAGACGGACTTGCTTCTGAGATTGACGAGTGACCAAACTAACTAGGAAAATTTTCAAAATGAATTTCTTCAATGGGGATGGGGAAGAAGAGCCCCATTTGACAGTAGAAATTGAAATCAAATTGAATGAAAGAGAGAAATAGTTCATGTGGCGCTTTTCACAATGCATTCAATAGCAGGTTTTAGAAAGAAGCCAAAAAGGGAAAGTCCCTATTTTTTGTTGTTGTACGTAAATCTCTGTACAGAACAATAATTGTGTGAACAGTGAAGCATGGAAAATGGCCGGATTTTCCCAGCTTTAAATGCCAAAGGGCTTTGCATCAGTGGCAGAAGTTGTCATCACTAATGCGTTATGTAGGCTGTCAGATAACTGCACAAACATGTGAGAATTCCAGGCAGATAATTCAATTGACCTGGGACCAGCATAGCAACAACATATAAAGTCCATTTCATAAAGTGAGTGAAAGTGATTTAGGAGAAGAAAAGGAGAGCATAGTAACCCGATGGATGATCTTTAAGTTAATGATAGACTCTGAAGTCATGTAAGGAGGAAAATGCCATTGTAAATCAATACTGACAATGGTGTACAGGAGTTTGTAACAGGTGGCATGACAGTTGGTGCTAATGTCTCCTAGCTCCAGAGTTCTGGGTTCAGATCCAAGCCTAGGCACTGCCTGTGTGCCCACGTTTGAGCAGGTTTCTTTACGGCTGCTTTGGTTTTCCTCCTCTGTAGGGTTGGTGAATTGGTGTCTATAAATTGGCTTGGAGTGTGCCCGGCTATGGACTAGTGCCCCGTCCAAGGTTGGTTCCCACATTGTCCCCATTGCTGCCAAGATACCCACCGGCAACCCAACACTTTGACCCTAAATTGGTCAAGTGAATTACAAAACAAATGGATGGAAGAATGAATGAGCTTTTAACGGACAGTAGAATCACTGCATTAATCGTAGGTGGGGTGCCGTCCATCTTTTCTGCAGCTGGTGCTGCTGCTTTGTAGAAATTAAGCTCATCCAGCCCATTCACCCAGATTCTTCAAAATAAGGTCAAGCTGCGATTAGAAGGTCCCTTCATTTAGTATTTTGAATGGGGGCACCTCCAGGTAGATAAACTGGGGTTTAATACTTGTTTGGGTAGGCATTCAGAGGCGTAGCTTGGGTTTGCAGCGCCCGGGGACAACTGAAGATTTCGCGCCCCCTCCTGTCTACCAAAATGCAATGGGGAAGGGAAAGAAAAATTTTAAAAATAATAGTATTTTAAGAAAAAAATTTCATATAAGTCTCTGAAAATGACAACGGCACCTCGTGTTCTTTAAAATCTAAATCCGTCATTAGTTTTTGTAAGAAAAGATTTGTTTTCCGCATTTAAAAATGATTTTAAAGAAAGTATATAGCAAATTATAAAGCAAAATTATTATATATTTATGAAAACTTATTACTTACAATTTATTCGTACGAAAATATGATGGGGAAACGTCTAGACATTGGCAGCCATCTACTAGAATTCTTCACCACAGCCCAATCAATTTTTTATCAAACACATAAACACAAATCACTTGGCACACAGAAATGGCGTTTGCAACAACTTAGACAGTGATACAGTAATGCCTCATGTCAGTCGCGCGACCTGTTTAATCACGTCAAAAAAGTTTCTGGGTGGGAGTCAAGCATGTTAGAGTAGTGGAGGGGATCAATTATTGTCTGTTGGGTATATAGAACTAATATGTGCTTCGAAATCAGAAAAAGACAAAAAACATAGGAAAAAGATCTCCTCATACTGATGGAGTGATGGACTGAGTATGCAAAAGTTTTTTATTTACTTTTTAGTGCATTTAAGAATGGAAAACATTTCATTCTAAAATTTCGTAACATCAATTTGGCGCCCCCTGGATGCTGCGCCCCGGGACAGATGTCTCCCCTTGCCCCCTCCCTAGCTACGCCACTATAGGCATTGAGTGGTAATTATTTTTAGTTTTCGCTGGTAGATCGTTGGATATCCAACAATTTATATTATGTTTATTTTCTTTTGGGCAACACAGTAGTGCTGTGCCCCCGTATTCTTATTGTTTGAACCTGTGTCCCTTTCTTTGTTAAATGGTCATTTGAGACCTTTGGCCTGTTCCACATGTGTTATTTTTCCTCATCTTCTTAAGGAAATTTTTGACACTCTGGGACCAAATATCCCAATAACTATCAGCAGCAGTCTTTATCTCTGGTGTTTTACCCAGAACTATGCCATGGATGAGTCCAACCACTCATCAAAAAAGCAAACTTGGACACCTCAGTACTTACCAATTTTGGGCCAATTTCCAAACTTCCATTTTTGTCAGAAATCTTGGAGAAAGTTACATTTTTTCAGTTGAAATCTTATTTAGACATACATGGCATTCTTGAGGTGTTCCAGTCTGGTTTTAAAGCCCATCATAGCCCTGAAACCGCAATTTTAAAGATTTTAAATGATCTTTTATTAGCTACTGACTCCGTCTTCTGGATCTCACAAATGCTTTCGATACTATAGACCACAATATTCTCATTCTTTCCTGAATCATAATAACTAGCTGAAGCCTGCTGTAGCATACGGCGGTGTAGGAATAGGAACTGAAAACGGTGAGAAAGGAATTCAGTATAACAAAGGCTTAGGAAACCACCGTCGCAGTATAATGAAAATAGCAAGGAGCGAAACCAATGCCAATGGTGGAGAGAGTACCTTCCTGTAGCAGGCTACAGAAAACATAGACATATATAGATAGACGCCGCATTCACTGTGTTGCCCAGTCGACACGATAAGTCAGCACGTCCGCCATATTGTGAGTGGTAAAAGTACCATTTAAACTAATACAGGTAGACGTGCAAAACGGGTTTTCTGATGAAAAAACAATAAACGTTTTAAACAGTATTGTTTACATACAACAGATTTTGGCGAATCATTTACATGCAATTATTTATATCCATTTACAGTGGTGTGAAAAACTATTTGCCCCCTTCCTGATTTCTTATTCTTTTGCATGTTTGTCACACAAAATGTTTCTGATCATCAAACACATTTAACCATTAGTCAAATATAACACAAGTAAACACAAAATGCAGTTTTTAAATGATGGTTTTTATTATTTAGGGAGAAAAAATCCAAACCTACATGGCCCTGTGTGAAAAGTAATTGCCCCTTGTTCAAAAATAACCTAACGTGTGGTGTATCACACCTGAGTTCAATTTCCGTAGCCACCCCCAGGCCTGATTACTGCCACACCTGTTTCAATCAAGAAATCACTTCAATAGGAGCTGCCTGACACAGAGAAGTAGACCAAAAGCACCTCAAAAGCTAGACATCATGCCAAGATCCAAAGAAATTCAGGAACAAATGAGAACAGAAGTAATTGAGATCTATCAGTCTGGTAAAGGTTATAAAGCCATTTCTAAAGCTTTGGGACTCCAGCGAACCACAGTGAGAGCCATTATCCACAAATGGCAAAAACATGGAACAGTGGTGAACCTTCCCAGGAGTGGCCAGCCGACCAAAATTACCCCAAGAGCGCAGAGACGACTCATCCGAGAGGTCACAAAAGACCCCAGGACAACGTCTAAAGAACTGCAGGCCTCACTTGCCTCAATTAAGGTCAGTGTTCACGACTCCACCATAAGAAAGAGACTGGGCAAAACGGCCTGCATGGCAGATTTCCAAGACGCAAACCACTGTTAAGCAAAAGAACATTAGGGCTCATCTCAATTTTGCTAAGAAACATCTCAATGATTGCCAAGACTTTTGGGAAAATACCTTGTGGACTGATGAGACAAAAGTTGAACTTTTGGAAGGCAAATGTCCCGTTACATCTGGCGTAAAAGGAACACAGCATTTCAGAAAAGAACATCATACCAACAGTAAAATATGGTGGTGGTAGTGTGATGGTCTGGGGTTGTTTTGCTGCTTCAGGACCTGGAAGGCTTGCTGTGATAGATGGAACCATGAATTCTACTGTCTACCAAAAATCCTGAAGGAGAATGTCCGCCATCTGTTCGTCAACTCAAGCTGAAGCGATCTTGGGTGCTGCAACAGGACAATGACCCAAAACACACCAGCAAATCCACCTCTGAATGGCTGAAGAAAAACAAAATGAAGACTTTGGAGTGGCCTAGTCAAAGTCCTGACCTGAATCCAATTGAGATGCTATGGCATGACCTTAAAAAGGCGGTTCATGCTAGAAAACCCTCAAATAAAGCTGAATTACAACAATTCTGCAAAGATGAGTGGGCCAAAATTCCTCCAGAGCCGTAAAAGACTCATTGCAAGTTATCGCAAACGCTTGATTGCAGTTATTGCTGCTAAGGGTGGCCCAACCAGTTATTAGGTTCAGGGGCAATTACTTTTCACACAGGGCCATGTAGGTTTGGATTTTTTCTCCCTAAATAATAAAACCATCATTTAAAAACTGCATTTTGTGTTTACTTGTGTTATATTTGACTAATGGTTAAATGTGTTTGATGATCAGAAACATTTTGTGTGACAAACATGCAAAAGAATAAGAAATCAGGAAGGGGGCAAATAGTTTTTCACACCACTGTATACACTAATAATGGCAATTATTAAATAATAATAATAATAATTATAATTATAATTATTATTATTAAATAATTCCTCCCATATAAGTAACATTTCTTGGGCTGCCTTCTTCCATCTCCGACACATTTCTAGACTTCGTCCTGTTCTTACACACCACAGTACTGAAGTATCATTTAATGTCCGAGTCACCTCACGTATAGATTACTGTAATGCTATTCTATCTGTGATCCCACAAAAAAGTATCCATTGCTTACAATTTATTCAAAATTCTGCTGCCAGGATAATAACCTGCTGTTCTAAATCCACTGAACATATTACACTGATTCTCTCTCAACTTCACTGGCTCCCTGTTAACTACAGAATACAATCTATATATAGGTGATTTGCCATATGCAGCGTGTAAAACGGTTTGAGAGGGGTATCTCATGGGATCCTTAAAACAATCCTTTACAACTGAGGTTAAAACACAATGAAGTAAGCAGTCTTTAAAAACCAAGTTTTCGGTTACGACGCACGACCGTGTGCACCATAGCAAACTGTTTTAAACTCTACATACAGCAATTCACATCCGCGACAAACGTGCGTCTTCTTAGATGCTCCTGCAGGAACACGGAAAGTTTACGTGAGTCACAGGTGCATGTGGACTGTGCAAAGACGACAACGACTCAAGTGACGAGTTGGAGGTGGGCACATGAGTGATGGCGGTCCCCCAGTTTTCAGTCACGGACGATTGTGTGTTGGTTCGTTCCGTGCATTGTTACAATGTTGCTTTTCTTGCTGATTTATTACATTACCGAGTTTTCAAATGTTAATTTTCTCCCTGTGCTGAAAAATCATTAAAAAACCGGCCTGATTATGCGGCGTATGGTACGCCGCGGGTTGGCTAGTACTAAATACTACTCTTAACATTTAAAGCTCTCTACAACCTCACTGATCTCCTACAGACTGACACTCGTCTCGCTCACTCTGATTCACATCTGCAGCTGTACTTTCTGTACCAAACATCAAACTCTGTGCAATGGGAGCTTGAGCATCTCTCATAGTGCTCCTCAACTTGGTAATTCAATAACACATGTGGGCGGGGCTCTGAGTTGGTGGGCGTGGCTCTCTGTCTTGCATGCGCTCTCTGTCTTGCTTACCCTTAGTTAGAATTGGTGGGCGTGGCTCTGTGAGTTGGCAGGCGTGGCTCTCTGTTTTGCATGCAGTGTAATGTCAGCAGTGTAATGTGCTCAGAGGTGCATGTGGACTTTTGCACAGACGAAAGTGACTGAGGCTGTGTTTGGTGAGTTGTTGCGTGCCTTGAGAGCGATGCTGGACTCGGGAGGACGGTTACAGTTGGCATGCGTGGCTCTGTCGTGCGTATCCCATGACGCGGTAGGAGGGTTAGAGTTGGCGGGCGGGGCTCTGTCTTGCTTGCTCTCACTGTCTTGCGTGCACTCAGTTTCTTGCTTGCGCTCAGTGAATTATATATATAGATCATAATAATAATAATAATAATCAAAATAGTAAAAAAGAATTACACAGAAGGCAAATGTTCGTAGAAGAGGAAAGTTTAGAGTTGAGATTTAAAAGTGCAGAATGAGGAGCAAACTCAGAGAGACTGAGGAAGAGAGACTTCCTGAGTTGAGGGGCTATAGCACTGAAGGAGCTGCCTGCCCCCCAGGGTGGAGAGTCTGATGCGTGGGACAGTAAGGAGGTGACTGCTCGAGGACCTGAGAGAGCGACAAGGAGTGTAAGGAGCTAGGAGATGAGTGAGGTAGAGGGGGGCAAAGGTTATGGAGGGCTTTGAAGGTGAGAAGCAGAATCTTGAATTTTATCCTTGATGGAACCAGTAACCAATGAAGCTGGGAGAGAACAGTGGAGATGTGAGCAAAACGATTTGTGTGGCTGCGGAGTTCTGAATATACTGTAGCTTCTATATAGATTTCACAGTAATCAATATGAGACATTATGAAACAATGAACCAGAGTTTGAGCACCATTGAAGGACAGAAATGGACGGAGGCGGGCAATGTTACGGAGATGATAGAATGAAATTTTGGAAAGAGACCTAATGTGTAGCTCAAAGTTAAGTGAGGAATCAAACAAAACACCAAGATTTCTGACAACAGAAGCAGGTTTGATAAGTGCACCATCACCAGAAATGGAGAAATTGGATGCCTTAGAAAGTTGGGATTTTGGTCATACTGTAAGTCTTATTTGTCTGATGGAAGTTTTTCTGTTAGCTTTGATGATTTTGTCTTCCTCGGTGCCGCTTACTTGCGGAGTTCCTCAAGGTTCTATTCTTGGACCACTCCTTTTTTCCCCTTTCTGTGCTTCCTTTTAGAAGATTTGGCATCTTGTTCCACTGCTATGCAGGTGACAGGCAGATTTATTTTTCTTTGAACCACAGTAACACAAACTCTTTAAAACTTGTGTTGGACTGCCTTGAGGATGTTAAAGCTTGGACAGCCTTAAATGTTTTAAATATCAATGAGAGGACAACTGAGGTCTTGATGTTTGAGCCAATTGGTATCAGTGGGGACTCGAGCTCCCTGCAACCGTATGTAAGATTCACTGTAAAAAAAAAAACTTGAGTGTAATAATGGATAGTGATTTTAAATTAGAGAAACAGATAAACACAGTAATTAAAGTTAGTTTCTTTCAATTGAGGATTTTATCGAAGGTTAAGCCTTCTTATCCTTTCAGGATTTGGAAAGGGTTGTACATGCTTTTATGTCATCCCGACTTGACTACTGTAATACACTTTGTGTTGGTGTCAGCCAGACATCCATCTTACATTTACAGTTGGCCCAAAACACTGCAGCTCGTCTTTTAATAAGAACACGCAAGTGAGATCACATTTTTCCTGGGCTGGCGTCTCTGCACTGGCTTCCCGTTCGTTTTAGGATTGATTTAAAGATTTTATTGTTTGCTTGTAAAGTACTAAATGGTCTACTTCCGCCTTAACCCTCCGAACTTTTACAATTATATATTCCATCAAGGTCACTTGGGGTCTACTAATCACTTGCTTCTGGTGGTCCCTAAATCAAGACTAAAGTGTAGGAGAGATTGTGCCTTTGCAGTTGTAGCCCCCTAGACTCTGGAGCGAGTTAGCAGTTCATGTTCAGCTGGCCCATACTTTGCCCATTTTTAAATCACTTCTTAAGATACGTTTCTATTCCTTGGCTTTTAATCTCTATACTGTATATATAAAATCCAACGTCTATTTGTCCTCTTTTCATGTGAGAACTACTTAACGTTTTTTTCTATAATTTGGTTGAACATTGCAGTTCATTTTGTGACTTCTCTCATCATGCTAAGTTTCATAGTTCGCTTGCAGGAGCGATTTATTTGCGCGAATCTGAGACAGAGGGGAGAGAGGCGAAGTCCTCCTCATTCATCTGCCAGCCTCGGGGTGTGTACCTTACCTCCACCGAGCTAGCGAATGAGAGAACTACTTAACGGATTTAAATTTGGGTTTTTTCTAGAATTTGCTTGAACATTCCGGTTGATTTTGCAACTTCGCTCATCGCTTTAAGAATCATAGTTCGCATGCAGGAGTGATATATTTGCGCAAATCCAAGACAGAGGCTGCGAGCCGAGGTGAAGGGGAAAAGCATGACGTCAGGAGTGGGGAGCCTCCTCAGAGTCCTGTTTTATGTGGGTGGAGCCACAGGGGATGGCTAATTCATTATAATTATAACAAATGTTTGTTTTATTGTCCTATTGCTTATTGTGTTGTAACGGCCGACCCCTTACCCAGCCGGCAGCTACACCTCCAAGACCTGTGGCCTGGATAAATTACTGAGGTTGAATCTAAATATCAAGCCGTACCTCTAACAAATTAAACTTTTCCCCACGACTGACAGTGTAAGTAAGCACAAAAGAAAAGCAGATATGTAAACTTAAACTGATAAATTGGATTAAATGAAACAGAAAAAAATACCAAATAAATATATATATCCCTCCACCAAAGCAACAGCGTGATGACAAATTATATGAATATAACAAACCCTCCCTTGCCCTTGTAACATATAACAAACAACACGAATAATAAAAATGAATGAGATACGGAAATGAACGGTCGTGAACTTGAGTCCGAGTAACAATCGTCCTGAATGCAGATGACTGGTTAACCGATATATGGAGTGTTTGTATTTCTCGGAACAAAATGGAACAGCCTCACCGCGTATCCTCGGCGTGTGGTGGATGATGAAATCCGACCCCGGGGTCTCTCATGATGAGGGTATTGGAGTAAGTCTGGCGGAATGAAAAACAAACTGGATGGAAATGCGTGATGTGGAATACAGCAGGTACAGCTGGTTCGTGGTCGTTCAAAATGAAAGAAAGTCTCCTTCTCTCTTCCTGTTCCCTCATAATTGTTTTTATAGTCCTGTGACGGATGTAATTGATTGACTGATAGTAAACCGATGTTTTCCAGGTTTGGGGCTGCGGTCTCCTTCCATCAGCGGAGGATGACATTCACTGACACACACAAAGAGTAAACGGGACGATGGAAACAAGACGCACGTGGTACGGCCACTGACAACACTATTACTACTATGTAGCCCCGCTACAGTGTTTTTCTTGGCTGAACAACACTCTGGTTAGTTACCGCTGTTTTTTAAATGTGCTATATAAAGAAATTTGATATTGATATTGAAATGGATATTTTTTCTCTAGTAAATTATGGAGTTAGCACTTACCTGTGACCATTACCAGTGTTCCTGTACTTGTGTATTCTTCTTCTTCATGAGTTGACATGTTTACGTATTTAAAACGGCAGTAATAGACATCGCTGTCATCAGGCCTCAGTTTTGAGATTTTAATTAAAAAATCACAGCACGTTTTTGAGTAATTTAGACGGCTGCTGTAGTTCTCATGAATTTCTGCTTCCATTTTTCTAATATACAGGAACATCACCTTATCTGAACCTGTGAATTTCCTGTATAGATATAATCCATCGATCTCCTTCATTGAAATTCCACAGCGGATTTCAGCTGTAGTCCCATTGAATTGATTGACAAACAGTGGACTGTGAGAAGTCTTTAAATCTGCTTTGGGAGGAAAAGGAGAAAGAGAAAGGTATTAATTTTATAAAGTAATATGGGAACAGAAACCTTGGACATAAAGAATCTGACAGTAAAGTGCTTGGAAATTTCAAGGTAAGAAAGAAGCCAATATACTTGATTTTGCTGACAACAACAACAACCCTGGATATTGTTGGCCACCTCTTGCACATGAGAAAGATTTTTTGGGAAAAAATAACACAAACATGATTCAGCTACTAGATTAACTTTACTGACTGCAAAAAAAAAAAATGGCAGACCATTCAATTTAGAGTGAGGATGGGGAAACAATGGAGTCAAAACCGAAATTGAAAACAAAAATCAGGAATGGTCTCCCCTGGACTTTCTCGTATACTCATATATGGGGATGGATATTTGAGGAGTAAACCGCAAGACAATGATTATATTTTTATATTATGTACATTAATGAATCATCAATACCAAATCAAATTAATAATATATGAACAATTATTATAAAAGTAAAGTTGAATCAAATGGACTCTGCATCTCCAGTTAGTGAAAATAGCCCAATTATTTTTTTGTACCTAATACTTGTATGCAAAATTTGGTTGATCTAATTGAAAGCGTACTCAAGTTATCGTGTTTACATATACACACACGCACATACAGACAGACACACAGACAGAATTCCACAAATGGTATTTTTGGATTCAGGGAGTTCTAAAACATCGAGATTCATCAAAATCTCGAAATTTAATTTTTGGACAATTACAATACTTTCCCTATACCTCATTTATGAGAAAGTCAGGAAGGTCTAAAACATCGAAATTCATCAAAATCTCGAAATGGAATTTTTGGACGATTACAATACTTTCCCTATACCTCATTTATGAGAAAGTCAGGAAGGTCTAAAACATTAAGATTCATCAAAATCTCGAAATGGAATTCTTGGACGATTACAATGCTTCCCCTATATTTCGTATACAAGAAAGTAAAAAGCAGGGCCTGTTTCTAACCCCAGTAATCATACTGTATATCCAAAGAATCACAATTCACTAAGTTATTTACTATCTCCAGAAGGGCCAACATTAGGATATTCTGCACGAAGAACCAGGAGATAAACTGTAGTCAAAGCGAAAAAGCTTTTGCACCAAAGCCTAATCGCTAAGTCACAGGGGAAAACGAAAGTTCAGAGCCCAGAAAGTAATTTGCACTACAATACATTCGTGCCGAGCTTTCTGTCCAAATCCCGGAAACACATGAATCGTCATACTAATATTTAAGGGGTCACACTTTGTGCCTTCTGAAACCACGTTAATTGGAGCAGCATACTGGTAACAGGAATGATAACATGACAATGCTTGTATTTAAAGTGAAATATCATTATAGCATCATGAATTAAATAATCACTATGATCAGGAACCTCGCGTGCAGGAGTGATATATTTGCACAAATCCAAGACAGAGGCTGTGGGCCGAGGGGTCGGTTCAAGCATGACGTCAGGAGTGGGGAGCCGGGCAGGGCCCTCCTCACAGTCCTGTTTCACTTTTATGTGGGTGGAGCCACAGGGGATGGCTAATTCATTATAATTATAACAAATGTTTGTTTTATTGTCCTATTGCTTATTGTGTTGTAACGGCCGACCCCTTACCCGGCCGGCAGCTACACCTCCTAGACCTGTGGCCTGGATAAATTACTGAGGTTGAATCTAAATATCAAGCCGTACCTCTGACAAATTAAACTTTTTCCCACAACCGACGGCGTAAATAAGCACAAAAGAAAAGCAGATATGTAAACTTAAACTGATACATTGTATTAAATTATTTAAATGAATTAAATAATCACTATGATCAGGAACTGCAAAGAAATGTGTCCATCATAATGAAACCCATATTCCTACATATGCTTATGCATAGAAAAATGAATTCTTTGAGAAATAAACTCTCAATGTGAACGTCTTATTTTGCCTGAGCTCCGTAATTTCTGAATCGAGTGGTAGACCCGCTCTGATTGACTAGTAATGGTGCCATCTGAATTGTGTCACATTTGCTTACAAATCTCTGCATGCTGTTCATTTAGCTTTATATGTGCACTTGTTGGATAAGCAGGTTGAGAAAATGGATGGACAACTTTAATTTAAATGCTATGTGGTTTTTATTATCTTATTATATTAAATATTAATATCATTAATTATATTACTTTATAAATTCATGTAAGAGCTTTAAGTCTGTACTCAAAGAAGTAAACAGAATTCTGACCCAGAGTTCTTTACACATTGGCCTTACTTCCATTTTGCTGCAGTGTGACCCCAACTGGCTGCACAAGTTGACATTGTTTGGGAACCCAAGGTTTTCAGTCCTTATGCAGAAGGACACGCTTTTGCTTCTGATGGCTTTAAACGTTGCTTCATAAGATAATTAGGTTCCTAAAATTTGTAAACCCCAGTAAGTCTCACTTAAACAGGAAATATTTTTTAAAAACAACACTAAATTCTTAAGATCAACATGAACCAAGGGACAAAAATAAAAGAGTTGAGAACTTTCTGTGCAAACAGCACTCATTAGATAAGAAGCAGGAAATTAGTGTTTAGCCCTAGAATGAAATAATCTCCTTCTAATCACATCTCGGATTTGATCTTTTTTAAACAATGATGGTTGACATGCAATAACTGCCACCTATCTTTTGCAATGACTTACCCGTCCGAGCCTTGGTCCATTCTGGTGCCAAAATGAGGAGAAAACCTAAAGCAAGAACTGTTCCCATGATTGTCTCACGTCTTGATGAAGCTTTCTGATGCGCAGAGTCGCATTCAATGTAAGATCTTTTTTTAAAATTCAGGAAATGGTGCGCTGTGGTTTCCTAATATCTTATAGCTGGGTGTCACTTAGTAAGAAGATGATGGTGTTTATATATGTGACACTTGCACAATGAAAACCTACTGGGGCTTCAGAAAGCATTCAGACCCCTTCACTGTCTGCACACTTTATTGGTTTGTACATTTAATTTTAAATGGATAAATTACTTCCCATTAATTTACACTCAGTAACCTATATTGACAAAGTGAAGTCAATTTTTCAGAAAAGTTTGTATATTTATTAAATATCAAAAACATATAGATAGATAGATAGATAGATAGATAGATAGATAGATAGATAGATAGATAGATAGATAGATAGATAGATAGATAGATAGATAGATAGATACTTTATTAATCCCAAGGGGAAATTCACAGATATCTCTCCTTCACAGAAGTATTCACAGACCCTATGCTGTGGCACTCCAGATTGTGCTCAGGTGCCTCCTGTTTGCTTGAATTCTCCTTGAGATGTTCCTAGAACTTGACTGGAGTCCACCTGTGGCACATTTAATTGTCTGGACATCATTTCGAAAGGCACACGTGGACCTGTGAATAGAAGGCCCCACAATTTGCACTGCCTATCAGGTCAAAAGCCAAGCCATGTAGTCCAAGAACTCTCTGTAGGCCTCCACGTTTAAACTGTGGTGAGGTGTAGATCACTGCAATGGGGGTAAAAGCATTTTCAAAGCTTTGTGTGTTCCCACAGTGGTCTCAGTAATTGCGAAAGAAAATTTAGACTCACCAGGACTATTCATACTCAGCCAAACTGAGTGACTAGGCAAGAAGGGTCTTGGTCAGAGAAGTGACCAAGAACTCATTTCAAAGTCAAAGTCAAAGTCAACTTTATTGTCATCTCTGCTATACACTGTACAGGTACATAGAGAGACGAGACGACGTGGCTCCAGGTTTCCAGTATAGACAAAAATAGAACAGCATAACAGAGGATATAGAATAAATAGGCATATGAAATAGACAATAAATAAGTGACACATTTTAAACTAGAGAATGTGCAATATGCATTTAAATAAAGTTTAAGAGTTTTTAAATAAAGTTAGAACTAGAAAAAGACGAAGAGGTAGGAAGAGGAAGTGTGATGGCTGGGAGTGAGTTCATGAGTCTTATGGCTTGTGGGAAGAAGCTATCACGCATCCTGGAAGACCGAGACCTGATGCTGCGGAAGCGTCTGCCAGAAGGAAGGAGCGTGAAAAATCCGTGTGAAGGATGAGAGGGGTCGAGCACGATGCAGGAGGCCCTTTTGATGCAGCGTCTGTGGAAGATGTCCTGCAGTGGCGGAAGAGACGTTCCAATGATGTTTCCAGCTGCTTTGATGATCCTTTCAATCCGCCTGATATCAGCAACAGTACTGTTTCCGAACCAGGTGGAGATGCAGCTGGTTAGGACGCTCTCTATGGTGCCCCTGTAGAACATGGTGAGGGTGGGAGGGGGCAGGTTGGCTCGCTTCAGTCGTATCAGAAAGTGTAGACGCTGCTGGGCCTTTTTGGTGATGGAGGTGGTGTTGGTGGTCCAGGTGAGATTTGTCACTCCAAAGAAAGGCTGAGATAGCAGAACCTGTCAGAAGGATGACCATCTCAGCAGCACTCCATTAATCAGAAGTTTATGGTACTTGGACAGAAACCACTCCTGTCTGTGACAATGTAAAGGCGCGCAATGAGGAGAAAGATTGTCTGGTCTGATGAGACAAAGGCAGAACTTCAAGCACTGCATCTAAAGATCTGGCACTGCTCATCACCTGTCTAATGTCATCTCTATGGTGAAGTATGGTGGTACAGGGACAGGGAGACTGGTCAGAATTGAGGGAAGGATGACTACATAGAGATCTTTGAAGAAAACCTACTCCAGAGTGCACAGGACCAACCTTAGACTGGGGTGATGGCTCCGATTTCAGCGTGACAATAACCTGAAGCATACAGCCAAGACAAGTCTGCGAGTGTCCTTGAGTGGCCCACACTAAGCCCAGACTTAAACCCCATAGGACATCTATGAAGAAACTTGCTGTTACCATCCAGCCTAATTCAGGATGAGAAGAATGGGATGAACTTCCCAATACCAGGTATGTAAATCTTGAAGAGACTCACCCAAGAAGACTTGAAGCTGGAATTGCTGCTGAAGGGGCTTCTACAAAGTACTGAATGAAGGGTCTGAATACTTCTAAGATTGAGAGAGTTGAGTTTTTGATTTTTATTAAATTTGTAAACCTTTTTAAAAACTTGTTTTCACTTTGTCATCATGGATTGTTGAGTGTAGACTGATGGGTAAAAATGGCAAATGTATCCATTTAATATTAAGTCTACGACACAATAAAGTGTGCAGAAAGTGCGAATACTCCCTGAATCCACTGTATAGCTGGAAATTTGACAGAGCAGCATTTTATTTGTCTGCTGAACTCCACCTCTGCGTTCTCTCTTATTGCACCACTGTGCTTTTTTATGTTGGCCTGGCCACATCTTGCTTGCTTTATTTAGTGGCCTATGCCTTGTATGGAAAATTAGGGCTAAAAGGAAACGTGGACCAGACGTGAGGAAGCAGATCATAAAGAAAAGAACAGAAGTCCGTGAGATGGATGACCCTTACAGACTCTACACCCTTTACAATACTCAGTGGCCACTTAATGAGGCACACCAGTATAATGATGGGTGAGGAAATGGTCCGGGGGCCAAATTTCCCACAACACGCAAAATGTAAACGTGCAACAGACCAGACAGCAGATGAAAATTACATTTGTAAAATAAGAACAAAACTACAAAACAAAAATATAATCCCTGCTATGGTTTAAGCAGGACTCTGTCAGTGGCTTGGGGATTTTTTCTTTTTATTTCTTCTTTTGGATGTATGGTATTATTCAGGGGTCCTCAATCACAGTCCTGGAGGGCCGCAGTGGCTGCAGGTTTTTGTTCTAACCCGGTTGCTTAATTAGAAAGCAATTCTTGCCAATAATTTAATTTCATGGCTTGCTTGTGCTTTAACTCTGCTATGTCAGCTCATTCCCATATCCTCGATTACGTGTGTGTGAATGAGAGGGCGGTCAGTGGAGTGGTGAGGATGGAGGGAGTAGAGTTGGCAAAGGTGGATGAGTCTAAGTACTTGAGATCAACAGTACAAAGTAATGGGGACTGTGGAAGAGATGTGAAGAAGAGAGTGCAGGCAGGGTGGAGAAGAGTGTCCAGAGTGATTTGTGACAGACGGGTATCAGCGAGAGTGAAAGGGAAGGTCTACAGGATGGTAGTGAGAGCAGCTATGTTATGTGGGCTGGAGACGGTGGCACAGGAGACACAGCTGGAGGTGGCAGAGTTAAAGATGATAAGATTTGCATTGGGTGTGATGAGGATGGACAGGATTAGAAATGAGGACATTAGAGGGTCAGCTCAGGTTGGACGGTTGGGAGACAAAGTCAGAGAGGTGAGATTGTGTTGGGTTGGACATGTGCAGAGGAGAGATGCTGGGTATATCAGGAGAAAGATGCTAAGGACAGAGCTGCCAGGGAAGAGGAAAAGAGGAAGGCATAAGAGAAGGTTTATGGATGTGGTGAGAGAGGACATGCAGGTGATGGGTGTGACAGAGCAAGATGGAGAGGACAGAAAGATATGGAAGAAGATGATCTGCTGTGGCAACCCTAATGGGAGCAGCTGAAAGAAGAAGAAGTGAATCATAAATACACACAGAGGTGTAAAGCTAAATGGAGAAATGCTGGTCTCTTTTGTCATTTGCATGTTATTGCTAATTAGGAGCAATTAAAAACCAAGAATACAAAATCTTAACGAGCAAGACAATTAAAGTGAAGCAGAAGTGTTACTTGAGCAATAAGTGTTTCCAGATAGATAGATAGATAGATAGATAGATAGATAGATAGATAGATAGATAGATAGATAGATAGATAGATAGATATTTTTTTATTAAAACAAATAGATATTTTTTTATTAAAGATAGATAGATAGATAGATAGATAGATAGATAGATAGATAGATAGATAGATAGATAGATAGATAGATAGATAGATACTTTATTAATCCCAAGGGGAAATTCCCATACTCCAGCAGCAGCATACTGATAAGGAACAATATTAAATTAAAGAGTGATAACAATGCAGGTATAACAGACAATAACTTTGTATAATGTTAACGTTTACCTCCCCGGGTGGAACTGAAGAGTCGCATAGTGTGGGGTCTCCTCAGTCTGTCAGTGGAGCAGGATGGTGACAGCAGTCTGTCGCTGAAGCTGCTCCTCTGTCTGGAGATGATCCTGTTCAGTGGATTCTCCATGATTGACAGGAGTCTGCTCAGCGCCCGTCGCTCTGCCACAGATGTCAAACTGTCCAGCTCCGTGCCAACAATAGAGCCTGCCTTCCTCACCAGTTTGTCCAGGTGTGAGGCGTCCCTCTTCTTTATGCTGCCTCCCCAGCACACCACCGCGTAGAAGATGGCGCTCACCACAACCATCTGATAGAACATCTGCAGCATCTTATTACAGATGTTTAAGGACGCCAGCCTTGTAAGGAAGTATAGTCGACTCTGTCCTCTCTTGCACAGAGCATCAATATTAGCAGTCCAGTCCAGTTTATCATCCAGCTGCACTCCCAGGTATTTATAGGTCTGCACCCTCTGCACACAATCACCTCTGATGATCACGGGGTCCATGAGGGGCCTGGACCTCCTAAAGTCCACCACCAGCTCCTTGGTTCTGCTGGTGTTCAGTTGTAGGTGGTTTGAGTCGCACCATTTAACAAAGTCCTGGATTAGTTTCCTATACTCCTCCTCCTGCCCAAACCTTCTTATTAAGCAGCTGAGTTGGGGCAAAAACCTGCAGCCACAGCAGCCCTCCAGGACCGTGATTGAGGACCCCTAGTATTATTGATCTTCTTGGGAATATTGTTTTATTTAATATTTTGCTAAGATTATGGTATATGTTGTAGTTCTTCCAATTATGTTCTTTGTACTCTTTATGTTGAGCCTACGGGGTCAGGACCACCTGATCTTACACCTCAGAAGTCGCCCACAGTGCTAATTAGGAGCAAGCGGCACATGAATTGGCTGCTTTGTTTCATTTTTGTGGTTCATCAGGTTTTTTTGGTTTCCTATCTCTACCTTTGTGAAATTTTTTAATTTGATTTTTAAAGCCATTACCTCTTGTTTTGACATGGTAGAGTTGTAGGGTGATCCTGTTGTCTCCTTTATACTCTTTATTATGTAGAGTACCCTTCATTCCTGTTATAGCCCTCATATGTTACCTTACCTTTTATAGCTATGGCCTCAGGCATCAAGACAGAGTAGCAGAACAGGCAGCAGAGAAAATGATGAATTTATTCATCATGTAGTGTAGATAATATGCCCAAATTATTAATGTTTTAATTAGTCTCTAATCCAGCATGGTCCAACATGGCCCTTGAGCCAGCATCCAGTCAGCAAAGGGCTGAACAAAACACGACTTGTGAAGAGAGACGTCCAGAAATATCTTTATAAAGGAGGATATTTAATCACCAAAGTAAAAAAAAAACAACCAGAAAATGATAAAAAAAAAGCAACTCTAAGGTGGACAAGTCCAATAAATTAATCTAAGAGAACCAGTAAACTGAGCAAAAAGTCAGGAAAAAGCAGTCAATCCAAGGAATACAAAACAGTAATCCCAGATGAGCTCTCCCAAATGAAGTGTGGAGACTTTCTGTTCCAGCCTTAATGTAAAGTCTGAGGGCCGTCACCTAATAATGAGGTCAGGGTGGCCCTGCCTCTTAGGAGGTCTACCTACAAAAAATGCAAGGCACAGAACAAAACCCACAGAAACGAAATAATCAGCAAATAATATAATGTTGATATTTAATACATACGACAAACAATACAAATGTATAGTGTCAGAGATGATTTTTACTGTTCAATACGATTTTATTGTTTGAAATAATACACTGATTATTACTGTATGTTCTTCTTACTAATAGCTTTTGTTCTTAGCATTAGAAAGCATTGATCTGTGACCCCATCGCCCAAGCGCTGCTACCCCTCATGCCAGATTAAGAATCGATAAGAAACCAAGGTAAGCCTCTGAGGGTCTGTTTATCAGTAACTTGCAGGGACATGAGGAATGCCCACTAATCACAGAGTGTTTAACAAGTGTAATCAATATTTGTGATTGAGTCATCTCCTTCATGACACTGGGGTGACTCCATTACCTGTGTCAATAGAGATATTCTCTACATCCTGAAATGGCTCCATGAATTCGACAATAGCAATATTTACATAAACAAAAGTAACAAAAGCATGAAAATGAACAAAAAAAGACATCAAAATGGGATCGAAACATAAGCTAGGAGGAGAAACCAAACATGACAGACAACACATCAATTGTAACACATTTGCACCCACTTTGGTTATCCAATGCCTGTTGTGGCTTCATCTTCCTGCTGTGTGTTAGCTAACAGGAATGACGTCTGATGGCGACTTCTGGTGCTGCAGTCCATCCACTTCGAGGTCTGATGTGATGTGTGCTGACAGATGCCCTGGTGCTCACTGCTATTATAAAGAGCTCTTGTTTGGTTAGCTTGCTAAGCCTCACCATTCTCCTCTGACTTCTTATATCTTTTTCCTCCATATTAATACTGTTGTTTATTGCACATTCTCTGTAAACTCTAGAGACTGAACTGTATGAGCAGCTGCTTTGGAGAGGCTGAGACCACCTCATCTGGCCCCAGTAATCACAGCAGATCGGTGTCTTAGACAAGCAACGACTAAATCCTCTGACAAAGAAATTGAGTAACTACCATGTGTTTGGAAGAACAGGCTACTTGTGTTCATGAGCAGCTGGGTCCAATAAAATGGTGTAAATGTATTTTTCGTTCTACTTTACTGTATATAAAGTGTATAAAGCAATTACTGTAGAGTCAAAGGGCATGATGATTTATTGAGTATTGGTTTTCATGTGCAGAGTCCTATAGGTCCTTACTAATTCTTCTTTATGAAAGAGAACATGAAACCTCCGAGTTAAGCACAAAAATAACCACAACATCTACATATGAGATAAGCTGACATCCATCTGTTTGCTGGTAAATGAATTGACAGACGTGGTGATTGAAATCTGTATTCTGTGTCTCACCGACAACTGTCTGTGCCTTAACATCAGCAAAACTAACAAACGGGTGAGTGGCTTTCGCAGCACCAAAGAGCCCCCCTGTGTCTGGTCACTATTCAGGGAGAGGGTGTACAGGTGGTACACTTGAGGACCCCATTAAGGAAAAGGTTCGGCTGGTCTTGTAACACATAGAAAGTACAGAAGAAAGGGGAAACTAAGGCAGAAGTGACATCCTGCAACAAATGACATCTTCTACAATTCAGTGTGGTGTGCTAGGCAGGAAACATCACATCAAGTGAGGCCCACCAACTTAACAAACTAATTAAAAAGGGCAGGCTCAGGTATGGGGTGTCTACTGGACCTGCTGGAGGTAACAGAGGTAGAGAGAATCTTATCCTGCCTACTATGCTAAAATGAAAATCAATCTATCTATCTATCTATCTATCTATCTATCTATCTATCTATCTATCTATCTATCTATCTATCTATCTATCTATCTATCTATCTATCTATCTATCTATCTATCTATCTATCTATCTATCTATCTATCTATCTATCTATCTATCTATCTATCTAATCCTGCCTACTATGCTAAAATGAATATCTATCTATCTATCTATCTATCTATCTATCTATCTATCTATCTATCTATGCTAAAATTAAACTCTATCTAGCTATCTGTCTGTCTGTCTGTCACTCTGTCTGCCCACCTGTGTGTGACCCGTTGCTGAAGCATGTCAGCCCATAGTTGAGTCAAGCCCTTATTTTCAGACCTGCAAGTAGAGGTCTTACTTCCATACATCAGCCCTTAGCTGCGATGGGTGCGATGGGTGACACAAGACTTGGTGTCAACTGCAAGGTGACTGCAGGTTTAGGATTAGAAAGAGTGGCATTGATAAAGCTTCATATTGCTGGACCAGAGAATGGGGGCTATCTAATGCACCCATCCCAACAGTTTGTCCTACTCTGCCCAGGCATTTGTTTTTTTTTTTTGTTCCTTTTTATTATTCTCAGATGTACTTGTAGAATTGCAGAAGTGATAAATGGACAAAGGTAACTTTTAGTCTGTAAAAAGGTTTCTTGCCAGCGAGAGGTTGCTGAAGTGAAACCTTCTGGAACTAAAAGGCCATAAGAAATGAAGTGGGTAATTTGGATGTCCTGGCGAAGCGATGTCTGGCACCCGTATCCTGACAGGATGGTGTCTGATGGTGTCTTTCGTAGGCATGGAGATGCCAATGGCACTTGGCCATTTAAAGAATATTTCCGGATAGTTGGCCTTTTAAAAGAAGATGACATCAGTGAGGTTCACAAAACACCCACTAATATTTGGGCTGTTATTTTAGAGAAGTCCTGAAAAGTTGTCTTCTGGGTGATATTTTTGCCCTCTGCATTGTTTACAGCTTTGGCACACATCCACTTTTGGCAAAGAAAGGTAAACAGATAAAGCAGATCCAGTATTTATGAGGAAATTTTGCTGATGTTACAATATGTTCATGAGGCAGCGTGCTTTTCTTTTAAGACTTTTGCAGGAGTGAATAAGTAGATAAGACTGGGGCATTCAATGCAGATTGATATTGTATTGGTGTGTCTGTGCGTGTGAGAGGAACTTTAGTGAATCAAACTAAAAATGGGAGTTCCAGACAAATGCAGCGTGCACCCGTCTCCATTATGGCATTCACAATGTTTTAAATTCAGGGTTATTTATTTGTATTCACATTTTACAAACTCCACCGCCTAACCCATCTTAATGTATTTTGATACACTGCATGGACAAACGTGTCATTGAGTTTAGGTGTTTCAACCGTACCTACAAGCACAAATCCCTGCACTCTCCATTGACGAACATTGGGTCGTACTGAAGAGCTCAGTCATGTTAAGCATGGCATTGTCATAGGATGCCACCTTTGTCACAATTCAGTGCTATCGTGTAGTGGTGAAGAGCAACATCAGCTCAGCCACAAACCACACAAACTCCTGGAGTGGAGCCACTGAGTGCTGAAGTGTGTAAAAATGGCTTGTCCTCTGAGGTATCCCTCGCGCCAGAGTATTAAACTGCCTCTGGAAGCAACATCAGCAGAAGAACTGTGCATCAGGAGCTTCATGAAAGACATTTCCATGGCTGAACCTAAGATCACTATGGGCAATGGCAAGCATCATCTTGAGTGGCGTAAAGCCCACTGCCATTGGACTCTGGAGCGATTCACTCTCACTTTCTAGCCGTCTAATAGACCACTCTGGGTTTGGCGTATGCCAGGAGAACAATACCTTCTGGCTGTCTTAGTACCTACTGTAAAGTATGGTGGAGGACGGCTGTGGCACAACTCAGAAAAAGAGCACACAACGTGCAGGAAATTCAGTCGACAAACAAATTAATTCTGAATGACTTGCTTGATTGCCGAAAAGGAAGCTGAAGTCACTTCTGTGGCTCCATGGCTTTCAATTTACTTCACTGCGATTTCTGCTCTTCAGCACTTTCCATGAGAGGTTTCCACCTGAGCGTCTGATCTGGGTGCAGTTATAGTCAGCACAAGCCACAACGAGAAACAATACCCAAAACGTTAGCCACATCCAGCCAAAGCTGACACACATGATATTCTTGCAAACTAAAGAACCTACAGATATAGGCAGTCCCTCCAAAATCAGGTTCATCGATTGCAAGCGTCTGGGAGAAAAACCGCAAAGTGCCTTCTGATATCAAAGTGCACAAAGCGAAATGACGCAGGTGATTGTATGAGTGGCAGGGGACAGAGTTTATCAGAAACAGAAGAATTTATTATGTGGAAGAATTGGCACGCCTTCCCGTAATCGGGTAATGGTGAATGTCAGTAATGATGATCAGGGCGTGAGGAGGGCTTTGGATCCCAGAACTTCTACTGGCTTTGTGGACTGGGAGCTGCTTCCATTTTCTTGTTAAATTTCAATAACGCACTCTCTAAAAATGGTGGCTCACCCATGCCTTGCTCATCTTGGATGGATAGCATCTAAACATCAGCACGATATGAATGAGTGTGACCTGCACTGGACTGGCACCCCATCCAGAGTGGGTTTCAGACTTCAGCCCATTCTACTGAACTGATTATAGTGCCCTGCAGGTTAGCATAAGTGAACAAATGAATGAATGGGATGAATATAACTTGACATTCTCCACGTTGGCACAGCGTTGGCACTCTCAAGTAAGCATCTGGCCATCACTCACTATATATATATATATATATATATATATATATATATATATACAGTGCATTGTCATGCTTGCACATGGTATGTAATACCATGCTGTGCCGAGATGGGGTGCTGCCACTAACAGTCTGTTCACTTTCTCCCTCCACAGTCTTGAGAAACCGCCCAGTGAGGGCAACTGACCTCTCCCCTTCTGCTCCCGGAACTTCAAAAGGACGGCCGCTTGGAAGGAGGCATCATTATCGCGGAGACAAACTAATGGAAGGAGCTCTAAGTCAGATGACCCGTCGGTAGAGCCAAAACATTTAGAAGCCACTCCACCATGTGGCCATGGCTTTTGTTGTTTCCCTCACACCATCGAGTGTTTTTTTTTTTTTTTTTGTTGGACCTTAGCAGTAAACAGGGAGTGCCATGTTGGTGCTCCGAAATGTTCCTACTTTCTTCACCCAGGCAATTATAATATCTATATCTATATCTCTCTATTATAATAAAAAAATCTTGGGTCGAGATGTTATCTTCTCGGAAGACACTTTGACGTCCCATGAGACAAGGCAGTGAGACAAAAAGACAGCCGCTGTACAAACCTTTAAATGATCAACGTGCAGTGCGACAAGCAGAAGACACAGCTCAGCAGCAGCAAGCCAGCAGCTGATCCATCCGCATCTCCTTAGCGTGCGTTCAGCACCCCCTTCACAAAGCGAGCAGCAGAGACACTAAGTGGCTAGCGTGAAGCACGCCCCGGAGCAGGGGAGTGGGGTGGACAAGCGAAGCGAGCAGGGGGTAATGCCCTGTGGGAATGCGGGGCACCGCTGCACTCCATTGGAGCGGCCATCTAGTGTTCTGGGGGAGGCAGTGTTCTGTCCATCACAATATATATATATATATATATATATATATATAAAATAGGCGACTGTGCCCCATACTCGCTTCGCTCGCCTACCCCACTACCCCCACCCCAGGGGCCGTGCTTCACGCTAGCCACTTCACGTCTCTGCATCTCGTGTTGTGAAGGGGGCAGGATGGGCTGAACGCACGCTAAGGACGGATCAGCTGCTGGCTTGCTGCTAGATGCTACCGAGCTGCGTGTTCTGCTTGTCGTGCTGCGCGTCGCTCATTTAAAGGTTTGTACAGCAGCTGTCCTTTTGTCTCACTGCCTTGTTTCGCGGGACATTAAAGTGTCTCCGAGAAATTGTTTGCAAGTAGAGTGTGACGTGCAAGAAGTCTTGTGGGACTTCATAGTGTCTCTCCGAGATGATCACGTCTCGACCCAAGATTTTTTTATATATATATATATATATATATATATATATATATATATATATATATATATATATATATATATATATATATATATATATATAGTCATATAAATGAGTCCAAGACATTATAAAGGTTTGGGGCAGCCACCCGTATATTGTTTTTTCCAGCTGCAAAAGGGTTTTCTTATCAAAGAAATGATGTGCATATCACAGAGTCCTAAACAGAACTGACTATAGTAGCCCAAGATGGAGGCTTTAAAGGTCTTGAGAGTAACTGATGTCATCAAAGGGGCCGGCTTTGGAAGTGACGTCACCAAAGGGGCCGGCTTCGGAAGTGACACTTCTAGGTCATTTGAAAGCTTCCCAAACTAGGGAAGAGTATTCCCCATGGCACCCTTTAGCAGTACCCGAGGCCCCTGACAGGCCTGCCCTATGAAGCTACAAGTCTCTGCGGGTGTCCAGGCTGGGGGCCAAACTAAAGGAGCTCTGCCCCCTCTTATACTGGGGGATGAATTGTTAAGAATCCCCCCAGCACATCCATTATTCTTTAATCCTGGCTGAGATGGGCGTCCTCTCACATTGTCCTTCCATTATGGCTTCCCAGCTGGGCAAGGATTCACCTTCTATCCCAGTTGGGAAGGCTGTCCATGAACAATATAGATACACACAATCTATCAGTCAAAAGGTTTGGCCACACTCAGAAATGTTTGTTTTTTTTTCATAGAAATTGATACCTTTTTTTATTTAAACCATTAAATTGATTTCAAAATACAGCCAAGACATTCTTAGTATTGCTAATGGTTATTGCTGCTTGATTTCACTGATTTTTTATTTATTACTCACATATAACTACAAAGCTCCATTGTCACCAGCCATTCCTTCTGTGTCCCTTAGCTTACCTTAATTCGCCCTGTTTGAATGTGAATTGGTTATTAGAGAAACCTTTATAAGTGCCCTAGCACCACTGAAACTTCATATTCTGCTCTCTTGGCTTGCAAGGTCCTGGCATTCCCAAAGTTCAGTTCTGAGCTCAAGAATGGGCAGAATGAAGCAGCTTTCTCAAGTAACATGCCAGTCTATTGGTTTGGTTTTTTTTGCAGAGTGAAAGTTACTCCATGTGACAGACTCGGTTGACAGACGAGATTAGACAGGAGTCCCCGTGGACTGTGTGATGTTTGCTGATGACATTGTGAACTTTAGCGATAGTAGGCAGCAGGTTGAGGAGACCCTGGAGAGGTGGAGATCTGCTTTAGAGAGGAGAGGAATGAAGGTCAGTAGGACCACCAGGACAGAATACGTGTGTGGATTAAAGGGAGGTGAGTGGAGTGGTGAGGATGCAGGGAGTAGAGTTGGCGAAGGTGGAGGAGTTTAAATACTTGGGATCAACAGTACCGAGTAATGGAGATTGTGGAAGAGAGGTGACAAAGAGAGTTCAGGCAGGGTGGAGAAGAGTGTCAAGAGTGATTTGCGACAGATGGGTATCAGCAAGAGTGAAAGGGAAGGTCTACAGGACGGTGGTGAGACCAGCTGTCTTATATGGGCTGGAGACGGTGGCACAGGAGACAGAGCTGGAGGTGGCAGAGTTAAAGATGCTAAGATTTGCATTGGGTGTGATGAGGATGGACAGGATTAGAAAGGAGGACATTAGAGGGTCAGCTCAGGTTGGACGGTTGGGAGACAAAGTCAGAGAGGCGAGATTGTGTTGGTTTGGACATGTGCAGAGGAGAGATGAGGGGTATACTGGGAGAAGGATGTTAAGGATAGAGCTGTCAGGCAAGAGGAGAAGAGGAAAGCCTAAGAGAAGGTTTATGGATGTGATGAGAGAGGACATGCAGGTGATGGGTGTGACAGAGCAAGATGGAGAGGACAGGAAGACATGGAAGGAGATGATCTGCTGTGGCGACCCCTAACTGGAGCAGCCGAAAGAAGAAGAAGAAGAAGAAGAGGAAGCACATGAGAGGGACTTTTTGTTGAAAATGTCAGGTTGGCGTTCATACTTTTTTTTTTTTTTAGGACGTTAACAGCGTTTTCTGGCAGGATGTGTGTCACTTGTCAGGTACTGGAATGTTTTTGCGCTTTTCTTTCTTTCAGCAAGCGCTGCACTTTACAAGTTTTCTTTGGCCTTTGATGATCTGCGTGTTTGTTTTGCTCTGAACACATAGAAGATAGGAAGTCAACCTAAATTGTGGTTTTTAAATTTATTACCATTTTTAGTCATAAGGATTACCATGAGATCTTTTCTGCAAAAGTCTTAACTTTGGCACATTTTTCTTTCACTTCGGCTCTCAGCATGTGTGGTGCTTTTTCTTGGGGGGGGATCCAAGAGTCCTCTAATCAGAAGTCACACATTGTAGAACAAATCAGCTTAAAGGATTTCATGGTGATGGGTACAGGACCACCCTGGGGACACATTAACTTGGGGCCCAATGGGAAGTCACCACTGAACCTAAACCCGCAAGTCTCTAGGAATGAATGAAGAAAGCCGGCAGGCCTGGCAGGACACTCGCACCTGACAGGAGGACGAGAACAACGGTCCTGAACAACAGTAGGCGTTTTTCATTTATCTGTAATCAAATCATTTTTATTATAAAAATATACAGTGAATAACAAACACATCTAAGATCATTAAAAAAACAATACACCCAACACGATGCCCACTCCAATCTGACAAATCATCAGAATGAAACAGTTTCGTATTTATTTTTGAGGTACAGTCACCAAGAGTCACCCACGATGCCCTGACAAAACACATTACGATTTGTTCGTATCTTACATTTGTTCTGTTTCGTTTCATTTCGATTTACATTTTTTTCCCCCTTTGTTACACACAGAATTCATAAAGATCAGCATTGTGAATTTCCTGAAATCCAAGTTTACGGATTTTCAAAACTAATCTCTGCAGGCTCACGTGTTTATCTTTTCTTTTTTTTTGTAATAATGTTTTCTCAGGCTCAAGATCCTCTGCTACACAAATGCTGACTGCACCGGGCAGATTCCTGGGTGTTGAATTGGCCATTAGCTTTGACTTTTGTTTCATTTCCCTGGTTTCCGTCGTCATGTTGGCAGCACAATGATCTAATTGCTATATTTGTTTTAAATTTTTCCTGGGCTTTCTCTAAAATAATTAATAATGTGTCTTTCCTATGGACTCATAACCCCAAGAAATGAATTTTTGATGTCTGTTGTACTGTGTTAGCCTTCATGAACGTAGTGAGAAGTCAAGCAGAATGACATCTTTTATTGGCTAACTGAACAGATTACAATATGCAAGCTTTCGAGGCAACTCAGGCCCCATTTTCAGGCGAGATAGCCTGAGTTGCCTCGAAAGCTTGCATATTGTAATCTTTCATGTGTGTTGTTCATTTTTAGTGTTATTCTTTGACACCATTTTGGGCCATCATCAGGGTAAACTGAAGGTTGCCGGTTCGAATCCCGTAAACGCCAGAAGAGACCCTATTCTGTTGGGCTTAAGCTGCTTCACCCGAGTGTGACGTTAATCTGCATCCAGCCCTACAAGAAGCTCCTCCAACTTACAGGGTTGGTGGCAGGATCCGTAAAAAAAAAAGTCACGCTGCTTAGTGTGGGTACTGAGGTGTCACTCGGGTCCCAATCCAGGGGGTTCGGCGTGTGGTGGGGTGCGGCAAGTAGCTATCAGTGCATGTTCCCAACCTCCTCGTGCGTTTGTGCTTTTGACCTTTATCCAAACTTCTGGCTTTTCATTTTTGAGTTTGCTTTTTTTCGTTTCTAATTTAGATTTTTGGCCAAAGATAGGACTGAGTTTTTGGTTATGAACTTCATTCAGCTTCTGAGTTCCCGTATCATCTCCCCATTCGAGAATTTCCTGCCTTTCTCTGCCGGTAGACTATAACACAATTGGTGTATGTGATGATGTTCTTTCTTTTAATTTATGTCACGTCACTTTGATACATGTCACTTTCCTGCAAAGACGAGTGTGCAGGTAGAAAAGAACTGAAAGTGTCTGACTGACCTTTAAGGATTTCGCAACCTGCACTTTGACATCCTTCTGCTGTGGAACATTCTGACCTGTCATTGTCTACACGTCTTAAACAACTATTATCATACACTGCTAATTTCTGTATTATCTATATCTTTTATTTATTATATTACATATTTATCGACTATATTTATGTATCTAGATTGCATAATACCATACATTGCATCAATGTTCATATTGCTTACTACACGTCAATATTGCTGCTACTTCTTTGTCTTATCTTTGCACAATGTCTTGTCTTGTTTGTGTTTGTAGGACTAGGGTGTTGTACCGTGTTAGCCATTATGAATGTAGAGAAGAGCCAAGCAAGGATTACATCTCGCCTGAAGAAGGGGCCCGAGTTGCCTCGAAAGCTTGCATATTCTAATCGTTTTAGTTAGCCAATAAAAGGTGTCATTTTGCTTGGCTCTTCTCTTGTTTGTGTTTTAATTTTAGTTTTAACTTAAATTTTTATTTTTTATTTGCACTTCATGTTGTTACACTGTGTGACCCTGAGCTTCGCAATTTCATCTATCTGCATACTTGACTTTGATGTTCTTGTTGCTCGCTCTTTGTTTGTTGATCCAATAACTGTTTGTGGATGACGGCTCCTCATTTAATGTATTTGGGTTTTTTTTTCTACACAACACTTGGCTGTGTTTTTCTCTATTAATGCATTTTTGAATTTTTGGTTAGTGTAATTATTTATGAAGATTAAATATTGCAACCGATTCTATGTTTTTCTTGTAAGGATTGCTATCTAAACGGTCGATATTTCATGACTATCATGCTGTCAGTGCTGATGTCCTTCCTATCTCCTCACTTTGTTGCGTTTGTTTCTGATAAGCTGTGTTCTGTCACTCCAGTGATCGTTTTCAGAGCACTCAGTGCTCCCCTGAAATGTTTACTCCGACTTCACTGTTATCTATAGAAGCAGAACTGTCGCATTTTTTAAATTATTAACAAAGTAGGGGGCTTCGTTCTGTGCTCGCATCGCTCCCCCGCCTGCACTACGCGCCAACCACTTCACGTCTCTGCCGCTTGCGTTGTGAAGAGGGGGGCTGAACGCCCTCAAGGAGACGCGGCCACTCCTCTGAGACCCCCCTTTGAACAGTGATACAATGGGAAACACAATATTTTTATTTTTTTACCTTCTCTTTACTCGATCAACTGCTGGCTTGCATTTCGCACATTTGTCATATCAGTCAGTCAGTATCCAACCCGTTACTGTATAGCCAAACTACAGGGTCACGTGGTCTGCTGGAGCCAATTCCAGCCAACACAGGGCGCAAGGCAGGAACAAATCACGGACAGGGCGCGGACGCGCGCACACACCAGGGACAATTTAGGATCTCCATGCACCTAACCTGCACGTCTTTGGACTGTGGGAGGAAACCCACGCAGACACAAGGAGAACATGCAAACTCCACGCAGGACCTGGGAAGCGAACCCGGGTCTCCTAACTACCCGCTACTATTGTTGGTCATATGTCCATGTATTCGATCTACCTTTTATTCAATATCGCATTGCATTTTGATTCCGTATTTGGAATTTTATCGTGGCAACGCAACTAATAACTGCCCGCGAGTGAATTTCGTTTCTTTCTCTCTACAAGAAGTGCGCCTGACATAACCGCGCAGGACTTTTCCAAGTCTCTTCGCATAAACTCTTGTCATCTCGCGGGACATAAAAGTGTCTCTGAGACAATCACCTCCCGTCTCCTTCCATGATTTTTTTTTATATATATAATAGAGAGATATAGAATCAATATATTCACATTTTCACTTTCCACTGACATTGATTGTAACAAAAGCCCATCCATCCATCCATTTTCCAACCCGCTGAATCCGAACACAGGGTCACGGGGTCTGCTGGAGCCAATCCCAGCCAACACAGGGCACAAGGCAGGAAACAAACCCAGGCAGGGTGCCAACCCACCGCAGTCTAACAAAAGTCTTCATCATTTAAGCTGATGGGATTTTTATACAACGCTTTCTGGGACGGACTGTGACTTCCTCTGGACAAAAGGGCGTGCAGAAAATGGAGGAGTGGATGGATGAGTTTAGCGATCGCAAATACGAGAGGACTGATGTAGGCGTTCAGAGCGGCGTTTAGGGGTGGCAAGTGGGCTCCGAGCCTAAGGTGGGGCCCGCTTTTGATGTCCGGGTGTCCCGTTCGAGTGGATTTGTCAAGTTATATTTATTCTCCATTATATTTGGATAAAGTCCGCGTGCTATCTTGCAAAAAAATTTTTATTGATTATTTTTACATCGTGTTATTTTTATTTAATTCGTGCGCAGTGCACCCAGACCGGTAACAGCGTTTGACGTAACCGGCCCACCGCGTGGGGTTGGTCAACCCTGAGGCCCCGCACACCCCTAAGGCTACTTCTGGTAGGAGTTGAGCATCCAGTGTGTTAAAATGGCTGCATAAATATAAATCACAGCACAATGCACAGGTAAAAACAGAGAGCTGCACTGATAGGGCGACCACTTCAAAGATCAAAACCCAACCCATGGCGGTGGTTAAGTAAGGTGGCAGTTAATGGAATTTCACCAGCGTGCAATATGTACGGCCAGGGCGCAGCTTTAAACTCCTTTTCTTGTAAAATCTTTGACGTGCTGGAGTAAAAACAAAGACACTGCCAGTTTCCGGTGATTCCCTTGAACCCAGGGTTATAACTGGGACCACATTTCGACCAGCAAAAGGTAGAGATCACCCAGCAGTAAAAACACCAACTAAAAAAATAAAAAACGAATGACAACTCATTAATGTCACCTGTTCCCCCATACCGCCACCTGCTGGCCACATTTTACTCCATTTTTTTCAATCATTCCGTTTACCTTTACCTTGTCATTCTGGCCTTTTGTTACGTGGCTCCTCCGGAAATGTTTCGCAGAGTCTCACAAGTTTCAAGCACTCAGTGAAGGAGTGATTGTAAAAAGTGCCACAGATTATTCAGAAGCTAGAAATTAAGCTAATAAAGCCGCGACTCTCTGCGATCCTTCTGCAGTAAACCGTATGGACACGATTCATTGTGAAAGGCACTATATAAAAAACATAATTGATTAGCTCATCGACTGAAGCTAGCTATATAATTGCAAAGTTCAATCTCGGTTATGTGAGGATGTTGTCGGAAATACAGGACTTTCACAAAGAAAGACAACAACTCTTGCTTGAAGAGCAAATACGGTGCTGTTCTTCCCATCAAGCTACGGACTTAATAAGCCTAAAATGTGGCCTTCTGTTCCATCGTACGAAGAGCACAGCTATGATTAAAGCCAGCAGGATGACACAAATGGAGACGATTATCCACGTGTGTTTGGAAGAACTTTTCTGTTCAGCTTCCACTTCCATCTGCTTTTCAACTTCTGCAAAAAAAAAAAAAACATACATAAAAATAATTTTACGATAGTATAACAGAGTTTATAAGTGATCTTCTTACGTTTAGTGCTGAAGTGACATCTCTGCCCCAAGATGAAGAGTTAACTGGAGCTTCCTGGGCTTCAGTGATGTCCCTTTAGTTCCACAGACTAAGCTGGCAGGTCAGCACTTGTGACACGAAAACAAAATGCCCGTCGCAATATACAGAACAATTATGGCTTTATATTAAAAAAAAAAAAACCCAATCAATAATAAAAATAACAAATATTATCACCACCCTGGCTGGGGTTTGTTTCCTGCCTTGCGCCCTGTGTTGGCTGGCATTGGCTCCAGCAGACCCCCGTGACCCTGTAGTTAGCATATAGCGAGTTGGATGATGGATGGATGGAGGGATGGATAATATTATCACAGTGTTCTCCCCTGTACTGTTGATACCACTGAGACCCCTCTAGGCCAGGCTGTCTCGGCTCAAATTCCGTAAAACCGTCCGTGTAGGGTGAATCAACATGTCGGTGTTTGCTTCGAAAGATGGACTTACATGGTCTGAATCTCCTGGGTGGTGTGGATTGAGAGGTGGGCTGCTTAAACTTGCTGCAGCATCTTAAAGATGACTGACACTTTGGCATTACATAATGACTTCAGCATGCAGCCCGTGGCATATTCTTTGATACTAAGTGGCATAAGCAAACACATTAGGAGATGATGAAGCCCACCTGCCTCTGACCAGACAAAGGGATGTATAAGGCCAGATATGGAGGAGCTCAGAAGTGTTCACCTATAGAGTTGGGTGTGCTGAATAGGGGATGCCAGAGAGAGAGAGAGAGACAGAGCGTAGAAAACGTACCGTATATATAATGTGCCGTGCAGCACCTATACGAAGTACCCACTCCTGTGAAAGCCAGTCAGTCAGTCATCGTCCAACCCGCTATATCCTAACACAGGGTCACGGGGGGTCTGCTGGAGCCAAACCCAGCCAGCACAGGGTGCAAGGCAGGAACAAAACCCGGGCAGGGTGCCAGCCCACCGCAGGACGCGTACACACACCCCACAGTCCAAAGACATGCAGGTGAGGTGCACTGGTGATCCTAAATTGTCCCTAGTGTGTGTGCTTGGTGTGTGGGTGTGTGTGCCCTGCAGTGGGCTGGCGCCCTGCCCGGAGCTTGTTTTACATTCTCTTGTACGTTCCTCTCGACAGCAATTGTTGGTTGTGCCAAAGTCTAAGATGAAGACAAGGGCTCATCGTGCCTTTGCAGTTCTAGCACCTAAGTTATGGAGTGCACTGCCAATTGAAATGAGGTCAGCTTCTTCAATTCAAGTGTTTAAATCTGGACTTAAAACACACTTGTTTTCAGTTGCTTTTAACTGTACGTCACTTCTGGCTCCGCCATGATGATGTCACATTCAGCCTGCCATAATAATGTCACTTCCAGTCCTCAATGATGACATCACTTCCGTCCTTCTGCATTTGATGTCATTTCCTGCCACCATTTTGTTATAAAACCCTCGATGTAATCAGTCCTCATGTGTCAAATGCTCTTATTTTGATCCATTTTTTGCCATTTCACTTCATTTTTGTCCAAGGACATTATACAGGGTCATTCCACAACTGTTTTTGAGACTTTTTGAGTCGTTATTTCTATCACACGGGCGGCACGGTGGCACAGTGGGCAGCGCTGCTGCCTCACATTAAGGAGACTCGGGTTCGCTTCGAGTTTGCATGATCTCCTCGTGTCTGCGTGGGTTTCCTCCCAAAGACATGCAGGTTAGGTGCATTGGCGATCCTAAATTGTCCTTGGTGTGTGTGTGTGCCCTGTGGTGGGTTGGCATCCTGCCCAGGGATTTGTTCCTGTCTTGGCTGGGATTGGCTCCAGCTGACCCTGTGACCCTGTAGTGATGGATGGATGTACAGTATATGAATAACTCTGGTATCAACTTTATTAATAATGTATACATTTTTTTCATATCCATTGTATTTCTGTAAATTGTTTATCTTCTAATCGGTTCTTTTAACTTATTTATTTTAGTATTTATGTAATTTTTGTACTTTATTTTCTTTACTGATTTTTTTTTTTATTTTATTATACAGCACATTGGTGTTTTAAAATTGTGCTTTATAAATAGATTTTGATTTGATTTTATAACTGCGGTGGGCTGGCGCCCTGCCCAAGGTTTGTTTCCTGCCTTGTGCCCTGTGTTAGCTGGGATTGGCTCCCGCAGACCCCCGTGACCCTGTCGTTAGGTTATAGCGGGTTGGATAATGGATGGATTGATTTTATAAAAAGCTACACTGTACTGTACTGTATATAGAAAAAAAAGCACAGATGGACTACAAAAGAAAAATTTGTATTAGATAAACGAGCAAAGGTCCCTGCTATAGGTGTACCTGATTATTAAGCAATCGGCAAGTAAAAGAGCAGTTTCAGGGCAGAAAGCGTCAGGAGTGAGTCAAGGGGCGGGGCCACAGTGTCCTTTTCTCTCATTGGCCCAAGAGTCCGATTCTCTCGTGAGAGCGTAATTGATGAGAGAAAAAGCAGCCAGAAGCAAAAGGCCTTGTAAATGTTTGGTAGGCTACTGTTTAATGTCACATACAGAAATTAAAGAACGACTCATGATAATTCTTGCTAATAATTCCACAAAAGATGTGTGATAAATATTTGTATGCTGGTCTTGTTGTTTCTTGTTATGTCATGATGTGACGGCGGCTGCAACACCTTAGTATATAAGCTCCATTTTCTATATAGTATTCGTTATTTCTTGCCGGCTTGCTATTGTTCCTATGAGGCGCTCCCCACGTTCAATAATTATTCGACATTAACACAATAACTGTTTTTCACCAGGAACACCATTTTGAATATTTCAACTCAAGCAGATTGCAACCAAACAAACCTGTTCGACATTTTTTGCGTCTGTGACCGATTTTGGGAGTGCCGTACAAGCCCCGCCGAGTTTAGTCGTAGTATTTGGTTACATATACACCTTTCCAAAAAAACAGTGTCAGAGCAATGCTGGGTATATTCCGATAGCCTGATGCTAACTGTGCGTTTCCAATAATGTTTCATTCATTTCCTGTATGTCTGTGGCGCATTGCCGGTCTCAGAAGCAGCTGGACGTCTATGGACAAAGACTGAGTCATTGCAGTCTATCAAAATGTGGGATTAAAAAGGAAGATTTTGCTCAAAAACCCAAACACTTGCAACACCAAGAAAGCTAAAAGGTATTAATATTTTTGTTACAAACAACTTTATACTTCAGGGTGAGAAGTCGAGCAAAATTGCACTTTTTATTGGCTACAATATGCAAGCTTTCGAGGCAACGTATAGGCAGGTTGTAACGCTGAAAATCTAATGCATAATAACGAATGGTGATATACGGTACTAAATGATCAGTTCTAGTGGCTTCTTGAATATTAGAGCCACAATAGGCACTTTGTAAATCCATCCATCCATTATCCAACCTGTTATATCCTAACTACAGGGTCACAAGGGTCTGCTGGAGCCAATCCCAGGACGCAAGGCAGGAAACAAACCGTGGGCAGGGTGCCAACCCACCGCAGGACACACACACACACCAAGCACAATTTAGGATTGCCAATCCACCTAACCTCCATGTCTTTGTACTGCAGACACAGGGAGAACATGCAAACTCCACGCAGGGAGGACCGGAAGTGAACCCGGGTCTCCTAACTGCGAGGCAGTAGTGCTACCCACTGCACCACCGTGCCACCACCGCCACTTTGTAAATGTAAAAAGCGTTTGGATTTGATATAATGGGAAAACTTGAGAATAGGATCCATTTGCATGTCAGTAGAAGGGGATTTTTATTTGCTCTTCAATTTTTAATTGTCTTTGTCTTGTTAACAGGCGTCATATTAGGAAAATAAAGCATAAGCACAGTTAGAGGGGTGCGTGTCTTTTCTAATTGTCTAACATAATTCCGCAATGTTGGACAAACACTTCTCACCAAGGTTTTGAATATCATACAGTATAACGGGCAGTCGGGATGCCTTTGTAAGGGAAACACCAGGGACGGAGCTTGCATGGGGCAATACCTCCCCCTGGACGATACTGGGCAGCCCCCCTGGCTTGCTATGGTGTCACAGGTTTGGAGATTAGAGGCTCAACTGAGCTGGAGCCCATCATAGATGTATATAGGTAGACGCAGCATTCACTGTGTTGCCCAGTCGACACGATACATCAGCGTGTCCGCCATATTGCGAGTGGCAAATATGCTATTTAAACTAACACAGGTAGACATGGAAACCGGGTTTTCTGATGAAAAAACGATAACGTTTAAAACAGTATCGTTTACATACAACAGATTTTGGCATCAAACCTCCCTTGTTTTTTAACGTGAGCGAGTGGTAGCTTTGATCATATGACGCTGGTACAGCATCTGTCACCAAACTAGCATGGCACACATCACAGGACAGCTTTCTCCAAATCCCGTCTAAGGGCTACCTGACCTCCCACTGCTTCCTGAGGCGGATTTCTTTGGGAAACCTTCAAAGTTTGAGAAATGTTAACAGCTAACAACAATCTACATAGTTAGTGACTGAATACATTTAGCCAAAACGTTGTTTGGAGGCTCACATGAGCACATAAATGCATAGCTTTGCTAGATTAGCCTGGCGTAGCTAAAGTTAAGATTATTAAACGGGATTTTCTAATGTCCAAATATCCATCCTACTATACCATAACTACAGGGTCACGGGGGTCTGCTGGAGCCAATCCCAGCCAACACAGGAAACAAACCCCAGGCAGGGCGCCAGTCCACCACAGGGCACGCACACACACACAATTTAGGACCGGCAATGCACCTAACCTGCATGTCTTTGGACTGTGGGAGGAAACCTACGTAGACATGGGGAGAACATGCAAACTCCACGCAGGGAGGAACCGGGAAGCGAACCCAGGTCTACTAACTGCGAGGCGGCAATGCTACCCACTGTGCCACCGTGCCACCCATGGCCAAGTACAACCAAAACAATTGTTCAGCCTTACCTATGAAATGTAATCCCCCGGGATCTGGTTTGGAGCGTACAGCGGTTTGTACAATCCCAAGCAGCACATTAATCATTACTTCACTCCACAGCAGTGCCACTCGCAATATGGCGGCGACGTTGCTGGTCATGCGGTGTCTAGTAATTCTATGTCTATGGGGCTCATGGCTACTGCCAGGGTGTGCATGGAGGATGGCTGAGCCCTCCTCTGCAGCCGGATTGGCAGCAAAAAGGAGATTGTGGAGCCGGGCGCTTTATGAAAGGGGCCACCTCACTCCATACGGGGAGCCAGAGACGGGAGGAAACAGTCAAAGCACGTCAGGGCGGAGAGGAGGGGGAAAGAGAGAGAAGAAGAAAAGAAAGACAAAGTGCCGCATTGTATACTGTGCTTGGTGCTGTACTGGGCTGGGCTCTTGTTCAGAAAGCGGACGCCACTTGGTTGTTTCACAGTAATTAAGATTAGGTATATAAGTAGGTTTCACATGTCTGCTATCATTTTAGCCCTAAAATACTGTAGTGACTTAACATCAGGGACCTATTTTATTGACCTTAAGGTTAGTGTTTGGGCGAGGGGAAGGCCGTCTCACTTTCTGAACAAGACCCCTGGGCTGGAGTGGTGGGAAACGAGGGGAAAACGTTTGCCACTCTTAATAAACGTGTGTTGTGCTGAACTGGTGCCTGGTGTCTGTTGTGTTCGGGTGTTTGGGGACCTGTGCGCCCCCTGCTGTTCACAACAGTTACATCCAAGTTTCCAGTGAAATTAAAAAAATATTGTAATAAGAATGGGCACTAATGTGTGCCCAGGATTAAAATGTAACACATCCTGACCTGTTAAGAGCCCCTTTACACCTTTAGGGCCACTGGCCACCAGAACTCTGTACATGTCACTGGCGTACAGGACCTATGTGACAATGCGTGACATTACTTTTATCCCATATTCAGTATGATTTGCAGCCTACCTGGAATTTTTAAAGTGTCTCTTCCTTCTTCTTCTCCCTTGCTGTTGAGCACAATGCAGGTGTAAGAGTGGTAACCAGTCCTGGGTGAAATACTCAGTTCACTGTGTAACTGGATCAGCCCACCGTCGGTCACTTCCCATGTGTTCTTCGCTTGGCTTGTCAGGTCAGCCCCACTCTCGTCCATCCAGCGCAGTTCTCCCTGTGGATATCCGCCTCCAGTGCTACAATTCACGGCAGTAGCTGATTTTTTCATTTCAGGCGGGGAATATCCAGCTAAATTAATGGTTGGAAAAAGAAATGGCTTGTTACAATATGGAGTCTTATGAGGAAGACAACTGTCACAAAAAGACAAGTTACTTTTAAAATATTGTTGTGGTGTCAAATTTGGCATACAAGTAGATAAATATTCTGTTTGTCTCTATTTGTAACTTAGGCAAAGCAATGTCATATTAGCATTTCATTAGTGAGAAGCATTCATGTTTACTCCCAACCCCTAGATCAGCGGTGCCCAATGCATCGATCGCGATCGACCGGTAGATCGCAAAAGGTAGTGCAGGGAGATTGCGTTGCATTCAAAAAAAACATTTTTAAAACGTTAGTCTATCATATATCCTCCCTATGGCATTTGCCACTTGATTGACATACAGGGCGGTCAGTCTGAGATTTCTTCTCTTCTAACACACTGGTCATCCCGCACGCACAATTAAACGCGATTAAACACAATTAAAACTCCAGCTATCTAAGTGATCTAGTTAGCCTTCCATTTTATATCGACAAAAGAAGGGACTTAAAAAAAATTGTTTGGGGAGAGTATGGGCTGGATGTGGAAGTAGAAGAGGATTTTTGTTCTCTCACGATGTCACAATCGAAGTGCGTTTGTCTGATCTGTCAATCTATCATTGCTATTCACAAGAAGGAAAATGTGGAAAGGCATTTTCGAACTGTTCATAAAAACTACGAAACTGACATCCTTCTGAAAAGCGATCTAAGAAAGAGAAAAGAGAAGGAAATAAAATCGCAGTAAATCGGACATCCAAAACCTTGCATCAGAGCTGGAGACGCAATTTTCAATCTGCTCGTGTGCGCAACCTGTCAGCATACACTACAGAGCAGATTGAAAATTGCCTGTCAGACTTTGGCGGACGGTTTCGAGACTCGGCTTTACTTGAGCCAATCGCTACATTTAAGTGCTATCCATTTAGGGAAGATTTTAAGGGTGATTCACTCGCATCAGAAACTGCAACACTGTTTCACCTAAAATTCCTCTACAGTGGAGGATAAGATTTTGACACCACAGGATGACATTCATCTGAAGTCTGGGGCTCTTGGACAGTTTTGGAACTTCATCCATCCAACCATTTTCTAACCCGCTGAATCCGAATAGGGTCACGGGGGTCCGCTGGAGCCAATCCCAGCCAACACAGGGCACAAGGCAGGAGCCAATCCTGGGCAGGGTGCCAACCCACCACAGGTTTTGGAACTTACAGAGGAAAAGCACCCAAACATGAGGAAATGTGCCACCTCCTTGACTGCATTATTCGGCTCTACTTATTTATGTGAGTCAGCCTTTTCCCACATGACGATTATTAAATCCAAATACTGTAGTGACCATAAATGTATTGAATTGTTATTGTGCCATAAAGGTTATTCAGTTATGCAAGGTACGACAACATATACCGGTTGACAGAGAAAAACGGGAACTTTTGAATTGCGTATAGTGGCAGCCATGTACAGTTGGCAGCACTGAGGAACAGGGACCTTGAGCTGTAAACCATCTCGCCATTTAGTAATTTAGTAATCAATTGCAAGGCAATCAATGGTAGCCGTGCGAGAATTGTTCGGTAACCGTGTCACCTCAAGATTCGGTGACATTCCCTGGCCCTCAAGATCACCGGATTTGTCCATTTGTGGTTTTTTTCTTGTGCGGCTACCTTAAGAGTCGGGTCTGCACGACTCGGCCAAGGACACTGAAGGAACTGAAACAAAGTATTGAAAACGAAATTCGTGGTATCCCAGCTGAGATGTTGCAGCGATCAATGGGGAACCTCAACAGCAGATTGGAAGAATGCATACGTACAATAGGACGCCATCTACAGGACGTAATTTTCAGACATTGATAATTTGGATTACTGTCTCTTAAAAGGCAAGTTGTAGTGGTTCAATTGCTGTTAATACATTTTTTGATGGATTTCTTCAAATTTTATTGGGTTTTTCAAAAGTTCCCATTTTTCTGTGTCACCCTGTATTTTATATATAAAGTATACTCTATATATTGTCACACACGTGCGCATGGGAGGCAGCTAAAGGGCTTAAATGAAGGCAGTTCGGGGGCATGCCGGGATGTGACAGAGTGCACTGACTCTTTTTCTCACTTCTCTGTAGACCATTCCTGGGAGTCTCCACCTGGCTCTCTTGACATCACTTCCGGAACCAAACCAATGGAAACAGACCTTACCAGCTCCGGCCCCCCTGATGTCACTTCCGGGCCTGATCCAATGAGACATGAACACGTGCCCAATCCTTATGACCTCACTTCCTGTCTTCCCCTTTAAAAGCCTGCTCTTTTTCCCTTCTCCCTCAGTCTTGTTTTGGACTCCGTTGTATGCACCTCAGTGCTCTGTATTTCTACAAAATGATTTTGCAGCCAGGAAACCAGATTATACGGGTGGCTTCCCCAAACCTTTATCTGAGTATGTCTCATTCTCAGTGTTGGGAAGGTTACTTTAAAAATGTAATTCGTTACAGTTACAAGTTACCCTGTTCAAAATGTAATAGTAGTGTAACTATTTTAATTACTTGTTCTGAGTAACGTAACTAATTACTTTTTAATTACTTTTTGATTACTTTTCCAATTTTGGATGGGTATTCTGTACCCGTAGCCTGCTTGTATGTATCCATTTTCAATTTCAAACCTGACAGTAATAATCTTTATGGTGAAATCAAGTGTGAATCCGTCCATAGCCCTGTTGTTCAAGGTGACTGAATGCTGCCTGTATATAGGAAGAAAAAAAATCTTTGATGCAGCATAGACCGAATAATGGACCAATATCTCTTACATCAATGAAGCAGAGAAAAAATAATCTGAAAGTTAATTATTGTGTCACATCCACTTATTGTTAGTTGCCAGACTATTACAGTCTATGTTGTACAGTATGTTGTATCAATTTTTTAAATTCTTTTTCCAGCTGACAGCACTTGGGGGACATCAAACAACAGAGTTATGGGATAATTCACACCGAATTTCTTATTTAAAATAGTTAAACACTTTTGATCCTCTTTTAATACACAAAGTAACATCAGAACTTTCATAAAGACACTATAATAACCACCACAAGGTCAGACTTCAAGATACATTTTACTGTTAAACATTTTTTTTAAATCACACATTTTGATTTCTTTTTAACATTGTAGGTATCAGAAACTACTTTAATAAGCAGCTCTTTTGGAATGTGTCTCTGTTAGCTTTTTGTCTACAATGAAAATTAAAATAAGAAACAATAAGCAGTACTTTAATAAGCAGCTCTTAACTCTTTTGGAATGTGTCTTTGTTAGCTTTTTGTCTATAATAAAAACTTAAATAAAAGTGTAAAAACTGTAAAATAAATCGTAGCATTAAATGGTGGTTATTATTAATTAAAACTAAATTATGGGGTAGACATTGACTATGGTGCACCACTATTGTGTTTACACTTTACAAAAACATGTGACTTTTACTAGACAAAACATTTTACAGTCTATTTTTCAATCACAAATGCTGAAGTAGCCGATCGCTTGCATTCAAGACAATACATGTAAAACTTGGACAATGCGTAGTCTTTGTTAAAATCTACCATTCCAGGCACATTTTAAATTACATATAGCAAGTCAGGCACGCTAATATCAAAACTGACAAAATGGGAGGACAAGTGCGTAATATGGCTCAACAACCTCCTTAGCTAGCTATCTAGAGTAGCTAGCTTAAAGTGAACCGAAATAGGGAGCTAAAATAGCCATAGGCTACATCTGCATTTGGGCACATTAAAAGCGTGTGGCTGTGAAAAGTGGCGTGGCGTCTGTGACTGTGTGACAATGTGAAGGCTTCATTGCTAAAAACTTTCCGTTTGCTCTTACAAGCAGCACTTACCTCTAGATGTTTCCTGAGGTTGGACATTGAGGTTTTCGATGTGGACAACATCTTGATAGCCGCAAACAAGCATTACATTGCACAGTTAGATTTATGCCCTTTTCCGCGACATATCTGAAATGTTTTCTAAATTTCCAGCTGTGAAATGCAGTTTTATTAGACATTGCTAGTAGTAGTTTGAAACTCAGATCACAACATGCCCAGGCATCTGCTATCAGACTGAGGTGATGGCGCTGGCTGCAATTATAGACGTGATAGGAGAGCCTATCAGAAATAATTATTGTCTGTGGGAGGGGAATGGAAAAGGACGATGTTTATAGGCCTAATGAAAACGTCGAAACAGGCAAAAAAATATTATTTCATATTTCATAAAGGCTTTGCTGACATTTTTAATATGTAACTTAAATTGTAATTCTGAAAAATTACACAAGTAACTGTAATTGAATTACACATTTTTATACAGTAACTGTAATGTATTACCGTTACATTTATTTTGTAATTTAATTACGTAACGCGTTACATGTATTTCGTTACTCCCCAACACTGCTCATTCTTGTGACTATATATATATATATATATATTGTGAAATGGGACCCGGACACAGACAGACTGTTTCTCCACACACACTTTTATTCACCGCAACTATATACAATATTTACAAGTTTTTAGTGCACGTCCCAGTGCCTCCAGCACCGATCCCCCAAAAGTCCAGGCCTCACAGTCCTTTGTGCCTCTTCTTCTGGCCGCCTCCAGTCCTCTCTCCAGCTCCGTCCTTCTTCCACCCGACTTACGCTCTCTAATGCAGGGAGGCGGCCCCTTTTATACCACGCCGGATGGGCTTCAGCTGCTTCCCGGCACTCCTCCTTAGACACGCCCCCGTGTGGCGGAAGTGTTGGCTGCGCACCCGGAAGCCCTCCGGGTGTCCCTGCTTTTTTTCCCCCCAGCACTTCCTGGTGTGGCGGAAGTGCTGAGCTCCAGGGTTCTACAGGCACCGGGGTGCCGCCTGGCGGTGGCCACGGGCCCCTACAGGGTTGGGCTTCCAAGCCCCCTACCCGAGGCCACCAACAAAACTAGGGCGGTCGCCCCCTCGTGGTTGGGAGGTGGCACCAGCCCTCCTCCGGCCGTCTCGGGCGTATATATATATATATATATATATATATATATATATATAATTTTTAAAGTAGGTAGATCATTTCGACCTGGTCATTTTAAAAGTAGCTCACAAGCTTGCCCAAGACTAAGTCAGGATAGTGAATTTTCTGACAGGGTTGTTAGAGGTGCGTCAAGCAAGTTTGGCTAATATTTCTCTGCTGAAGTCTCTCAGTCAACCCCCTTAGGAAAGTCAGGCTGCCTAACTGCCAAGCTTTACCTTAACAGCAGTGGTTCTCAAACTGTGGGGCGTGAAGTATCAAAAGGGGGTGCAAAGATGTGAAAACATGAAAACAAGAATCAAAAATATGAAAAAATGCCTCTATTGAAACCAAAACAAATGAACTTAAACTACGTTCTGATACTAGAAAAAACAAATATAGAGTTAGAAAAATGTCGATAAAAGTTAAGTAGGTATAATAAAATATGCATCTATGATATGTCATTAATTAATAAACAACAAATTGGTATTAGTGGGTTCCTTTCAAAAAAACATTAGGAGGGGTGCGATTAAAACTGTTATGAAAACTCGGGTCGCAAATACTTAAAGGTTGAGAAATGCTGCCTTAACACCTGGTTTGGAGGGCAGGTGTGAGGGTATTCTGTCCCCCCATTGGTCTAAAGTATGGCTGTTTGGAACTGTCTTGTATCAGAAGCCTTTGAGTACCACTACGCCCTATTGGCTCTAGGGGTTGGACAGAAAACCTATAAATTTTCTTGCTTTACCTCACTCTCTCTCTCTCTCTTACCAAATGATGAAGGAGCATCTCACACCATGAACTGAAAAGGACAACACAATGAAGAGCACAGCTCGGCAGCCATATTGAGACAGGCGTGTGACCTGTTCTGAAGAAAGCTGACCACAAAATGAACTAGAGACATTTAACTCTTTGAGGGAGGATGTTGACTGTTGCCGAAATATTCAGGGGTAGAGGACGGTAATCGGCTGTAAACGGCGAGAAAACTCGCTGTTATGTTTTAATTTGCTAGAAGGAAAGATGGTTTGATTGATTTGACCTCGGTTTACCGGCACACACATCTAAAATGGCATCGACATCTGGCCAGAGACCAACGCAAACTTGCAAAGCAACGATATTTTGCGTATTTTGTCCTTGAATCGGAATCTGACTTGCCGGACTCCGATTTTGGTGCAAGTGATCTGGAGATGGAGATTGAAAATGAAAGTGAGGTACCGGGATTGCTGACCACACTCACGTAGCTGATGTGCCTGAGAGGACTGCCACTTACGATGACAAGATGGACAAACCAAAATTGCATCGTACTTTGGCTGTCACCGCTACGTGAAGACAGCCAGGTAGCCAGCCTGCCACCCTGCACAGCCAGCAGAAACAGCGAACAGGCAGCGCCAGCCGGCACAGAACAAAGCAACAGACGTTTGATGTTGATTTATGTGAGAAACCATTGTTTGGTGTGTTGAGTTGTTTGGGAAAAAAATATTCAGCCCTCAAAGAGTTAAAGTAACTACAAGTCTGTGTGCCACCTAAAACTACCCACCAGCATTTATCAGGTTGTATGGTTGCCAGTATTCACTTGCACTTTGCATATTGTTATTATTTATGAATATTATCAATAATACATTATTTAAATTGTAACTTAACTCTTCCTTGTCTTTTACTACACCTAATTGCCTGAGGTTATAGACGTAGAAGGGAAGGTGGGGAGACGTTACATGGTACAATAGCTTATAAACCGTGGTTAAGTCTGTGAGATTCGAGGCATTCTGACAAAGGCTACACATTAAAGGAGAAATTGGGGTAATATATTACTCTACCAAGACAAAACAAATATGAAAACCAGCCTTGAAAAATATATCTGTATCCCCACCACAGTTTCTAATCATGGCACTAGAGACTGGCAATGTGTTGCTTGTTAGCGCACGTGACAACACACTTGATACAGAAGACAGATTCTTTCATTCTCAGCTGGCACAGCACACAATCTCAAATTATACCCACCTAGACTGAATTTAAACTCACCTTCCACTTTCAGGTAAATCTCGTATTCTTGAGGGCCAGCGTTTGCCATTACAATACACTTATATGTTCCTTCATCCTCAATCCGAGTGTTCCTCACCAGAAGAGAGATATCGGTTCTCAGGTCCTGTTGTGACAGTGTGAAATATTCAGGGTCTGAAGTACTTAATTTGCTCCCATCAAATTGAATAAGCTCCTGCACCACGGATCCCTTCTTTATCCACAATAATTTTTTGATTTGTAGCTGTGCCTGGGCCTTCAAAATGCATTTTAGCTCTGTCGGGGTGGCGTATATCCCAGTTATGTTATTTTCACAGTTCAGTGATAAAAGCTCTGCAAAAATATCAGACAGAAAAAATAAATTAGGAAGCAAATTGTAAATTTCAACAAACGCATGGGGACATTCCTTACTATGAAACTATGTGATCCTCCTGAACCCCAGCATTCTGTTATAAACAAATTAAACTCTTTCACTAGGATAGCTTTACCCGATTTACAAAAAATAATATCTCAATTAAAACCCTCCACCTGCATCCTTGATCCAATACCAACAAGGTTTTTCAAAGAAGTATCAGGCGTGCTAATTGATAATGTTCTTGACATAGTAAATTCGTCATTAGATACGGGGGTCTTCCCAGACTGTCTTAAGACTGCTGTAGTTAAACCCCTTCTTAAGAAACATAATCTTGACCCCTCAGCTCTTGAAAATTTTAGACCCATCTCTAACCTGCCTTTCTTAAGTAAAGTTCTGGAGAAGGCAGTCATTATGCAGTTAAATGACCACCTCAATAAACCTGCTATTCTTGATAAATTTCAGTCGGGTTTTAGAACAAATCACAGCACAGAAACTGCACTCGTTAAAGTAGTAAATGACTTGCGGGTAAATGCAGACAGAGGCCATTTATCTGTTCTCATCCTCTTAGATCTGAGTGCTGCATTTGACACCATTGATCACAATATTCTTAGAAATCGCCTTAGTCAATGGGTGGGCCTCTCTGGCAGTGTCTTAAATTGGTTTGAATCCTACCTGACAGGGAGAAAATTCTTTGTTAGTTGTGGTAATTACAACTCAAAGACACATGATATCCAATATGGTGTTCCACAAGGCTCTATCCTGGGTCCGCTGCTCTTCTCAATCTACATGCTTCCGTTAGGTCAGATTATCTCAGGGCACAACGTGAGCTACCACAGCTATGCTGATGACACACAGCTGTACTTATCAATAGCACCTGATGACCCGATTCTCTTGATTCACTAACACAATGTCTGACTTGTATCTCAGAATGGATGAATAGTAACTTTCTCAAGTTAAATAAAGAGAAAACTGAAATCTTAGTGATTAGCAATAATGGATACAATGAGGCTATTAGAAATAAACTGATACATTAGGATTAAAAGTCAAGACGGAGGTAAAAAGCTTAGGGGTAATTGTTGACTGTAATCTGAATTTTAAATCACATATTAATCAGATCATTAGGACAGCATTTTTCACTTAAGAAACATAGCAAAGTTAGACCTCTTATATCACTGAAAGATGCTGAGAAATTAGTTCACGTCTTTGTTTTCAGTCGACTAGATTACTGTAACGCACTCCTCTCAGGACTACCCAAAAAAGACATAAATCACTTGCAACGAGTGCAGAATGCAGCTGCTAGAATCCTAACTAGGAAAAGAAAATCCGAACACATTTCTCCAGTTTTGATGTCACTACACTGGTTACCTGTGTCATTCAGGATTGACTTTAAAATTCTGCTTATGGTTTATAAAGCCTTAAATAATCTCACCCCATCTTATATATCGGAATGTCTGACACCTTATATTCCAAATCGTAACCTTAGATCCTCAAATGAGTGTCTCCTTAGAATTCCAAGAACAAAACTTAAAAGAAGTGGTGAGGCGGCCTTCTGCTGTTATGCACCTAAAATCTGGAATAGCCTGCCAATAGGAATTCACCAGGCTGATACAGTAGAGCACTTTAAAACACTGCTGAAAACACATTACTTTAACATGACCTTCTCATAACTTCACCTTCATTTAATCCTGATACTCTGTATGTTCAATTCATCATAATAACTATTCATGGTGGCTCTAAAATCCATACTGACCCCCCTACTCTCTCTTCTGTTTCTTTTTCCGGTTTCTCTTCACCTACTCAAAGCTTCATGATGCTCCAACAATGATGGACGGATTAAAAGGCAGAAGTCTACGTGACCATCATCATCATCAAGTCCTTATGTGAGAACCCTAAATCCAAAGAGGACTGTTTCATTTATGTTAGGTAGAATGCCCAGAGGGGACTGGGTGGTCTCATGGTCTGGAATCCCTACAGATTTTATTTTTTCTCCAGCCGTCTGGAGTTTTTTGTTTTTCTGTCCCCCCTGGCCATTGGACCTTACTCTTATTCTATGTTAATTAATGTTGACTTATTTTGTTTTCTTATTGTGTCTTTTATTTTTCTATTCTTCATTATGTAAAGCACTTTGAGCTACTGTTTGTATGAAAATGTACTATATAAATAAATGTTGTTGTTGTTGATGTGTGAACCAAAGCAGTCCCAGCAGCATTCTGGGCAGCGTCATGACCGAACTGTGACGCCCGTTTCATGTTTGTTGTGTAACGGATGGCCTGGGACACCCCTTCGACACTTGGTCCGGGGGAACAGCCATGGGTTACACACTACTTCGCCCCTGCGTTGCATCGGCGCCACAGGTATGGGATTTTGGAGCTCAGCCTTGTTGTGCTACGTGGCCACCACCAGGGTGTGCTGCACGGCTTCCTGAGCCCGTCTGGTCGGCAATGCAGCCAGATGCAGGTTATCATGCACCCGCAACACTTCCAGGTGGGCTAGAAAAGGAGTTGGGAGGAGGAGGAGGAGTGGTGAAGACCAGTGTGCTTTGTGTTTGCTTTTGGTGACTTGTTTGTCCTTATGGGACTGTGCTGGGGCTGAGGGGCACGGGGAAGACGTGTCCCACAGCTGAAGAAAAATAAATATTTGTTTTATTTTACGTGTGCCTCCGTGTCTATCTGTGTCGGGTCGGGCGCCAATACAGCGCCTTGTTACACTTGATATGGTTTATTTAGGCTCAGTAGCAAAATGACAGCAAATATATTTTAAGTTGGCCATACTCTGGGAAAAAGAAAAATTGAAAATAAGAGAAAAGATAACTTAGCTTCTCAAAAAACGCAGTGAGAGTTTTCAAACCATTTTTTCAATTCTGTTGAAATATCAACGTTTCAGTGTTTTTTTTTTTTTTCTGACCGCTGTTAGCAAAGCGGCAAACAAAAAGGAGAAATAATTCAACCGATGAATAATGTCTTACCTCAAAAATTCTTTTACCTTCACCTGACTGAACTCCCCCAGAAACACGAAAGTGACCCTTGAGCCAAACCTGGATTAGGTGCTCGCTGGGTGGCACAAAGAGCCAGGCTGGGCTCAGTCCAAGCAGGTAGAACTAAGTTAGCAGTCACCATCAGGGTGAAAGGAGAGACTCAGTTAAAAGTGTGGCGATACTCATCAGCCCCTGGCATGGATGTCGTACAGTTAGTGTTTGTATCAGGGGACAAGTTGGGCAAATCAATGTGACTTGAAGTTGCAGAAAACTAAACTTTTTATTTTTTTTTTTGCAGAATAATCATCTAGAGCGGGCGGCACGGTGGTGGCGCTGCTGCCTCCCCGTGTCTGCGTGGGTTTCTTCCCACAGTCCAAAGACATGCAGGTTAGGTGTATTGGCGATCCTAAATTGTCTCGTGTGTGTGTGTATGCCCTGCCCAGGGTTTGTTCCTGCCTTGCTCCCTTTGCTGGCTGGGATTGGCTCCAGCAGACCCCCGTGACCCTATGTTAGGCTATAGCGGGTTGGATAATGACTGACTGATTATCTAGAGCCGTGGATCTTAAACCTTTTGTTTTCACAAACCGATTTTACTTTTTTGAGTTTCAACTGTACAAGTGCTTTTGTTTTAACTACGGGCGGCGACCCATTGCAAGACACGCCACAAACCTTATACGGCCTTTTCAATTGTGAATTACGACACTGCACCTCCCAAAATGGGTTACAACCCATAGTTTAAGAACCTATAATCTAGAACTTTTGGTCTTTCGTGGCCATTGAAGTTTACAGACTGCAGACTTTATCATGCTACTAAAATGCTTGGTGCATATTTGGGAGGAATGGCCTGCCTTATCATCTACAGATTGTTAAAGAGTAACATCTGATGTTTTTGAGAGAGAGATCGGAGCTACGTGTGTTTTAGAGGGCAGCTGCTGATTGGCACAGATATCACAGCCATGTGCTTTTCTTCCCACGTCACGATCAGATACAGTGCCAACGTTTGACGTTTGAGTGTATCTACCTTCCGCTTGGCCAGAATTACATTTTTTTTTTTAATTGTTTTTTAAAGTTTGTCCTGTTTCACTACTACGTGGGCAGAACCACGGGGGGTGTGTATATGTACTGTGTTTATAGATATCTATATATATAAAACAGTTCCATGACTGACTGACAGACAACGCACAGACCAAACCGCTGCACCTAAAGGGCTGAAATTTTGACAGTTCATTCCTACAATGACATGGATAACCGCTAACAAAGGATTTTTTGAAATTCCATCCCTAAGCGGGAGAATTGGGACACTCCAATACTGAGAAGTGGGGCGAACGACACGGCGCGCATGCGTAGAATGAGGAAGGGGACGCTCAAATACAGAATAAGCCTATAGAATGGTTTTGTGAACGGGCCATTTTGACTCCAAAAAACGATCAAGCTGCGTTCAGTAATTACATGTTGCTGAAGTCCTTTGACTATAAAGAAATGGTCTACAAGTCGATAGACACTGTCTGTAATGCAGATGAAGCCGTTAACTATCCGGTAGAGTGTTTTTAATTCCCTTAAACCACCGGGTCTTCCATACCATAGGCTTACTCTGCGGATGGGCACACCCGTAATGCTCCTTCGGAATTTAAAACCACCAAAACTGTGTAATGGCACTAGACTGCAAGTCAAAGCCCTGCATAAAGATTTAATCGAAGCCATTTTGTTGACCGGGTGTGCTCAAGGAGAAAAAGTGCCGCGCATTCCTCTAATATCCAATGAGCTCCTCTCTGACTTTAAGAGACTGCAATTTCCCCTCAACGTATGCTTCGCCATGACGATAAATAAGTCTCGGGGCCAAACTTTGAAATACGCTGGCGTAGATTTAAGGGAAGATTGTTTCTCCCACGGTCAGTTTTACGTAGCTTGCTCACGCGTTAAGTTCGAGCCTGGTAATATTAGTGCCGACCAATAAAGAAACAAAAAATATTGCTTATAAGGAAATATTCTAAAAAGCAATTAAATATTTACACTCCCAAGGCGTCAGAAGTTCCACGCGACGAAAGTCACGGGCAATAACTATAACTTTATATATATATATTTCCGGGGAAAAAAGTGTATTAAAACAGAGTCCCGCGCGGACGAAGGCTAGTATATATACAGTATATATGGAAGAGAAGGTCTGTGATACGGTTTGCATATTTGCAGCTGGAGATCCACAAAGGGAGAAAATGAATCACGTATCATAAAGTAGTTTTTATTCCTGAGCTTTCAACCCCTACCAGGGGTCTTCATCAGAGGATAATGCTTAGACTTACAAGAATCAAAGGCAATCAGCTTCCTGGACATCTACATTGAAAGAAATAATGACGCCACAATGACCACTATAGTGTTTACCGTAAAGAATGCTGCGCAGGCAAGATATTACACTTCGCCTGCAACCACCCGATATCTCATAAACGGAGCTGTGTTAAAACTCTATTCAGAAGAGTCCACACCCATTGTAATATGAAGGAGACAAAAATGAATGACAGACGCTATCTCTTCCACCTTTTCACTTCAAACGGATACTCAAAAACATTCATTAATCGAAGCCTACACAGAAGACGCCAAAAATCTTAACAAACAATCGACTTGACTCAGAAACCCCACCCCACCTGGCACTCACTCCCTTATCACCACAATGTGTCTGAAGGTGCAGCACGCATCCTGGCCAAGTCAGGTGTCAGAATAGCACACAAACACACCATCAATCTGCGCACGCTCCTCTTTAATGATAAAAACAAGAAATCGACAGCAGAAACACGAAACGCAGTGTACAGCATTCCGTGCAGTTCGTGCTCAGCGGTACACATAAGACAAACTTCAACTCGCAACACGTATACAGGAACACCGCAACGCCGTCAGCAGTGCAGGATTTACGTACTGTATAAGCTACACAAGCTATCTTCTTATCGCCTTCTTGGGGGCCCCCAAAACAAATCATATTTGGCACTTACATAAGAATACTGCCATTACTGATGCTCTATGTAAGAAAGCTCAGAGCAGACTATACTTTCTGAGAAAATTGGCATCCTTCAACATCTGCAGTAAGATGCTGCAGATGTTCTACCAGACGGTTGTGGCGAGTGCCCTCTTCTACGCGGTGGTGTGCTGGGGTGGCAGCATAAAGATGAAAGACGCCTCACGCCTGGACTAACTTATTAAGAATGCAGGCTCTATTGTAGGATTAAAGTTGGACAGTTTAACATCTGTGGCAGAGCGACGGGCGCTAAGCAAACTCCTGTCAATCATGAAGAATCCACTACATCCACTGAACAGGGTCATCTCCAGACAGAGGAGCAGCTTCAGCGACAGACTTTTGTCACTGTCCTGTTCCACTGACAGACTGAGGAGATCGTTCCTCCCCCTCACTATGCGACTCTTCAATTCCACCCGGGGGAGTAAATGCGAACATTCATTTTTTTTTAATTCTTTTCATTTTTATTACTATTTAATTTAATATTGTTTCTTTGTATCAGTATACTGCTGCTGGATTATGTGAATTTCCCCTTGGGATTAATAAAGTATCTATCTATCTATCTATCTATCTATCTATCTATCTATCTATCTATCTATCTATCTATCTATCTATCTATCTATCTAAGAATATCTGGACTTATAAAGAGCCCCATGTCTCAAATAGCTTAGGGCCTTATCAAGTCTAAATCCGGCCCTGGCCGTCAGAAGAAAGGACTCACTATCATTGATCTATACGCATACTAAATCAACAGGACATAGATTTAATTGGGAAGATGTACAAGTAAAATTTAAAGCCAATAATAAAAGTGCCAGAGAGCTGGCTGAATCCTGGTTATCAAATGAGAACGCCATCAACAGACACTTGGACATAAATCCACTTAAGAAGAACTTATTCATAATAAACAAGACTTTACATCCAATAACAACGCACTCTCCGACCACACGGACCAAGCCACCCCTCCCCGTAAGTTATTGCTATATATTGCCTTTGATTCTTGTAAGTCTAAGCGTTATCTTCTCTCTCTCTCTCTCTCTCTCTATATATATATATATATATATATATATATATATATATATATATATAATACTGTGTGTATTTGGTGTATTTATGGGAGCTGAACGGCACTTTGGTGGATTTCTGTTGTTTTTAAAGACGCTCTATAATTAAAATTTGACTTGACGTGACTAGTCCAGAAGCAGGGGTAGGAACGCCTATTAATATTAGATTGATTTCGGTGGCTGAGGATGCTAAGCAGAGTTTCTGACCTGACTCCGTGTGACAGAGCGTGAAACACATGCCCGTGTTAATCCACCGCAGAGTTAAGACTTTGTAAATGTGCCCAAGTAGTTTACCACAGGCAGGTAGTCGGACGTCATACAGAAAGTGTTAACACACTAGAGATGCCTCTTCCTGTGATCCTGAGGTAGTCCAGGCGATGTTCTAGTTTCAGAAATGCATAAACGGTTGCCTTGGACATTTATAATTTGTAAGTCACTTTGGAACTGCTCAGAAATGGAAAGATGTTTACCTAGAAATACATGAAGCTGGGGGAGTTTAAGGGGGATTTTTTCTTTTTTTTTTTTTTTTTATTAATTTTATTACAATCCATACACTGCGGTGGGTTGGCACCCTGCCCAGGATTGTTTCCTGCCTTGTGCCCTGTGTTGGCTGGGATTGGCTCCAGCAGACCCCCGTGACCCTATTCGGATTCAGCTGGTTAGAAACTGGATGGATGGATGGACAATCCATACAAAGCAATCAAGTTTTTACAAAGAGAAAAATTGAGTTAAGGACAGATCGATTCCCACCCCTGAGAGAGAGCAAGCCAAAAGGCGTGAAATTTAAGGCTTGTAAACATACCTAAATTAATAAATTCTCTGTGCTTTATGAACTTATTTTAAAATATTACTGATTAGATCCTGCCATGTTTTGAAAAAAGTCTGTACGGATCCTCTAACTGAGTATTTGATTTTTTCCAATTTCAAATAATATAACACATCGGTTTCCCATCGACTTAAAAGAGGAGAGTTTGAGTTCTTCCAGTTTATCAGAATGAGTCTGCGTGCCAACAGTGTAGTGTATGCAATCACAATTTGTTTGTCTTTCTCCGCTTTAAGCCCCTCTGGAAGACCCCCAAACACAGCGGTTAATGGGTAGGGGGGATATTTTCATTTTAGCTCCTGAAAAAAAAAAAGAAAGTCACTTACCGCTGAGTGCTGATGCAGTTATTGTTAAAAACAACCCCAAGACTGGCATGAAGGACATCTTCAATATAGGTTCCATCTAGAAAAGATTTTTTAATTTGGTTATTTTAGCTTTACTCAAAAAATAAACCTACAAATGAAGCAAGAGACCTTCTATACACAGGGACCCGTGTGTCTTTCTAAATGATGTCCAATCAGTTCTGCGCACATCTTAAGGACAATGAAAGCAAACGTGACGTACCTGAGCTTCAATTCAAATAGAAACAGATTTCAGTTTTTCATTTTCAATAAATGTGCAAACCTATCTGACAACATGTTTTCACTGTCATTATGGATTACTGAGTGCAGACTGATGGGCAAAAATGGAAAATGTACCCAATTAAAATGAAACCGATAACACGATAAAGTGCACAAGGTGAAGGGGTCTAAATGCTCGCTGAGTCCACTGTACATCCACAGTCGTTCATGTCAGACCAGTTCAGAGTCACCACCACCCCTTCAAAATATGGAAGGAGAATCAGAGTTAGAGGAGAATTTCAGGAAGACTATGCCAACTCCACCTGGGCAAAGTCCTGGCAAGAACTTGAACCCTGACTCGTGGAGCTGTAAAGAAGCAGCCCTGGCAGTACCACCTTACTCTCTCTCTCATGTTGTCTCTTTTACTTATTCCTTCCTGCAGCAGTTAACATTGGCAGCCTGCGTGTTTACAGTTGTCTTTTACAGTTGTGGTAATATTGGCATTTGGGCACACATACAGCATCTTTAAATACAAACATCGTATGTGTTTCTTAAAAATGCAGAGCTCTTAGTGCTACACAAAGCCAAAGAAATGCTTCATTTATAGGAAAAGCAATCCAGAGCGTGCCTATGTGAGTGTCTGCCTCCTGGCACTGGAACAATGTCAACAACAGCGGCAGCCAAGAGTCCGGGCGTGGTGATGTGATGGAGCAGGTATTTTCAAGCTCTTTACTTCTCTCACGTTTGTTTATCACGTATTAGATAATCTTGGATTTTATCTTGTTTTTTCAGACTGTCTCAGGAAAGTGAACCGTATCAGGCAGGACCCCAGCCACCCTGCATTGTCACTTTTCACCCCCCTCCTATCTGTGAGGCGACTAAAATCCCTTCAGACGCACACCTCCAGGTTCAGGAACAGTTTCTAGCCAACTGCAATCAGACTCGTGAACCATCAGTAACCTTGTGTCACGTCCACCACTACCTGCACATACACTTCTGCCACTGTCTCTATTTACTCCTAGGATTCTGGTTTTATTTATTTACGTAGGTATATTAATTTATTTATTGTGTGTTTCTTTTTCTTTTTTTTTTTTGTCTATGTTCACTGTCTGCAGGGGCTCATGCAAGCAGGCATTTCATTGTACATGGTACTTGTACACATGACAATAAAGAATTGAATTTGAAATTGTATTTTTAGTACTGAATCTGGGTTGCTATCCATCCATCCATTATCCAACCCACTATATCCTAACTACAAGGTCACGGGGGTCTGCTGGAGCCAATCCCAATCCACAGGGCGCAAGGCAGGAAACAAACCCCGGGCAGGGTGCCAGCCCAATTTAGGATCACCAATACACCTAACCGGCATGTCTTTGTACTGTGGGAGGAAACCCACGCAGACACGGGGAGAAGCGAAACCGGGTCTCCTAACTGCGAGGCGCTACCCACTGTGCCACCGTGCCGCCTCTGGGTTGTGATATAAAATAAAAACACATTCAAAATCCAATAGGATTCTTAGCAGTCATACTTTTAAAAGATATTTGTTAACCTAATTGCATGGAAGTAGTTTGCTGTGGACAGGGCGGGCACCACCATTAAGGCAAATTAGGCATTCGCCTAGGGCGCAGATCATAGTTCCCCAGTTTTACGGGTTAGCTACTGAACAGTTGGTTGGCACATAAATAAGCTTGGCCTAGGGCACAGAATAACCTAGCACTGGCACTGGCTCTCAAGGTCACAACTATAGTTCCCTGAGCTTTTAATGGAGTCGTCTTTAGCTGGTTAATGCTCAGTAATTTAGTACCACACTTATTATTTACTTCCTCCTACCCACTCCTTTATGCTTTTTTTTTTTTTTGCTGTTCCTGGTAGCTTGCTGTTAGCATTCAAATTGTGCCTTTCAAGGTCAAACCGGACTGAATTTGGAACCTGAGAAACAAAGGCGAGTGACTCGATTCGCATGACTTGACTCAAGTCTTTATTTTAGTGACTTGTATAACAATATTAAAAAAACAAAAAACGCTTGGCTAGCTTATTGGTGACCCGACTTGGACTTAAGATAAATGACTTACAAGTCTCATGTTATATCGCGGGCGGCACGGTGGCGCAGTGAGTAGCGCTGCTGCTTCACAGTAAGGAGACCTGGGTTTGCTTCCCGGGTCCTCCCTGCCTTGAGTTTGCATGGTGTCTACATGGGTTTCATCCCACAGTCCAAAGACATGCAGGTGAGGTGCATTGGTGGTCCTAAATTATTCCTACTGTGTGCCCTGTGGTGGGCTGGTGCCGCTGCCCAGTATTTGTTCCTGCCTTGTGCCCTGTGTTGGCTGGGATTGGCTCCAGCAGACCCCCGTGACTCTGTAGTTAGCATATAATGGGTTGGATGATAATATATTGCCATAGTTATTACTTTTGTGTTGATAAGGATTCCTTCTGAACTTCTGGTTACACAAACAATTGGTCCCCCAGCACAGGAGGTTAGCAGTGATCTACTGGCTTGGAGCCCAGCTTGGATACTGGGAATTGTAGTGTGGAAGGACGACCCTGTAGGACTCCTTGGGTGCTGCAAGGGGGCGCTGTAAGAAATGGACCTCCCTATTTTGGGGAACTTTCATTGCAGTTTCTGTCGCGCCATGTTGTGAAACTGCTCCACGTCCAACCATAAAAGGAAGCGGAGAAGTGGAGGAAAGGAAAGAAAGAAAGAAAGAAAGAAAGAAAGAGAAGCATTGACTTTATGGCGTATTCAACAAAGATGCCTGAAAAAGAAAACTTTTGCTTAGTGGTGTATTGTTGGACAAAGAGTTGGGTTTACGGCATTAAAAGTCACTTTTCCTTCTGCGTACTTTGAAACTGGAACTAAACTCTTTAAGATATGCGCTACATTTTGTATTCTCGTTATACGATAAACCCGTTCCTTTAATTATACAGATACTGTACTTTAAATTAACTACTATGTCCTAAATAATATTAATAGCTAGAAAGAGAATTTATTTCAGGGGCTTTTCTTCTTTTTTGGGGTGAGATGTCGAGCAAAATGACACTTTTTATTGGCTTATTCTACTTACTAAACTAACTAAACTAACTAAAAAGATTACGATTTGTAAACTTTCGAGGCAATTCAGGCCCCTTCTTCAGGCATTTGGCTCGACTTCTCACTACATTCAAAATGGCTAACACGGTACAACACCCCAGTACTTCTTTTATGGGAAAATATTGACTACGAGTTTACTGTGCTAGTATTGTTCATTCTGCCTTTATAGTTATTTTTCAATTTGCTCATTTCACTTTATTGTTGATACAGTATGAGTTGGCATTTAGTGGGTAGACCTTCACTAATTTGCCTCCTTGTAATCCGGTTCTTTCGCCAATCTTAGCATTAATGCTGGATCAGAAATATTGTTGAATCGCACCACATCTCCCTTCAGAGTTGCCTCCCTGATGCACTGAACCAATAAATCCCGTGAAGTTGTGATTGATTAAAATGTCACTTTCTTTGTCGTGTTTCCATCCATCTATTATCCAACCCGCTATATCCTAACTACAGGATCACGGGGGTCTGCTGGAGCCCACCACAGCACACACTCACACACCTGAGACAATTTAGGATCGCCAATCCACCTGACCTGCATGTCTTTGGACTTTGGGAGGAAACCCACGCAGACACGGGGAGAACATGCAAACTCCACGCAGGGAGGACCCGGGAAACGAACCCAGGTCTCCTAACTGTGAGGTAGCAGCAGCACTACCCTCTGCACCACCATGCCGCCCATGTAATGTTTCTGTTTCCTTTATTATGTAATGTGTACTGATTGATTTACAGGATATTTTAGGTGTTAAGGTACCATTTAGAGTTGATCCTTCTCTGATTCCACCATTTTCACTAATCCAGCCCAGGAGAAGGTCTACCTGCGCTACTAAGGTTGGAAGAGCGAAGATTTTATTTACTGTATTACATTTCTGTTGGTAGGTTGTTATTTTTTTTTTAAATATTTTTGCTTTGTGCCCTCCCCCATTATAACCTATCGACTTTGAGGGAGGAGCAAAGCTTTAAATTTGTGAAAAATGTAATTCTCCAGTTTTCGACATTTTAGTGTCCTCTGATACCGAAGACATTGATATCTCGATGATGGGTGTGTGTGTGTGTGTCACAGTTTCTTGAGGACGGTCTACAGCTAAACTGGCTGGATGGAAAGATACCAAACTCGAAACTTAAGCCTGTGCTGATTAGCTTGTGAGTCCAGAAAAAGAGGCACAGAGGAACCCTCAAATACTGTCATTCTGCAGTTAATTCTGAATTCTTATCGTCAATTGCTAAACTTCAAGAACTGGGCATCTAAGAAAGTATAAAAGGACAATAACAATAATCCATACTTTTACAAATATAACAAGCATCATCTCAAAATGACTTAGAAACTTAAAGAGAGTTAGCAATGGGGCATCGTAGTTCAACACACTTTCCTCATTCAAGATGGGGGCTGAAGCTCCTTCTCAGTCTCTCTGAAGTGGCCTTCAGACAGCGCTATACCGTGTACCTGGCCGTGGCATCGGTATCTAGGTAACCACTGATCATATTTTTTGCCCTGGTCCGACATCACTTGGTGTAGTGATGTCCCTAAAGTTAGCGAATACACACTCGGTGATGTGTTCAGCAGACCCCATCTCTCCCTGCGCTTTCCAAACCAGGCAGTAATAAGTGCTGTCAGGATATTTCTGATGGTGGATTTGTACAAGTCCTTTAGTAGCTGGGTGGGCATTATGAAATCCCTGGGGCGTCTGAGGTGGTAAAGACATAATTGGGTGTTCTTTACCAAGGTGCCGGGGTTGTTTGAACCAAGTGAGGTCCTCTGTGATGTGGACACCGAGGAATCTGAAACTGTCCATCCTCACCACCGGAGTGCTGCTAATACTGAGGGGCTGCTGGTGCCTCTGCTGTTTTCTCCCCGAGTCTACAAATCGGCGCCTTTGTCTTGCCAAGAATGCCCAGAGGGGGCTGGGAAGTCTCGTGGCCCTGAATTCCTGCGGATTTTATTTTTCCTTTTGTTTGTTTTTTCTGTCCTCCCTGGCTTTTATTCTATGTTAATTAGTGTTTTCTTATTTTAATTCTTTGTCTTTTTTTCTCTTTCTTCATCATGTAAAGCACTTTGAGCTCCATTGTTTGTATGAAAATCTGCTCTAGAAATAAATGTTGTTGTTGTTGCTGACGTTCAGCAGTTGGCTGTTGTCGTGACAGCAGCGTGACAGACTCTCTACACTTCTTCCAGGTAATGCCGCTCGTTGTTGTTAGAAATCAGGTATAGCCCTATAGCACGACCCCCCCCCCACCACACACACACACACACACGCCTTTGCACACAACCAGTTAAAGAAACATTATTTTTAAGGGTGCGGGGCAGTCCATTTCGTGTTTACTTAACAGTAATCTTAATCAGTAATAACTGTATACCCTATCAGAAAATCCAAATAACATTATCATCCGACACGCTGCGCACAACTTCACAGACGAGGTCGAAATGACGAGTTTAGGGAGACAAAGCAGAAGCCTGCCAACCGACTGGCACCGCGCTTGTAAAATCCCAAATGGCATGGCGCTCACCGCTCATTTGTATTGCTTATCCCTGCGGTCAAACTGCAAGGGCAAACGCGCTGCCACAGTGGCGAGATAGCACCGCTGCGCTCCGTTCAGACAACACACGAGACGGATTTAGTTTTTTTTTTTTTCTTTCCACATAGTATGTCCCGCAGTATGCAACTCCAGATACATAAATAAATAAATAAATAATTATAAGAATGCGTCTGTCACATCACGAATAGAAATCAGTACACTAACCTTCGTCTGTGCGGCTGCAGTGAAGAAATGCGTCTTCAGGCGTCCTCGTTGGTCTGCGGTTCCCACTTTCACTTTCACGTTTAAATTGAGCTCTGGAGTTTGGAATGTCCCGGGATGGGAAAATCCCCCTTTATAAAGTTAGTCCATGCACGTGTGACACAGAGCGATTACCTGCCAAACAATTCGGTTCTATTTGTCTATAGTTATATCCGCGTAGGTTTGAAGTTGGTATCCTTCCAGCATTAGGCAGATCAGTTGTTATTTGGCAGCAGGTGCATTTGCCGTATAGGGCCGCACGGAGACCGCGGAGGTCGAGTCGCGCGGAGTTTCTTTCTTCTCCCCTTGTTCGTCCGGGTTTTCTCTCACAGTCCAAAAAATGCCATACAGGTTAGGTTATATGTCAGGGCCTGCTCTAGGATTTTCGCTGCCCTATAAGCGAAGTTATAAATGGCACCCCGCCACCCCCTTTGCTTTGAGAGGAATCCTCAGTTGCCAGACCTGAACATTGAGACCCGGAAACAGGACTGGAGGACCGCGAAATATTTAGGGCCTCGAATTGACAATTTGAGAATGTCGAGTTATAGCAGAGTCTCTTTACAGCAGTGTTTCTCAATTATTTTCTGTCATGGAAGAAGAAACCATCTCGCGCCCCGCGCGACTATAAATAGTATCATTTGTCTATAAAATTGTTATAAGTACACCTCTGCATAACACTGTATCCTTATTAACGTATAAGAGAATAAAAAAAGAAAGAAATATGGAGTAGTGGAGTGGTATTGCACTTTATTCTAGAACAGTAAAAAAAATCAAAATAGAAAAATAAAAAAGCATGTTCCCCGAGGTCAAACGCGCCCCCCTTGACGGAGCCACGCGCCCCCCGCCCCACTATTTGAGAAACACTGCTTTACAGGAACGTCTCAGAAAAATACGCCTTTGAGTGGTGCTGTTTCAGAAAAAAATACTTTTTAAAAACCACACTTACATTGAGTTAAAAAGTGTACTAAAAAGTAAAAAATAAGTCTCACGTGGCCCTCTATCATAAGCCATCCTCCAAATTAGTAAAAAACATAAAATATTTAAATCCTTCAGTTTATCTTGAGACATTTCTTGGCCTCAATGCAAATATTGCGTCAGTTGTTCGTCCTCCTGGCCTAATGCCAAACTGTAAATGCAAAAGTCTGAAATGCGCCCCTATATCATAAACCTTCTTCAAGCCAATAAGCACAACATCTTTACAGAAAGAGTGGTCCCATAAGGCAGATTAACTAACCTTACTGAAATGAAATATTTTGCCAAAGAAAAAATTAATAAAAGTCACATTCATTCTCGAAAATATATAAAAGCTAGCTCTCTGCAAGCCATTTTCCCTTATTTGAAAATGAAAGAAAAAAAGAAAATCACTTGATTGTTGGGAATTGGGGGCGTCACGGTGGCAGAGTGGGTAGCGCTGCTGCCTTGCAGTTAGGAGACCCGGGTTCGCTGCGTGGAGTTTGTATGTTCTCCCCGTGTACTCTGGGTACTCCGGTTTCCTCCCACAGTCCAAAGACATGCAGGTTAGGTGCATTTTGGCGATCCTAAATTGCCCCGAGTGTGTGCTTGGTGTGTGTGTGCCCTGCAGTGAGCTGGCGCCCTGCCTGGTGTTTGTTTCCTGCCTTGCGCCCTGTGTTGGCTGGGATTGGCTCCAGCAGACCCTCGTGACCCTGTAGTTAGGATGTAGCAGGTTGGATGATGGATGGATGGATGAATGTGGGGAATTGGTCCACTTGGCAACATTGTAGTGGGCACAGTGCCACTAAGATCCACACTGCTGCAAAGGCGGTGATTTATTTATTGTTTCAGACAGAACCCCGGGAAGGCACCCAGCCTTGGCCTGACTTGCACCACTCACACACAGAGACACAGAAACAACTGGATTAAACAGGAGTCAACATTAATGTATTAAATAAAAATAGCAGGATATAGTGAACGATACAGCTAACAAAGCAATCTCTCCTTCAGTCCCCTGCTGGAGATCCCACATATAACAAAACCCGTGAACAACAACAACACGCGTGATAAACACAAGGTCGAATACACCGTCCATATGAAATGGCAACTGATGATATGGAAATGATGCAGACAAGATAATCCAGAGAACAGCCCACTGTAAGCAATGTAAAACAGTCCCACCGGTATTCCTGATGCGTTGAGGGGTGATGAGGTTGGGAGCGCTCCCTCCGACAAAGAACGAAAACCAATCCAACACAGCACTCACAGAACTGGCAGGCACAAAGCAGTCCACGCATGCGTACAGGCGCGGTGATCCAAGGCAAAGCGGTAATCCAAAGGCAGATAGCGACACTAAACTGTTGTGTGTGCTTTGGTCTGAGTGTCTGGGCTTGCCTGATAAAAACCAACATCCAGGCCTTTAATGGCATCTTGGGCAGGGTGTCTGTCTGCGGAGAGAGTGTCAACCTCGTCGAGAGGTTTACTTACCTTGGCAGTGATAATTCATGTCTTCGGTGACTCTTCCTATGAAGTCAGTAGACGGATTGGGAGAGCATGGGGGGTCATGAGGTCACTGGAAAGGGGTGTGTGGCGCTCCCAATATCTCTGCAAAAGGACGAAGGTCCAGGTCTTTAGAGTTCTGTCTTGCTATATGGTTGTGAGACATGGACGCTATCCAGTGACCTGAGACGAAGACTGGACTCCTTCAGTTCTGTGTCTCTCTGGCAAATGCTCGGGTACCGTTGGTTTGACTTTGTGTTGCTCATGGAGTCCCAAATGAGGCACATTACCTGCATTGTGAGGGAGCATCAGTTACGGCACTACGGCCATGTGGCACGCTTCCCAGAGGGTGATCCGGCTCGTAAGATTCTCATTGTTTAAAATCTGAGTGGCTGGACCAGGCCAAGGGTTCACCCACGTAAACACCTGGCTGTGGCAGATAGAGGGTCATTTACAGAGGCTGGGACTGGACCGCGTGTCTGCCTAGTGGGTTGCCAACTGGGATCCCGAGTTTTCTCGTTGTGCAGTGGGTGCGGTAATACGCTGTACCAGTGCATGCTCCCCAACTTGACTTGACTAGACTTGCTTTGGTTTGTGTGTGAGTGTTTGTTCTGTGATGGACTGGCGCCCTATCCAGGGATTGTCCCTCTGCCTCATGCCCTATGCTAGCAGGGATGTGCTCCAGCATCTCCTGCAACCCTGGTCTGGATTAGAAAATGACTTGAGAATTACACAACCACAGTACATGCGACCCAACCCCATTACATGTCCCAGTGCAAGGACCCCTAGCCATATAGTTTGCTGCCACTCAAGCCTCTAGCCCCACTCAGCCTGCTGCCACTCATATCTAGCCCCACCCAACTTCCTGCCACTCATATCTAGCTCCACCCAGCCTACTAACATGCAATCCACTAACCCCGGCCAGCCAGCTGCCACTCATATCTAGCCCCACCCAACCTCCTGCCACTCATATCTTGCCCCACCAACATGCAATCCACTAACCCTGGCCAGCCAGCTGCCACTCATATCTAGCCCCACCCAACCTCCTGCCACTCATATCTTGCCCCACCCAACTTCCTGCCACTCATATCTAGCTCCACCTTGCTTGTGAATTGTTCATAGTTAGATGCTCCAGCTGTGAAGGGCTGCCCGCCAGCTGCTGTGTTAATCTCTTGCATACCCAGTAATGGGGCAGTCAGTAATTTCTAACGTCATGACAACTTTAAAAATGTATTTTCAGGGACTTCCCATACAAGCACACATCATTTTCATTTTCATTCTTTCACGAGGTACAAGGGATTAAATAGGGGGTCCCAGACTCCATGGCACTCTCTATATTTCACACCTTGGTCTCAATAGTCCAAAGTTAAACCATTGGGTTGTCAGTCATTCTAGCATGGGCAGTGTTTCACAGGTGAGGGGAGATACGGGGGAAAAAATAAAAGTGCTGCACGGTTCCTAACTTGTCACCTCATTCTGTTTCCAACTCTCCAGGTGACAAGTGATGCCTCAAGCCCCATCCCTTCCAGCTTCAACAATATTTGGCAGTCAGTATTCAGTCTTGGACCAGCTTCTGAAAAGGATGGAGTTCCACTTGTCTGAAGCTTAAAAGACGTTGTTCTGTGGCAACTTCAAGTGCCTTTTGAACTTTTGAACCATTAAACCAGGCTTCATATCTGGGACTCCAGTGCTTCTCTTGACTTTCTGTCTTTTCATTCTAACACAGTGGAGCAAGATAACAAAATCATATTTGTGGATACATTACAAGCAGCAATGCCCAGTGCGTTGTAAAGTGATACTTGGATGTTGCCAAATGCAAACAGATTCCTGACGAGAAACCATTTCAGGCTGCCAAAATTATGTTTTTGTAGTTGAACATTCATCCTAAGCTTAAAATAAAATTTAAAAAAAAGTCTTGACTAGATGTCCTAAGGAGTCCCAGATCTCAATCCAGAAAAAAAATGTGTTCTTAAAACATTCAAAGTTCAGCTGCAAGGAGCACAAGATGTTCTACCAAGAAGAATGGGGAAGAACAGCAGCAGCACTCTGCTGGCCAGAAAGTATTGACCCTCATACCTCAGGTAACATGCTTTGTATTTTCTATGAAATAAAATAAGGTTTTGTAATTAAATGCCCTTTATGATGCTTGAGAGCGGCCATGTATTGGGATATGCAGATAAGAACTTCATTGTACTCTGTGCACGTGTCCTTACAACCACTACTACTACTACTAGTGCTACCTTGAGAGTATTGTTTTTGGCCAGGTGCCCTTTGGCCCAAAGACATGTCAGGGAATAGCAGTTTCACAAAGGGGCACAGTCTCAGCAGGGATCTGCCTGGCATTTCAGGAGTTGCTCAGACTTTTAACTACTGTCATATATTAGCCCTGGCATTGAAAGCACTTTTGTCCCATAAATAAACAACAATGCCCCACATTAGAACACATTGTGCTTGTCTTTCCCGTTTTGTTACATTGCTACTACTGCAGAAAACTTCCTCAAAGTTTTAAAACCGCTCCCAGCACACCTTAGCTCATTACCCAGATGACGAGAGACTTGAATAACAAGACAGAGTTGACCTTCCAGGGCATGGGTGGATTAGCCTGTCACCATACGCATAGATCTGCACTTGTCTTTGCCTGTCTTTAAATTTTCCATCTTATATTCAATTTGTCTAATAATAATAATAAAAAACTTTATTTATATAGCACCTCTTGAGTTTGCATGTTCTCCCCGTGTCTGCGTTGGTTTCCTCGCACAGTCCAAAGACATGCAGGTTAGGTGCTTTGGCGATTCTAAGTTGTTGGTGTGTGGGTGTGTGTGTGTGCCCTGAGGTGAGCTGGCGCCCTGCCCGGGGTTTGTTTCCTGCTTTGCGCCCTGTGTTGGCTGGGATTGGCTCCAGCAGACCCCCGTGACCCTGTAGGATGTAGCAGGTTGGACAATAGATGGATATAGCACCTCATCATACATTTACATGCAACTCAAGGTGCTTTCCACAGATTAATCAACTAAAACAAAGATATGCCATATTTACTTGGTTTATTATCATTGATTAATACTATGATCATCTCTATATATATAAAATTCAACGTATGTCTGTTTGTCTGTATGTATGTCTGTCTGTTTTCCACGAGAGAACTACTTGTAAGTAGTTATAAGTACTTGTAAGCCCTGTAGAGTACAGAGATAGTGTTGGTCGCACAATTTATTCACTTAAAAGGTACATCTTACATAATTAAAACACACCAATTAAATATTATGGGTCTTCCCTCTCTGTATAAAATCCAACGTATGTTTGTTTGTCTGTCTGTCTGTCCGCTTTTCACCAGAGAACTACTTAACGGATTTCGATCGGGTTTTTTTTCTAGAATTTGCTTGAACATTCCGGTTGATTTGGCGATTTCTCTCATCGCCCTAAGAATCATAGTTTGCTTGCAGGAGCGATTTATTTGCGCTAATCCAGGAGAGAAAGGCTGCAGGCTGAGGGGGAAGCGTGACGTCAGGAGTGGGGAGCCGGGCAGGGCCCTCCTCACTCACGCGCCAGCCTCCGTTCAAATCGGTCTACCTCTGGCAACGTTTTGGAGCGCACCTTGCCTCAGCTTACCTAGTGATACCCGCTGTGCTACTACTGTGCGGGCAGAGCCGCGGGGAACAGCTAGTTTCTAATAAATGCAAGTATACTTAATACAAAGTCAACCAGGAATTTTGATGCAAAATTGAACCATTAAAGTGCAAAATAAACCTTCACTCTTATCAGAAAAAAAGGTTTCCTAATTAAAATATTTATACATTAAGGTTGACAACAGAACTACCAGGTCTAATTATTATATATTAAAATAAATATATAGATTCTGAGGGCAGCACGGAGGCGCAGTGCTGGCGCTGCTGCCTGACAGTCAGAAGACCTGGGTTCCCGGGTCCTCCCTGTGCGGAGTCCGCATGTTCTCCCCGTGTCTGCCTAGAATTCCTCCGGGTGCTCTGGTTTCCTCCCTCAATCCAAAGACATGCAGGTTAGGTGCATTGGCGTCCTAAATTATCCCTTGTGTGTGCTTGGTGTGTGTGTGTGTGCCCTACGGTGGGCTGACACCCTGCCCGGGGCTTGTTTCCTGCCTTGCGCCCTGTGCTGGCTGGGATTGGCTCCAGCAGACCCCCGTGACCCTGTGTTACCTAGACAACCCATTTAGTAGGAACAGTTTGATGTTATTAAAGTTAATGAATGGATGCAAAAGCAAATAAAACCGTCCATAGTGGTCTCAGTTGATTTAGGACGTACTGTAGATAACTTTCTTGTTTACTGAGTGCGGATGTCTGACATGGAGGAGAGGAAAGCAAAAAAACCCTACGATGTCTAAGTGTAATGCTGACAAGCTGTTATGGTTCCCTCTTAATTCTGATGATAGGCTTACTTGCGTAAGGAGCATTTGCTTCTATTTTTAGTCGCTGACCCCTTAAACCTTTCCCATACTCTCTGGCTGCATCATTAATAAAGTATCTATCTATCTATCTATCTATCTATCTATCTATCTATCTATCTATCTATCTATCTATCTATCTATCTATCTATCATATGGTGCCATTTATATCTATCTATCTATCTATCTATCTATCTATCTATCTATCTATCTATCTATCTATCTATCTATCATGCAGCTGTCTACCCTGTGCTCCTCCCTGCTTACTAGCTACTTTCAATAATAGTGCCATTTGTTCCGTTGTAAATTTCATCCAAGTCACTTATACTGTGGATTCAGGTAGTATAGTATTCAGACTCCTTCACTTTCTCTAGACTTTAGTGGGGTGTGGGTTTCATTTTAAATGGATAAATGTGCAGTTTCAGCTTGTACCGGGGAAACTCTGGAAGCTCCTGACACTTTGGTGGTTTCTTTTGGTGCCGAAGTTAATGCTGTTGACAAATTGAACAGTTTTCTACCCGTTTGTTAAATTTCAAATGACATTCCACCCTTCGGTACCCTGAATTCTCCTATGTGCTATGAATAACGTTTGTAACATTAGAGGTCTTAGTCTCTTCTGCCTCCTGTCAAGATGATGTCCCCAAACATTTTAATTGGGCATCAAACCTGAAGTTCAGTATCTAGTTGTGTTTTATGTTGTGGCTGCCCTTGCTGATGGGTGGGTATGCAATACCTGTAGTGGGCTCTTTGTTTTGTCAGCCATTGTAGCTCCTTTATCAGTTCATGCATTTCTTGCCTCCACTTCACAGACTATTCTTTCCTTTGCGTACATCTGTTCCTCCTCAGATTCGACTGCATTGAACGCTCTAAGACAATTTGTCTGTGAGATTTGGCAATGAGTTCGTACCTCTGCAGCCGCAAAAGCATATTGCTTCCATAAGTTTGTGATCTGACTGAACTGTGACTGGAACCATAAACACATAATGTTGGATTTTCTTTGTTAATTTTAGCATAGTTATGCTCGACATCTACTAGTGTCCAGGATGTGTAAGCGACTGGCCTCACTTCTTGTAACAAATACTCCCGAGCCCATCTTTCCCAGCATCTGCTTGTACGATGACCTTTTGAGAAGCGTTAAAGAATTTTAACACTGGAACCTCTGTTAGCGCTCCCTTGGTGGATGCTTAGGCGCCGATTCTTCCTCATGAGCCCACCACCACTTCCCAGTAGCTGATACAGTGGAGATGTTCTTGACTTTAAAATACTACTTATAGTTTACAAAGCCTTAAATAATCTCGCTCCATCTTATATATCGAAATGTCTGACACCTTATATTCCAAATCGTAACCTTAGATCTTCAAATGAGTGTCTGCTTAGAATTCAAAGAGCTAAACTTAAAAGAAGTGGCGAGGCTGTTATGCACCTAAAATCTGGAATAGCCTGCCAATAGGAATTCGCCAGGCTGATACAGTGGAGCACTTTAAAAAACTGCTGAAAACGCATTACTTTAACATGGCTTTCTCATAACTTCATTTCAGTTTAATTCTGATGCGCTGCATATTCAATTAATTATCATTATTATTCATGGTGGCTCCCCAATCTGTACTGACCTCTACTATCTCTTCTGTTCGTTTCACGGTTTTCTGTGGTGGTGACCTGCGCCACCACCACCTAATCAAAGCACCGTGATGTTCCTACATTGATGGATTAAAGGCCAGAAGTCCACATGACCGTCATCATCAAGTCCTTCAATGAGAACCCTGAATACAATGAGGACTGATCATTTATGTTAGGTAGAATGCCCAGAGGGGGCATCGGACCTTACTTTTATTCTATGTTAATGAGTTTTGTCTTATTTTTCTTATTTATTTATTTTGTCTTTTTTCTCTTTCTTCATCATGTGAAGCATTTTGAGCTACACTATTTGTATGAAAATGTGCTATAGAAATAAATGTTGTTGTATTTGTGCGAATCCAAGAGAGGGGCTGAGGGGGGCGGGGCCATCCTCACCCACGCGCCAGCCTCCGTTCGAGTCGGTCGTGTTGGAGCGCACCTCGCCTCCGCTTAGCTAGCGATGCCTGTTTGTTCAGCAGACATTATCATTCACAGATTGTTAAAGAGTACCGCTTGACGTTTTTAAGAGAGAGAGATCAGAGCTACATGTGTTTTAGAGGGCAGCTGCTGAATGGCAGAGATATCACTGCCTTGTGCTTTTCTCCCCACGCAGGGGAGGCTCTCCCGTCAGAGCTGAACACGATCAGATACAGTGGCAACGTTTGACATTGGAACGTACCTACCTTCCACTTGGCCAGAGATACCTTGCCAACTTTTTACATTTTTGGCAAAGAGATCGCATCTAAATTCTCGCCACTGATAGTAAAACCAAAAGTATTGGGGTCTTGTTCAAAAAAGCGGATGCCAAAAGCAGACTAGGGGTAACCTTAACATCAGGGCACTAGGTAATACCAAGAGGCCCTCGGATACAAAAGCTATCAATATACATTTGTCTCAATACAAATTATTACTATTTTTTTATTGATTTTTAAAGTTTGCCCTGTTTCACTACTACGCATGCGGAGCCGCTGGGAGTGAGGGACAGGGACAGCTAGTATTTAAAATTAATGGGTGCCAACCCATTGACTACTCCGGAGACAAGCATCAAGAATCCATCTTTCTATGTGCTTCAACATGCAGCTTGTGTGGTGATCTGAAAAGCGGAGTGACGTGAGTCCAACACCAGATGCGCTGCTGCATTTTGAATCATCTGCAGCGGTTTGAGAGAACGTGCAGGTAGTCCTGCTAGCAGAGAGTTGCAGATGTGCAGATGTGTCAAGGCCAACCATCCTTCTGCTGATACCAGCATAGGAGAGACATCCCCACCCACAATTACAGCAGCCCAGGTGAGCAGAGAGCTGAGGAGACTTCGTGCCAACAAAGCAGCGGGTCCAGATGGAGTATCACCATGACTGCTGAAGGCCTGTGCACTGGAGCTGGGGAGTCCTCTACAGCGCATCTTCAACCTGAGTCTGGAACAGAGAGTCCTGAGGCTTTGGGAAAACATCTTGCATCACCCCAGTCCCAAAGGTATCACGTCCTAGTGAGCTGAATGACTTCCGGCCTGTCGCTCTGACGTCACATGTGATGAAGACCATGGAGCGGCTGCTGCTTCACCACCTGAGGCCACATGTCCGCCACGCCCTCGACCCTCTGCAGTTCGCATACCAGGAGAAGGTGGGAGCAGAGGATGCCATCATCTATATGCTACACCGATCCCTCTCCCACTTGGACAGAGGCAGTGGTGCTGTAAGAATTATGTTTCTGGACTTCTCTAGCGCCTTCAGCACCATCCAACCTCTGCTCCTTAGGGACAAGCTGACAGAGATGGGAGTAGATTCACACCTGGTGGCACAGATCGTGGACTATCTTACAGACAGACCTCAGTATGTGCGTCTCGGGAACTGCAGGTCTGACATTGTGGTCAGCAGCACAGGAGCGCTGCAGGAGACTGGACTTTCTCCGGTCCTGTTCAGCTAACATACATCGGACTTCCAATACAACTCAGAGTCCTGCCACGTGCAAAAGTTCACTGACAACACTGCTATGGTGGGCTGCATCAGGAGTGGACAGGAGGAGGAGTATAGGAACCTAATCAAGGACTTTGTTAAATGGTGCGACTCAAACCATCTACACCTGAACACCAGCAAAACCAACAAGGAGCTAGTGATGGATTTTAGGAGGATTTTAGGAGGACCAGGCCCCTCATGGACCCCGCGATCATCAGAGGTGACTGTGTGCAGAGGCTGCAGACCTATAAATACCTGGGAGTGCAGCTGGATGATAAACTGGACTGGACTGCCAATACTGATGCTCTGTACAAGAGAGGACAGAGTCGACTATACTTCCTTAGAAGGCTGGCGTCCTTCAACATCTGCAATAAGATGCTGCAGATGTTCTACCAGATGGTTGTGGTGAGTGCCCTCTTCTACGCGGTGGTGTGCTGGGGAGGCAGCATAAAGAAGAGGGACAGACTGGTGAGGAAGACAGGCTATATTGTAGACACGGAGCTGGACAGATTGACATCCGTGGCAGAGCGACGGGTGCTGAGCAGATTCCTGTCAATAATGGAGAATCCACTGAACAGGATCATCTCCAGACAGAGGAGCAGCTTCAGCGACAGACTGCTGTCACCATCCTGCTCCACTGACAGACTGAGGAGACCCCACACTATGTGACACTTCAATTCCACCCAGGGGGGGGTGAACGTTAATATTATACAAAATTATTGTCTGTCTGTTTTACCAGCATTGTTATCACTCTTTAATTTAATATTGTTCTTTAACAGTATGCTGCTGCTGGAGTATGGGAATTTCACCTTGGGATTCATAAAGTATCTATCTATCTATCTAAATCTCACTCTGAAGGAGTCACCAGCCATGAACTTCACCGCACGTCACTGCCATCGGCTCCAAACGTCTGAATGACGATCAATAGAATGGGATGCACCTGAGCCGAATTTCGCGTGTCACAACAAAGGGTCTGAATACTGGTGTCACTGGGATATTTAGGTTTTTTACGTAATCAGTCTGCAAAAATTACAAACCGGATTCCAAAAAAGTTGGGACACTAAACAAATCGTGAATAAAAACTGAATGCAATGATGTGGAGATGGCAAATGTCAATATTTTATTTGTAATAGAACGTAGATGACAGATCAAACGTTTAATCCGAGTAAATGTATCATTTTAAAGGAAAAATATGTTGATTCAAAATTTCACAGTGTCAACAAATCCCAAAAAAGTTGGGACAAGTAGCAATAAGAGGCTGGAAAAAGTAAATTTGAGCATAACAAAGAGCTGGAAGACCAATAAACACTAATTAGGTCAATTGGCAACATGATTGGGTATAAAAAGAGCTTCTCAGAGTGGCAGTGTCTCTCAGAAGCCAAGATGGGTAGAGGATCACCAATTCCCACAATGTTGCGCAGAAAGATAGTGGAGCAATATCAGAAAGGTGTTACCCAGCGAAAAATTGCAAAGACTTTGCATCTATCATCATCAACTGTGCATAACATCATCCGAAGATTCAGAGAATCTGGAACAATCTCTGTGCGTAAGGGTCAAGGCCGTAAAACCATACTGGATGCCCGTGATCTCTCGGCCCTTAAACGACACTGCACCACAAACAGGAATGCTACTGTAAAGGAAATCACAGAATGGGCTCAGGAATACTTCCAGAAACCATTGTCAGTGAACACAATCCACCGTGCCATCCGCCGTTGCCAGCTGAAACTCTACAGTGCAAAGAAGAAGCCATTTCTAAGCAAGATCCACAAGCTCAGGCGTTGTCACTGGGCCAGGGATCATTTAAAATGGAGTGTGGCAAAATGGAAGACTGTTCTGTGGTCAGACGAGTCACGATTCAAGTTCTTTTGGAAATCTGGGACGCCATGTCATCCGGACCAAAGAGGACAAGGACAACCCAAGTTGTTATCAACGCTCAGTTCAGAAGCCTGCATCTCTGATGGTATGGGGTTGCATGAGTGCGTGTGGCATGGGCAGCTTGCATGTCTGGAAAGGCACCATCAATGCAGAAAAATATATTCAGGTTCTAGAACAACATATGCTCCCATCCAGACGTCATCTCTTTCAGGGAAGACCCTGCATTTTCAACAAGATAATGCCAGACCACATTCTGCATCAATCACAACATCATGGCTGCGTAGGAGAAGGATCCGGTACTGAAATGGCCAGTCTGCAGTCCAGATCTTTCACCTATAGAGAACATTTGGCACGTCATAAAGAGGTAGGTGCGACAAAGAAGGCCCAAGACGATTGAACAGTTAGAGGCCTGTATTAGACAAGAATGGGAGAGCATTCCTATTTCTAAACTTGAGAAACTGGTCTCCTCGGTCCCCAGACGTCTGTTGAGTGTTGTAAGAAGAAGGGGAGATGCCACACAGTGGTGAAAATGGCCTTGTCCCAACTTTTTTGGATTTGTTGACACCATGAAATTCTGAATCAACATATTTTTCCCTTAAAATGATACATTTTCTCAGTTTAAACTTTTGTTCCGTGATTTATGTTCTATTCTGAATAAAATATTAGAAGTTGGCACCTCCACATCATTGCATTCAGTTTTTATTCATGATTTGTATAGTGTCCCAACTGTTTTGGAATCCGGTTTGTAATAAAAATCCGCTTTTTCATTCTGAGAAATTAAGTGTTGCTTGATGGGGCGCGGGGATGAAGGCTGGAACACAACAAAAAGTGAACAAGTGAACGGGGCTGAAGACATTCTGTATAGATTTCTTCTGTTTTTTGTATACCATAATAATAATTGCTGCATTTGAATGTATTGTGCTGTCAGTTTGTATTTTCATATGACAAATTCCTAGCAACGGGCAAAACACTTCAGGCTGGACATAAAACTCCAGTCTCAGGATCTGCCAGCACTTGGCACTGTAACACAATTTATTTTTGTCTTTTTTTTTTCTTTAACAATAATTGAATTCGGGCACAGCATGGGAATTGAGCTGATGTCAGATGGCGGCAATGTCAGCTTTGCAGTCTTCACAAAAGCATTCCTGCATTCCAGTAATTTGGAATTTCCAGCGCGGTTTTACCCTCAAGTGAACAAAACACTTTCACATTCGCTTTTTTTGGGAACGTGTCGCCACCTGGCGTTCAATAAGTGGAGTTAAAAATTACATACGGCTTGAGGGAAAAGTTAGAAATGATAAACGTTAAGAACAAACATACAGACTGACACAGAAAAACGGGAACTTTTGAAAAACCCAATAAAAACAGAAGAAATCCAACAAAAAAAAATGTATTGACAGCAATTGAACCACTACAACTTGCCTTTTAAGAGACAGTAATCCAAATTATCAATGTCTGAAAATTACATCCTCTAGATGGCGTCCTACTGTACGTATGCATTCTTCCAATCTGCTGTTGAGGTTCCCCATTGATCGCTGCAACATCTCAGCTGAGGCACCACTTCGTCTTCAGTTCTTTGTTTCAATTTACTCAGTGTCCTTGGCCGAGTAGTGTAGACCCGACTCTTAAGGTAGCCCCAAATGGACAAATCCGGTGATCTTGAGGGCCAGGGAATGTCACCGAATCTTGAGATGACACGGTTACCGAACAATTCTCGCACGGCTACCATTGATTGCCTTGCAATTGATTACTAAATGGCGAGATGGTTTACAGCTCAAGGTCCCTGTTCCGCAGTGCTGCCAACTGTACATGGCTGCCGCTACGCATTTCAAAAATTCCCCTTTTTCTGTGTCACCCTGTATTTCATTTTTGCTTTGGAGCCAAACCCTGGATATCCTTCTGTTGCTTGAGTAGGTTCTCTTAGTTTAGGGGTAGGCAGTGCAGGGCCGTTCTTAGGATGTTGGGGGCCCTGGGCATAATTAGACTGTGGGCGTCCTAATGCGTGTAGCTTTGTGAGGGGGCGGACCGCCCCGGGCGGCACATTTTTGGGGGCGGCATTATTGGCCACAAGGCTCAATAGAATTTGTGTGTAAGCAGCAGGGTTCGGAAAAATATCTCTCATGTATGAAAAAAGTCAAATTCTCTGATTTTTTAACCACGAATGCTTCAAAAATAATGTTCAGACTGTCCTTCTGCATCAGACACAGCAGCTGAAATGTATGAGGCAATGACGAAAATAAACATAAGCGTTACACCGATAATAATTTCAAGGAAGATAAACAACTAATTTACAATTTATAATTTCGTTATTAATTTAAATGCGTTCTTGCTCTGCGCAGAAAACATCCCCACCTATCACTTGTACCCTACTTTGGTTGTGGTTTTCGCAGCGTAATTATATTAAACTAATAATTAGAACACGGCTTATCAGTGCGTCTATACTATATTATATTCTTGTCTAGTTGATGCTTATAAATGTATATAAAAAATATGCTGTTTCCTTATTTATGAATAAATCTATGCAAAATGTATCTTAATTTTTCTCTATACGTCATTTTAATTTTCTATTTAAATAGTTTAACATATTCAGATATGTTGGAGGGCGGCAAATTGAAGCCCCGCCCCGAGCGGCACGAACTCGAGCTACGCCACTGGCTACAGTTCAGCCAGATATGACCAGTTTCCACTGGGCACCGCGTGGAGGTATGTAGCTAAGCCCAGCGTGTGCAAAATGTGCAGTGCAGTGGTGCATATTTTTATAAATTTTAGAGCATTTTATTTATTTTTTGTCACAATTAAAAAGTGTGTTATTTATACCGTTTTCCATTTTTTATAATAAAGCTCAAGAAACGAAATTAACTTTTCGCGCTTTAACACTTGCGAAATCTTTAATTATTGCCGAGTGATCTAGCGATTGGACAACGTCTCGCTCAATGGACATTAATGCTAAAGCGTTCAATCGTTCTTGTAACATGGTTGTCCTGAGGTAATTCTTGATTATCTTTAGCTTAGAAAAGCTGCGTCCCCCAGCGACACTAACTGGTATGGTCAAGGCGATACGTAGAGCCATTGCGACGTTTGGAACAGAATCTTGCAAGCTGTTCTGGTATATAAACTGCAGTGTTTCAGGAGCGGAAGCATTAGGAGGCATCAGATTTGCCAAAATACGCAATTCAGAGAACAAGTCCTGAACATCAAAGTCGGAACCAGTCGTTTCAACTGTTAATATCGCATTGAGATCCTGGCAGGATTTCATCAAATCCGAATCACTTAGACAAGTGAAAGGCTGCATGTTTCGAGTTGCGGCCCACTGAGTCCAAAAATTTTCTTTCGCGGCACACCTGCCCATAAATAAAGTCGTGACGACACAATCTATGGACAATCGCCAATAAAAACAGTTAATTTTACAAGTTTGAAAGACATTTTATTAATAAAGGAATCAAAGGATAAATCTTAAATTTAACTAATGTTAACGTTGAGATTGTTTTTCAGCACATATGAGATTGATGCGAGGATCAATTTTCGAAAGGCATTTCCTTGTCGATCATTTGAAGTCTCTCGCATTTCTTAGACTTCATTTCCGTAAGTGTTCTGTTACCTGTTTTACCAACATAAAATATATTTTTTTAAACATTACCTTTTTAATCAACCAAAAGTTCAAAAACACTAGCAATTTAAAATATTTTACAAAAGTTTTCGTGGCGCCCCTAGGAAAATTCCGCACCGGTTGCCCGACAATGACTTAGACATTTTATCTATACTAATAAAAGGCAAAGCCCTCACTGACTGACTGACTGACTGACTGACTCACTCACTGACTCACTCACTCATCACTAATTCTCCAACTTCCCGTGTGGGTAGAAGGCTGAAATTTGGCGGGCTCATTCCTTACAGCTTACTTACAAAAGTTGGGCAGGTTTCATTTCGAAATTCTACGTGTAATGGTCATAACTGGAAGGTATTTTCTCCATTTACTGTAATGGAGTTGAGCTCGAAAGCCGTGGGGGCGGAGTTTCGTGTGACATCATCACGCCTCCCACGTAATCACGTGAACTGACTGTCAACGCAGTGCGTAGAAAACCAGGAAGACCTCCAAAAAGCGCTGAAGAAAACATGCATTATATAATTGAGAAGGCAGTGAAACAATAAGAAGCAAGCGAGTGATATATACTAACATATTCATGAGTGCTGCTACTTCAGAAACAAAGCAAGGTGTAAACCTAAACTTTAAATTAAGTTCATAGACAGGCTACCGCTGGCATTTCACATGCCCACAGGTAATGCGGGATGCAAGTTTAATGAGAGGACGCAGGATATAAACGAGAGTTTTGATCACTTTGTAACTAAGTTAAAATTGCAGGTGAAGGGTTGTGCTTATGCAAATTCCGAGAGACTGTGTTTGTGGGGGATTGACAGTTAAGGCGGGTGGGGGAGTCACGTCATCATCTCCCCTCCCATTCACCTCATTTCGCTCTGAGCTGAGCTCCGTGGCTAACGCCATCTTCCGAAGCAACTTTGTCACACTGCCACCAAATACTCGCAGAAAAATCCACAAGTTAATACACACGCTGTCTCTTAGAGTTTCTCCACACTGAATCCTCCAGGCACTACTTACAAAAGGTTACATTGACAATCGTTTTACGTTATTTTTAAAATGTTTCCTTTTCTTAGCACAAGCACAGCTGAGAAGCTTCGATGCATGTGCTCCATAACGCGTTAAAAAATAATGCATTTAATCACACTTTGCATTCCAAGCAAAGGGGAACTTCTGTCAATGAATGATTTCCTGGTACACCGATTACATTGATCAGCGCTTTCTGATTCATTTTAGCCTCGCACCCCCTTGGTTTGAGAAGAAGTATGAAAAAATATGAGGTTAACACAGAAAAACAGATCACCAATTCAAGCTTTATGAATAATCGATTCGCCATCAATAATTGTTTTGGTAAAGCCATACTCACTGTAATCCCCCTTCCTTTTTTTAATTTTTCCGCCACTAGCCATGATTAAATGAACGGTAAAAAAGTAAGAGCGGCGAGGGTGACTTATTCAGGCAGGCAGGCGACAGCTCAATAGCTCGAATTTGGATATAAGTAGGTTCTATTTAGTCGCCAGAAATATCTTTGGTAGGAATGGAAGTTGAATTTAGTCTTTAAATTTCTATGGTAAAGAAAAAGTTATGCAATGATGACTAAATTTAACTATATAAAGTCAAAACTTGTATATATAAAGTCATTCCTGAATATATAAAGTCAAAACTTGATTATATAAAGTCACTGTCGGAATATATAAAGTCAAAACTTGAATATATAAAGTCATTCCCAAATATATAAAGTCAAAACCTGAGTATATAAAGACGGCGTTGGAATATTTCGGAATATATAAAGTAAGCGCTGGAATATATAAAGTCAAAACTTGAATATATAAAGTCAGCGTCAGAATATCCATCCATTTCCCAACCCGTTGAATCCGACCACAGGGTCACGGGGGTCTGCTGGAGCCAATCCCAGCCAACACTGGGCGCAAGGCAGGAAACAATCCTGGGCAGGGCAAATGCATCATTTTCAAAACATTAACTGAACAGTGTTTTTTTAATTTATTTTTCTGAATACGTTTTTGTTAACTTAGTTCAGTTCAGAGTCATTTCAATCAATATATTTTGACTTTGACTTTATATAATCAGGAATGACTTTATAAATTCCGACGCTGACTTTATATATTCAGGTTTTCACTTTATATATTCCAGCGATGACTTTATATATTCAAGTTTTGACTTTATATATTCAGAAACAAGTGAGACTTTATATATATTCAGACTTTATATATTCAACTTTTGACTTTATATATTTGCTGACTTTATATATTCAAGTTTTGACTTTATATATTCCGACAGTGATTTTATGTATTCAGAAAATCAATGTATTTGCCTGTTTGGCACCCCATAGTATATGTGTGTATATATACATATATATATATATATATATATATATATATATATATATATATATATATATATATATATATATATATATATATATATATATATGCCAGCAACACTCATGACAATGACAAAACAATTACATTGTCAATCATGTTACGTTATTATTAAAATGTTTACTTTTCTTTTTACTTCTCCACTGCCAAGCACGGGTATTTTGCTATATATATATATATATATATATATATATATATATATATATATATATATACATACTTACCTAAAGGATTATTAGGAACAGCTGTTCAATTTCTCATTAATCTAATCAACCAATCACATGGCAGTTGCTTCAATGCATTTAGGGGTGTGGTCCTGGTCAAGACAATCTCCTGAACTCCAAACTGAATGTCAGAATGGCAAAGAAAGGTGATTTAAGCAATTTTGAGTGTGGCATGGTTGTTGGTGCCAGACGGGCCGGTCTGAGTATTTCACAATCTGCTCAGTTACTGGGATTTTCACGCACAACCATTTCTAGGGTTTACAAAGAATGGTGTGAAAAGGGAAAAACATCCAGTATGCAGCAGTCCTGTGGGTGAAAATGCCTTGTTGATGCTAGAGGTCAGAGGAGAATGGGCCGACTGATTCAAGCTGATAGAAGAGCGACTTTGACTGAAATAACCACTCGTTACAACCGAGGTATGCAGCAAAGCATTTGTGAAGCCACAACACGCACAACCTTGAGGCGGATGGGCTACAACAGCAGAAGACCCCACCGGGTACCACTCATCTCCACTACAAATAGGAAAAAGAGGCTACAATTTGTATGAGCTCACCAAAATTGGACAGTTGAAGACTGGAAAAATGTTGCCTGGTCTGATGAGTCTCGATTTCTGTTGAGACATTCAAATGGTAGTCAGAATTTGGCGTAAACAGAATGAGAACATGGATCCATCATGCCTTGTTACCACTGTGCAGGCTGGTGGTGGTGGTGTAATGGTGTGGGGATGTTTTCTTGGCACACTTTAGGCCCCTTAGTGCCAATTGGGCATCGTTTAAATGCCACGGGCTACCTGAGCATTGTTTCTGACCATGTCCATCCCTTCATGACCACCATGTACCCATCCTCTGATGGCTACTTCCAGCAGGATAATGCACCATGTCACAAAGCTCGAATCATTTCAAATTGGTTTCTTGAACATGACAATGAGTTCACTGTACTAAAATGGCCCCCACAGTCACCAGATCTCAACCCAATAGAGCATCTTTGGGATGTGGTGGAACGGGAGCTTTGTGCCCTGGATGTGCATCCCACAAATCTCCATCAACTGCAAGATGCTATCCTATCAATATGGGCCAACATTTCTAAAGAATGCTTTCAGCACCTTGTTGAATCAATGCCACGTAGAATTAAGGGGGTCAAACACCGTATTAGTATGGTGGTCCTAATAATCCTTTAGGTGAGTGTGTGTATATATATGACAGCAACACTCATATCAATGACAAAACAATTACATTAACAATCATGTTACGTTATTTTTAAAATTTTTCCTTTTCTTTTTCATAACTTCTTTAACACACTACTTCTCCGTTGCGAAGCGCGGGTATTCTGCTAGTTCTCTCATAATTATAAAATCATAATGACCTTTCATTTGGTCAAAGCGTGCAGTCATTGACGATATCGCTTGGCCAAGCAATACATTGAAAAACTCCATGCGATATTTATCCTTTGGATCAAGTACTGGTTGATCCTGCGCTTAGTAGTCAAAATTTGACTCAAATTGTCTGCACAAGCTTTCTGGTGCAGGAAAGCTAATTTCTTGTGGATTCATTTCCTATTCGTCCCTGCTCCGGGAAAACGGCAGTAAGCTTAGCATTAAACTTTGTAGTACACATACAGTTAGGTCCATAAATATTTGGACAGAGACTTTTTTCTAATTTTGGTTCTGTACATTACCACAATGAATTTTAAATGAAACAACTCAGATGCAGTTGAAGTGCAGACTTTCAGCTTTAATTCAGTGGGTTGAACAAAAAGATTACATAAAAATGAGAGGCGACTAAAGCATTTGTAACACAATCCCTTCATTTCAGGGGCTCACAAGTAATTGAACAATTGACTCAAAGGCTATTTCATGGGCAGGTGTGTTCAAGTCCGTCGTTATGTCTTATCAATTAAGCAGATAAAAGGCCTGGAGTTGATTTGAGGTGTGGTGCTTGCATGTGGAAGATTTTGCTGTGAACAGACAACATGCGGTCAAAGGAGCTCTCCATGCAGGTGAAAGAAGCCATCCTTAAGCTGTGAAAACAGAAAAACCCATCTGAGAAATTGCTACAATATTACGAGTGGCAAAATCTACAGTTTGGTACATCCTGAGAAAGAAAGCAAGCACTGGTGAACTCAGCAACGCAAAAAGACCTGGACGTCCACGGAAGACAACAGTGGTGGATGATCGCAGAATCATTTCCATGGTGAAGAGAAACCCCTTCACAACAGCCAACCAAGTGAACAACACTCTCCAGGGGTCGGCGTATCGATATCCAAGTCTACCATAAAGAGAAGACTGCATGAAAGTAAATACAGAGGGTGCACTGCAAGGTGCAAGCCACTCATAAGCCTCAAGAATAGAAAGGCTAGATTGGACTTTGCTAAAGAACATCTAAAAAAGCCAGCACAGTTCTGGAAAAACATTCTTTGGACAGATGAAACCAAGATCAACCTCTACCAGAATGATGGCAAGAAAAAAGTATGGAGAAGGCGTGGAACAGCTCATTATCCAAAGCATAGCACATCATCTGTAAAACACGGTGGAGTCAGGCAGTGTGATGGCTTGGCGTGCATGGCTGCCAGTGGCACTGGGACACTAGTGTTTATTGATGATGTGACACAGGACAGAAGCAGCCGAATGAATTCTGAGGTGTTCAGAGACATACTGTCTGCTCAAATCCAGCTAAATGCAGTCAAATTGATTGGGTGGCGTTTCATGATACAGATGGACAATGACCCAAAACATACAGCCAAAGCAACCCAGGAGTTTATTAAAGCAAAGAAGTGGAAAATTCTTGAATGGCCAAGTCAGTCACCTGATCTTAACCCAATTGAGCAGGCATTTCACTTGTTGAAGACTAAACTTCAGACAGAAAGGCCCACAAACAAACAGCAACTGAAAGCCGCTGCAGTAAAGGCCTGGCAGAGCATTAAAAGGAGGAAACCCAGCATCTGGTGATGTCCATGAGTTCAAGACTTCAGGCTGTCATTGCCAGCAAAGGGTTTTCAACCAAGTATTAGAAATGAACATTTTATTTCCAGTTATTTAATTTGTCCAATTACTTTTGAGCCCCTGAAATGAAGGGATTGTGTTAAAAATGCTTTAGTTGCCTCACATTTTTATGCAATCTTTTTGTTCAACCCACTGAATTAAAGCTGAAAGTCTGCACTTCAACTGCATCTGAGTTGTTTCATTTAAAATTCATTGTGGTAATGTACAGAACCAAAATTAGAAAAAGTTGTCTCTGTCCAAATATTTATGGACCTAAATGCGTGGCTTGTCGACCTTAAAAAAACCAAAACCCTTGAATATGGGGCCCCTTTTGTCTCGGGGCCCCAACTGCCCTGCTCACCCTGCTCACCCTCGCCTGGGCAGTATGGTGGCTACAAAAGACCCTAAACCAGAAGGTGACCAGTTTGATTCTCACCATACTGTGTTAAGCTGCCTGTGAAAAAATGTATGAAAACAGCTGAGCTTGTGCAAAGGGATGGTGCAAAAAAACAAAGCTGGTTTGATGTTTTTCGAATTCTGACATACTGTATTTGATGTCTATGGCTTTTACCTGCACACCGAAATCAAAGCTTGAATGCCACTTTTAACCTCCAATTGTCCACTTTCCATCTGTGACGTGCGGTGAGGTTCACGGCTGGTGACTCCTTCAGAGTCAAATTTACAAATATCTGGTTCGGGTACCTTTTTGAAGTAAAAATGAAAAACGAAAATGATAGGAATTGTCAGATTTTGATTTTTGATTAAAGAATACAATACAATACAATACAGTTTATTTTTGTATAGCCCAAAATCACACAGGAAGTGCCACAATGGGCTTTAACAGGCCCTGCCTTTTGACAGCCCCCCCAGCCTTGACTCTCTGAGAAGACAAGGAAAAACTCCCAATAAAAACCTTGTAGGGAAAAATGGAAGAAACCTCGGGAAAGGCAGTTCAAAGAGACCCTTTCCAGGTAGGTTGGGCGTGCAGTGGGTGTCAAAAGTAGGGGGTCAATACAATACAATACACAGAACAGAACAATTCCTTAAGACAGCATAATAATAAAATTTTAGAATTACGGTTTAACAGTAGATGATATGACATAATTAGGTTTGGATATTTTTAGAGTCCTGGAGACCTCATCCATCTAGCTGCATCTCCATTTGGCCATGCCACGGCTGAAACATTGCTCCGATGAAAGGACCTCTCTTTCCCATGATTCCTGTGATCCTCCATCAGGGATGACTTTACCATAGGCAGGCAAACAACTTGGCAGGTGGGCCGTGGCACCAATTGCCACATTTGGGTACCGAAAAGAAACAGAATAGGTGAGGGTTAGTATTCAAATATAATTATCATGTTACTTATGTTTTAGTGCTAATGACTAACAACAGAGATGCAGTATGTACAGTTAATCAGCAGCTCTAGTCAGGATATGCTAAACTGAAGTAGTGAGTCTTCAGCCGGGATTTAAAGGCTGAGACCGAGGGGGCATCTCTTATGGAAGCAGGAAGACCATTCCACAGTTTAGGGGCCCTGTAACTAAAAGCTCGACCTCCCACTGTTATTTTATTAATCCTTGGAATCCTAAGCAGACCGGCATCTTGAGATCTTAATGTGCTCAGGTTTGTAAGTCATGATAAGTTCAGACAAGTAAGCGGACCTTGGCCATTTAATGCTTTATATGTTAAAAGGAGGATTTTGAAATCTGCCCTAAATTTAACTGGGAGCCAGTGTAAAGATTTAAGAACTGGGGTTATGTGTTCATATTTTCTTGTTCTTGTAATAATTCTTGCAGCGGCATTTTGGATTAACTGGAGGCTGTATAGAGAACAGTTTGAACAGCCAGTGAACACCGCATTGCAGTAGTCAATCCTACTAGAGATAAATGCATGAATTAATTTCTCACAATCCTGTTTATTTAGAAAGCGCCTTAATTTCCTAATATTTTTAAGATGGAAAAACATGTTTTGGACGACTTTGTAATATGCGCTTTAAATGACATGCTAGAGTCAAAGATAACTCCTAGATTGCGGGCTGATTCAGTAAAATTAATTGGGATTCCAACTGAGTTAAATGTTCTAGCCTGTGCAGTAAAATAGAATGGTCAATGGTGTCAAACGCTGCACTTAAGTCCAACAACATAAAATGAGGGAAAATAAGGTATTTTTTTTAATTCGATGGTAACAAATAGAAGTCATACAAAACAAAAGATATTTTATTTAAGGTCAAAATTTAGCTTTTAAATATTGGATAGTTTTTTTCTTAGTCTGATCCCATTTTTTTTTTTAAATTGCAAGCCGTTTATTGGTCTTACCTTTATTTGTAAATGAAGTCCAAGCGCCTGTCTTTCTCCACGCAAATCACCGTCACTTTCTTGTGAAAGACCTCCTTATTTTCCTTTACTTTTAAAATCTTAATCTTCTATTTTGGCAGTCAGTCGGAATAAAAAAATAAACGGACCGCTGCAGTGCACTTGACTTTCTGATATCGCTAACGTATCGGCGCCAGGAGTCTAAGTGGAGAAGAGCAGCAGCAATGAGCGCCTGTTGGCTCACATGCGCCCCCTTCAGGGCGCCTCGGTACTGTCGGCCTCACTTTGTCCCTTTTCACTGCAATTTTATATCCGATCAGCAAAACTAAATATGCCACACAGTCAGGGTGTAGATATTAGCCAGACTGGGCCACACAGTCAGGGTGTATAATAAACGTGTCTGCAAATGTTATATTGGTGACATACAGAGAGAGAGCAACCAGCAGCGCCAACTGCGTGCATCCGCCCCGTCAGTGTGTGAAGGAGAGCGCAGGCCGAGGTGAGGGGAGGCTCGTCGCTCTCGCATCTCTCCCCTGTATTTGAACAGGAAATGCGCCAATTCAGCCTCACCTGCCTTCCCTGACCGCACGTCCCTGCTTTCCATGCGGAGATTTAGGAGACGGGCGGATTAGCAAGCTTCAGTCTTTTCACTCAGACTTGTCATTGGCGTCTGTCTGCTCCACCACTACCTAAGTAATGCCGTCTTGAATGGCTGCAGTTTCAAGTTGTGGTCTGGGATATCTGCACAACGCTGTGACAAAACCCGAAATGTCTGACCGATTAAGACCTTTGGAGGCGCTAAGCACTTAAAAGATTTTGGAGCCATCAGCCTCTATTATTACACACACACGATTTTTTTCATTTAATGAGGGAGCCCCTTGTTGTGAAGGCTGGTCCAGCTGGCAATGGAAAATTTATGTGGTGCCCCCCTCATTCCCTTTATGCCCTAATCATGTGTATTTTGCTTAGTGGTTAATCCAGCTCTTTATTCAAATTAAACTCAAACTACCCAATCATATTTTTGGCAGGCTGGGAAGTCGATTCAACGTCCTACATGAAACATGTTTTAAAGTGCATCCATTTTTGAGTGCTTTCAATCATTTGATGGCAACTTTCATTTGCTTGCAAGAACTCAATGTTTCTCTTAAAAACCCTTAAATTAACAATATTTTGAAACCTACATACACTCTATAACATATATACACTTAAAAAAGGTCAAGTGTCAGTCTAGATGTCCACTTTGTCACTGTTTCTGTCATTCCAACAGATGGCACATCAATTCCATGAATGCTTTTAGGAACTCCACATCTAAATGCATATTCCAGTCTTCTATATGCCATTTGCTATGGGATTCCTAAAAGTGGTGTTAATGTTTGTAATGCTCCATCTGTTGGAATGACTGATGCAGCAAGCAGACACATACTGTACATTTACCCATTTATTAAGGTGGATACAGCAATAACTCATCATGTACTTGGTATAGAACAGAATGTTACGCTATAAGAATTTGTAAATTAAATATCATTGAATTAATTTGAATGTGTTATTTTTTTCATTTTTATATTTACCACAAATGAACACCAGGTAGTTTAAGCTAGTGAGTGCAATTTACATATACTTAAACACAGGCAGTCAATATGCTACTTGTCTAAGGTGGGCTGGAATCTAAGTAATCAATGTAGACCTTGTCATTAACACTGGCAGAGCTCCATCAATTGGAATGTATTTTGTAAAGCATCCAGTAATAAAATGAATTGCATTTGTCATTCCAACAGATGGCTCATCACACACATTTGTAGAATAGCATTTTATTCCTGTCCACCCCACTTGGAGTTGACACGTTGTCCTCGTGTCAGTGTCGGTTTCCTTCAGGTGCTCCAGTTGTCTCCTACTGTCCAAAGGCATGCAGATATGAACTGGCTACCCTAAATTGGCAACTGGTGAACCTGTGACTGTAGTTGTGTCAATTATGTTGAGGGTTTGGGTTGCTACTACATCCCTGGTGGTCAATGTCCACTGTTATCTTACATCAGAGGAGGCTTTTTGTGGACATGTTTCTCTTTACAAAGCACATGTTAAGAGGGGAAAACAAAGAAAGAATACAGTGTGTTGGATAGTCACTGTACAAGAAATTTATTTAAAATAAAGACAGAATCTTGAGGACACTGTTTTCTTGCAGCAGACATTTACAGTTCTGAGATGGGCTTGTGTGGCCAGTAGGGATACTTCTTTTCATCTAGTTTGGTTTCAGGGAAAGCTTCATTCAAGTCATCAATTGTCATCTGATCAAATGGAATCATATTTCTCAATTTCTCCAGCTGAGTAGTTTGAGAGGAAAAAAAAAAGAAGAAAAATGTTAATTAGATACAATATTAACTGGGCCAGTCATCCAAGAAATTCTGATTCATAAAGGCATTTGGCCAAAAATAACCTTATGAGAAAGTTCTACAACACAATGGTCCAACAAAGAAAACAACTTATATTACGACCTTCAAATGAAGATTTACACACACAGTGCCGCCTCCTCATTCATAATATGCATATACATACACTGTACATAAACACACACACATATATATATATACACATGTACAGATATACAAACACATACGTACACGTGTGTGTATCAATACAATTACAAAGACACTGCCATTCTGTAATAACTTCTAAACTGTCTTGGGATGGCATTCACTACACAAATGTTAACTTACAATAAAAGCACAGGATTCTATACTAATGACTGAAGCGACCCCACTTAGAAAAGAGCTGGCACTAAACACAAAATAAAAAGGACAGTCATATAAATAAAATCATCTCACCTCTTTCTCATATTGAGCAACACGACTCTTTGATGCCTCAATATAACCAAGTGCACTCTGGCTCTGTAAAATAAAACATTTTTAAAAAAAACAGAAAAATTATACATTTTCATTCATATATATATATATATATATATATATATATATATATATATATATATATATATATATATATATATATATATATATATATATATATATATATATATACACATACATACATATATACACATACATATATATACACATACATACAAATACACATACATACATATACACATACATATATATATATACATACATATATATATATAGTATATATATATATACATACATATATATATATACACACACACTTCAAGGATTATGTCTAAGGATTATGTCTAAGGCTGACGTGTTCAGAAACTCCGCACCAGCTGGCAGTTATTTAAACCTGTGTGCCAAAGCACTAATAGTAACAATATCAACACACACCTCTTACAGTTTGTCCTTCAGTACAAGTAGTACTATGGTGTTGTACCGTGTTAGCCATTATGAATGTGGTGAGAAGTCAAGCAAAATGCCATCTTTTATTAGCGAACTAAAAAGATTAAAATATGCAAGCTTTCAGTACAGTAAACGTAATGCCAACAAAGCACTGCAGGATTTGCCAGTTTGAGTTTACATAAAGAAACAGTGCAGGAAATGTATTTTAAGACAGGTTGAGGACTCAAGACATCGTATTTTTTGCCAGTGTGCTGGACTGACTTGCTAAGTATTAAGTGCCAATGCTGGATTGCCAAAAGTATGGAATGATTTTCATTTTAATCTTGTGTATTAAGAAATATTTCACTTTCACAATTAGTCACAGATGTTCTGTAAAAGACGTTTTATGGACGTCTTATTTTGGGGGGAGCCTACAGTTTAGAGAGTATATTGTGTATTTATAGATTTTTACATTTGCAGTGACCTCTTTTACTCAATGCTTTAGTACTTCAGTTTACACTTACAACTTTCTGCACTGACCAAGGGAGAAAAACAGAACCTATAAAATGACACGACTTCCATTAGTTTAAACCAACTACAACTTATGAAAATGTTCAAAGTAAATGTTCATGGAAAATAATTTGGACATAATGCTTGACAAAAAAAAAAGTGCAAATAAGACGAACATCACAATTACTTGATTCTAAAGTCTCACACAACCCAAACTGCAGATGCGTCTGGAAATGTAGAGCGCATTTAAGATATGGCGATTTCTTCAAAGCAAATAAATATCCCAGACGTACTCCTTACTGAACTGACAATTAAGTTGCCACCTAAATTGACTTTTTTTGGCAAATTCCAGCCTCACATATTGTTTTTGCATCTCCCATTTTGCTGGATGCCACGATTAAGAGGGTGTGTAAGAATCACATAGTACTAGCTACACATAAGTAGTAAGTTCAAATTGAATATTAAGTCACAAGTGTATTGATTGCAACGGTATCAAGGGTACGGTAGATTGGTATCATACTATACAACTTGACAGAAGTGGCACAAATATTTATAGTTTTGAAAACAATCCCATAGTAATGCCCCTTTTCCAATACCACCTGGCCCATGGTGAAACGGCAAGAGGGTTGGTCCTTGTTTTATTTAAAATACCTTACTATTTGACTAAAAACTTAAAAGATTAACTGTTTAGTAAAAAAAAAAAAAAACCTTTATACAGAGTCCCCTTAAAACAAGAGCTAAATGAAAGTTGCATATACACAAACACTCATAGGAAGAAATAAATAATAATAATAATAATAAAGAATGAGACTGGTGTTAACCTCATATCTGCTACTTAATGTTTCATATAATTGTTGTACAAATGGTATTAATTTAAGCATTACTGTAAGAGAATAAACACTTGGACACACTTTATAAGCTTAATTTTCTAGCTAGTTCCACCTCACCATAACTCAAAGTGGCATATGAAATAAACACAACATGAAATCCCAGCATAGCAAAGAGCTAAACTTGCAGGCGTTTTACAGTTAACTTATAATACTCACCGCCTCCTTTTCCTGTGCATCAATTTTTGATGACATTGTATCAGCAGGTTCAGGAACTTTTAGGCCAGAAAACTAAAACATTAAAATAAAGCTACTTCAGTTACTTTTATATACAGTAATTTTGGATGATGACAACATTAAAGCTATTCATACAATGAAAAGGTTATAATAAAGAGTTGTTAGTCACAAAGTAATTTAAAATACAAACTATCAATCAAGTTTAATGGGCATGAGTAACACATACATGAATATGTTCATATTTTTACACTACGCACCCATCCACCCAATTCCTAAGCTGGTAGCTTAGCAGCATTATGTACCATGCAGGAACCGTCCCTGCCCAATGACAATGCAGGCCTTTTTTTAAGCATTCAGAAAACACTTAAAAGGAATCAAAGTCATAACTGTTTCAAAAGAAGGCGACGGCTGAGTGAATAAAACTGTAATTTAACAATAACATTTGGCTTCAAATGGGAAATCCGTTGTCGTTTCGTTGGGTGTCCATAAATCTTACATTAAGCAATTAAGTCTGTATCATCCTATTGATAAGATAGATCATCAATGAGGACTTATAAATGCAAACATTAACAGTATAGTTTGACAAAAAAAGTGAGCTTCATATAACTCAAAGGAAGAATAGCTAACCCTAAAACTAAAACTGTAAAATCCATGCACACTGTACAATTAACATCTCCTACAGCATACCAGTAAATCCTGGCACTCCTATATTATGCCTTCTTAGATTCCTTAAGAATTATATAGTATGACAAGATGCATTAGCATACCCACAAGCATTATTAACCTAGCCAGCATTTAGACATCAATTCTGATTGCTTCACAGTAAAAAAAAAAAAAAAAAAGCATCATTAACCTTTTTAAAAAGCCAGTAGATCACCTGTAGTTTGAAATTAAAAAAATAGAAATAGAAATCAAAAGCAAGCAAGTTTAGTGATCTTGGTATACGGAGTGTTCCTATTTTGAGAGTGCTGCTCATTACATCCATTTTGTGAAGATCAGAGATCTCAAGCAATTTGCCCATCAAATATCTTTATAGTGAGCCAAATGGAAACTTCTATGACACTGAAACATTCAGTAGTCAAAAATCACTGCACTAATTGTAGTAATTTCAATATATATATATATATATATATATATATATGTCAATGTGTATGCATGTTCCAGCTTCACTTCCGAACGGCTGGAGTGATTTTCATGAAACTTGGTACACGTTTCTCATTGGTCGACTAAAAATACTGCAGGGTGAAATCAACCCTAACCCACCACCTTCTGGTGATCTTGTATGCATGTTGTCATCCACTTGACACTCAGAATGACCACCAGAGGGTGAACGGCAGCACTCTTTAGGTTTGAGCACCACTGCACCCCTGTTGCTTTTGAAATTAAATAGAGTTGGCCGGTTCTGAGCATCAACTGGATGATAACAGACATACAATACCGCAAGACAAGCACATTACTGAGTCTTCCTTATATGTTAATTTATTTATTTTATTATTTTTTTCTCAAACAATTAAAAAAAAAAAAAAAACACTTTATTTTCCTCCCGGGCACTACTGGGTATTTCAGCTAGTTATTGATATTTAACAAATACAACTTCAGAAGAAACATTATTAAGATGCAATTTGCTCTCATTTTACCTTCTTTTCAAAGTCATCGACCAATCCCGCCTTAGCAACAGCAGTTCTGTAGTAATTCCAATCAATGACTGCAGGTTTTTCTGGGAGAGAGGCTAACCTAAAAATCACAAAACAATCAAGTAAATTAAATCTCTAGCACAATGAAGTTGGCTTGAACAACAAGTTAGTTGCTGTCCCACAATTCCTAATGAAATCCCACATTCCAGAGAGACCTTTCCAAGTGTTATCAATAAATTGTAAGACAAAATGTAAATAATATTTGCTCAGAGGGTAGAGTACCACAAAAAAAAAAAAAAAAAAATCCATCAATCCTTAAGAGCAGCGTGTTAAGAGCAATTACTCACCTTTAATAAATTAAGCCAAAATCAGTTAATGTAATACTAGGGTGTAAATCCAGCAGATAAACCGACCTTTCTGCCTGAATTACAGTGAATTCCAATTAGTGCACAAAGTCACTTGTGTTCTTGTATCAAGATGCATGTTGCTTTAGGGGTATAAAACGTTTGAGCACCAAAAACTTTCAATTTTAAAATCATTTTGTAGACTCAGGACACAACTACTTTAATGGATAGACACCCACTAGCCAAGATTCAATTTAGATAAAGGACATCAATAGACCTGGTCATTCATGAAAGAGCTCTCCTGAAAACCTGTACTCACTTTTTCATAAATGACATTGACCAATTTGTTTGAAATCATTGATACCACAATGAAAAATAATTTAAGAATATGTACCTGTAATTTTTTCTCTATTAAATTGTTTAAGAAGCTGCTACAATTAATATGGAGTGCCTCAGTGACAACAAACCCTCATTAGGGTTTTCGATATTTAGGACCTCTAGGTTAAATTTTACAATAGTGCTTTCTGCAAAAGCAAATTAACTACAGTGCAGTAGATCATATTTTTAATCCAGTAATAATTCTAGTACAAAATAAACACCAAGAAAAAAGTTCCACATAAAGTAGTTGTCCAGTTTGCCAAAAACAAACCTAGGAAACAACCAACATGCAACACCTTGCCATTCCTTGGTGACAAAACGAAAAGTTTAAGGCATTTAAAAGTTGGGTGCTCAGAATACCACAGAAGTAAATGTGTTTGTAATGATAATAATGGACAGGTTCAACCAAATTTGTCAAAAAAAAAAAAGAAAAAAAAAAGAATTGTCAAGACAGATTTTTCAGCCATCCATTTCTTTCCTTTTTAGTCCATTTCATAGTCGCAGCTCCAGTGCTGCTGCAGACAACTTTCCAAAACAGTTCATGTTGGTACAAGATGTGTGTTTCTGTTCACTGACATTCACTTAATTCTACACATAACTGAATCTATTTTTAATCCTGTACAGTGCTCCAGAATTCATCTCCAGCATGGTCAGATGCTTCTTAAAAAAAGTACAAAGACAACTGTCTCCCATAGCTCATTGAAGGGCTTTCATACCAAGTTGTTTGGGTCTGTCGTTCACTGTTTATTTCTTGTTTTCAAGCATTTAATTCCCAAAACAAATTTCCTCAAAGTCTCAAAGATAGTCCCAATGCAATGAGAAAAATCTGTCTCTTCATTATAAAAACAAAAATGAGATATGTGAATCTGAGTATATAAATGAAGAAATGTTTAATATAAAATACTACAGACTCCTATATACGAGACAAATTTTTAAACATCTGCAATTAATGATTCTTAAGGGGAAAAAAAAAAACCACGTATAGTAACATTTCTTGTTTTTTATATATATATATATATATTTTATATATATATATATATATATATATATATTACAAATATATATATACATACATACACACACAGGTCATAAAATTAGAATATCATGACAAAGTTGATTTATTTCAGTAATTCCATTTTAAAAATAAATAAAACACACATATACACACACACTAGGCACTTGCATCCTTAACATGAACATTCATGCCAGGCTCCTAGTGAACTGAACTTAATGACTTCATGAAGGAGAGCGAGAGAGACAAACAGACGGACAGACAGACAAGAGCCGCCTTCTACCATTTCTCTATTTGGCATGGTGCTGTGGCTACTGCTTCATTTCCAAAGTACTAATCCAAAACCATAGAAAGTGACAAAAATACTAGGGCATTATTATTCAACAATGAAAATATATCTGCTTCCTTAAAGATTATACAGTATCATAAATATGTGCTGGACAATGTCAAGAATTGAATGAGGTGGCCAAGGTCATCAGAAATTTATTTTGTTCATTTTAAGTGACCCTGGACCACAGATTTATTCTCTCTCCAGAAATGGTATTAAACAGTTTCTTCTTAATGAACTCTTTATTGTTATGATATGTTAATTATTTTAATTCTTCTTTATTATGTGTTTAACATGTTCCAGCTGTTTATGTATATAAACATGATATATGGTTTAATACTGTTTGTACATTTTACTCAAGTCTGTTCCTAGATCTCCGATCTACATGACTGTATACATACAATATTACTTGTTTATGCTGGACTGCATATAGGTCTGTGTGTAAGTCAGACAACACATTTTGCTGGGAAGAAAGCATGATGTGCCCGAGTATTGGAAAAAAATTCGAATCAATTCCATGATACCGAAGAACAGAGAAAAACGATGCCAAAATGAGAAACCAAATACATGAGAACTGAACTCAAGTAATAGATCTGTAACAAGCATAATAGATAATAATAGGTCAGGAGGTAAGTGCATAAAATTAAAGTCATTGAAGAACATGCTTATACAGGATAGAATATTGAGTTGCTAACGCCGAGTGATTTTGAAGTCTGCAAGCAAAAAATAATTCACAGTTTAACAAACCTGGCTGCAATGGCATCACTGCGAGTTTTTAATGCATTGAACATTGTCTTCTGGTTGGGAGGCACCCTCTCTGCAAATGCCATCCAGTCAATAGCCTTCAATGTAACTCGTCGGCCAGCCATTTTTAGGTACTATGATAAAAAATATATTTTAGAAAAGCATGGCAGGATTAGTGAGGGTAATATAACACACAATCATTAGCAAATGAAAAACAAATAAACACAGAAAAGGCTGAAAACATACAAGTACAGAAGCACAAGATCTAAAAGGCAAAGTGATCAGTTATTGAACACCCTTATTGAGAAAAAAGAAAACATTGCATTATTTGAGTATATATAAAATCTCATCACAAAGCGTACTACCTGGAGAAAGTCCAAAGCAGAAGCAGAAAGAGCCTGCAAGTTCCATAGAGGCATTGACAAGGCATAGGATTCAAATGAATCCTCATTACTGAATCCCAAAAAGGGAGAAGCGATAGTTCACGCACACCTGTACAATACAGAATATAGAACCAATTCCAGTCCTGGCGACCCCCGACGTGGCTGCAGGTTTTTGTTTCAATCAATTTCTCAATCTGTCATTGTTTAATGAGCTGGTCTTTCCTTCTTTTTCTATATTCAGAAAAGCGCTGTAGTGTGAGGTTTACTTTTACTGGCAGGCAGCACCACAGGCCTCTTACACCGTGCAATGAAGGGCTTGAGGAGATCTGACAGATAAGAGCTCCACATAACTACTATTCACCTTGCATTCACATGAATGTGTACGGAATACCGTATTACAATTCATTGACTTATCTGGCTAACGCCATTATTCAAGGCGTCCTGCAACATGTGAGATACAATCGGTTACATTTCTTTTGTTCCTGCAAACACTTCACTTGCATATTAAGTTAATTGCTCGTAGGCGCACAGTGTCAGTGGTGGGACTTGAACCCGCACTCTGAGGATTTTAATTCAAAAGTCTTAAAAAACTACGCAACACGGAGAAAAAAAACGCAATTAGTGTGTGGAAAAACTAAACCTCCAAAAGTCCCTACAGTTTGTACGTTACACAGTTTTTGTATATATTAACATGTTAGTGTAACTTGTACGAATCTTCTTATCTCAACCCCAAATTACAAAATTTAGCTTGTATTCTCGTTTACAAAAAATCAGAAAAGACGAGCGCGTTTTAAACATTTTAACCGATTTTGCTTGCGGAGAATTACCCATTTGTGATTTAATAGCGTAAAGTCCTTCGTGGGCGGTTTTCTTGCAAATGATCGATTCCTGTGTACATTCGGTCTCTGAAGAATATCCACAAACTACTTTTAAAGGATACAAGACTCTTTAAGTTGGACACCGCATGGTATTTTGTTAAAAAAAATATCAGCATAAAGTAAATGGTTCACTAAAAAGCTCAAATAAATGCATCCCTTCTAAACCACTAACTTAACTAGGGCATGACTCAGAAAGGTTTGTCCACACTCAAAGGACGGTCACATACTAATGAGTTAACCTTACACATCATGATTCTCCTGACTATCTCGTACGTCAAGAAGGTGAACTAACGCTGAAATAATGGTGTCATTAATGACAGGTTAACTAAAGAAAAGCGTCGCTCAATAAATTTCTCCGGTCACTCCAAGCTGCAAGGTCAGATGAACAAGAACCGACAGAGATAATCCTTAAAAACAAACTGTTCCAAATCAGAACACATTTCAGACATTAAGAGAAAGTTGCAGTGAGAATAGTAATATCACATTAAATGTTACTTAACTATGTCAGCCTTTCTTTTAAAAAATTCAGTTTACATTCTCACCTTCGCCTTGCACTGCCGGAGGAAAATGGCCGACCGGACACGGAAATAGCAACAGATAATCATCGTGTAGTCAGCCACGTGAACAGAGCGATGCATCCTGGTATTTGTAGTATTAAATAGTCAACGCTTATAGTATATCATACTATCCAGATACGTAATCGTCTGAACCGGTTATCCATTTAAAGCACTAGGGTAACCGGTGCCTATCCAGTCAGCACTCGGTACCAGACAACTGCAGTGTCCAGTCACACACGTGGAGCTTCTCTGAAAATAACATTTAACGTTTTGTCTATGGGAATAAAACCTGGAGAAAGTCCCACTTAGATGCAAAAAGAGCGTACAGTCTCCGTGCAGGCAATGACAAGGCACAGGATTCAAATACAGATTACTGAATCCCAAAACGGAGAAGCGATAGCTCACGCACACCTGTGCAAGGTTTTTGTTTCAACCAATTTCCCAATCTGCCATTGTTTCATGAGCTGCTCTTTCCTTCTTTTTTTTCTACATTCAGAAAAGCGCCGTAGTGTGAGATTTACTTTTATAATAAGTTAGAAATATTTATGCCACATTTTTTAACTCAACCTTTTTTTACTCCCTTAATTGTAATGTAATAATGACAGTTAACAGCACCGCAGGGGACTGTACTTTCTCCGGTCTTGTTCGGCCTATATACATCAGACTTCCAATACGATTCAGAGTCCTGCCACGTGCAAAAGTTCGCTGACGAAACTGTTATTGTGGGCTGCATCAGGAGTGGGCAGGAGGAGGAGTATAAGAAGCTAATCAAAGACTTTGTTAAATGGTGCGACTCAAACCACTTACATCTTAACACCAGCAAAACCAAGGAACTGGTGGTGGATTTTAGGAGGCCCAGGCCCCTCATGGACCCAGTGATCATCAGAGGTGACTGTGTGCAGAGGGTGCAGACCTATAAATATCTGGGAGTGCAGCTAGATGACAAATTGGACTGGACTGCCAATTATTATACTCTGTGTAAGAAAGGTCAGAGCAGACTATACTTCCTTAGAAGGCTGGCGTCCTTCAACATCTGCAATAAGTGCTGCAGATGTTCTCCCAGACGGTTGTGCTAACATTATTCAAAGTTATTGTCTGTTTTTACCTGCATTTTTATTATTCTTTAATTAATATTTTTTTGTATCAGTATGCTGCTGCTTGATTATGTGAATTTCCCCTTGGGATTAATAAAGTATCTATCTATGAGTATCTATCTATCTATCTATTATATAGTGTCTTTCATATCTATCTATCTATCTATCTATCTATCTATCTATCTATCTATCTATCATATAGTGCCTTTCAGCTCTATCTATCTATCTATCTATCTATCTATCTATCTATCTATCTATCTATCTACAGTGGTGTGAAAAACTATTTGGCCCCTTCCTGATTTCTTATTCTTTTGCATGTTTGTCACACAAAATGTTTCTGATCATCAAATACATTTAACCAATAGTCAAATATAACAGAAGTAAACACAAAATGCAGTTTTTAAATGATGGTTTTTATTATTTAGGGAAAAAAATCCAAACCTACATGGCCCTGTGTGAAAAAGTAATTGCCTCTTGAACCTAATAACTGGTTGGGCCACCCTTAGCAGCAATAACTGCAATCAAGCGTTTGCGATAACTTGCAATGAGTCTTTACGCGCTCTGGAGGAATTTTGGCCCACTCATCTTTGCAGAATTGTTGTAATTCAGCTTTATTTGAGGGTTTTCTAGCATGAACCGCCTTTTTAAGGTCATGCCATAGCATCTCAATTGGATTCAGGTCAGGACTTTGACTAGGCCACTCCAAAGTCTTCATTTTGTTTTTCTTCAGCCATTCAGAGGTGGATTTGCTGGTGTGTTTTGGGTCATTGTCCTGTTGCAGCACCCAAGATCGCTTCAGCTTGAGTTGACGAACAGATGGCCGGACATTCTCCTTCAGGATTTTTGGTAGACAGTAGAATTTATGGTTCCATCTATCACAGCAAGCCTTCCAGGTCCTGAAGCAGCAAAACAACCCCAGACCATCACACTACCACCACCATATTTTACTGTTGGTATGATGTTCTTTTTCTGAAATGCTGTGTTCCTTTTACGCCAGATGTAACGGGACATTTGCCTTCCAAAAGTTCAACTTTTGTCTCATCAGTCCACAAGGTATTTTCCCAAATGGCAATCATTGAGATGTTTCTTAGCAAAATTGAGACGAGCCCTAATGTTCTTTTGCTTAACAGTGGTTTATGCGTCTTGGAAATCTGCCATGCAGGCCGTTTTGCCCAGTCTCTTTCTTATGGTGGAGTCGTGAACACTGACCTTAATTGAGGCAAGTGAGGCCTGCAGTTCTTTAGACGTTGTCCTGGGGTCTTTGTGACCTCTCGGATGAGTCATCTCTGCGCTCTTGGGGTAATTTTGGTCGGCCAGCCACTCCTGGGAAGGTTCACCACTGTTCCATGTTTTTGCCATTTGTGGATAATGGCTCTCACTGTGGTTCGCTGGAGTCCCAAAGCTTTAGAAATGGCTTTATAACCTTTACCAGACTGACAGATCTCAATTACTTCTGTTCTCATTTGTTCCTGAATTTCTTTGGATCTTGGCATGATGTCTAGCTTTTGAGGTGCTTTTGGTCTACTTCTCTGTGTCAGGCAGCTCCTATTGAAGTGATTTCTTGATTGAAACAGGTGTGGCAGTAATCAGGCCTGGGGGTGGCTACGGAAATTGAACTCAGGTGTGATACACCACAGTTAGGTGATTTTTGAACAAGGGGGCAATTACTTTTTCACACAGGGCCATGTAGGTTTGGATTTTTTTTTCTCCCTAAATAATAAAAACCATCATTTAAAAACTGCATTTTGTGTTTACTTCTGTTATATTTGACTAATGGTTAAATGTGTTTGATGATCAGAAACATTTTGTGTGACAAACATGCAAAAGAATAAGAAACCAGGAAGGGGGCAAATAGTTTTTCACACCACTGTATCTATCTATCTATCTATCTATCTATCTATCTATCTATCTCTTAACAACAAACAGAAAGACTTTAGGCTATTGCAGGGACAGACTAACTCACATGCTCATTATCAAAAAAATGGCTTAAATAAAGACAACACCTCCGAAAATGGAATGAAAAATCATGATCAAGAGGGAAAAGAAAATATCTCCATGTAAGTATAAATACTAAGCACATTCCAATAAAATTTACCAAACTCGTTTTTGTCATTTCTGCACAGACACCAAAACATAGAAATGGGCATGGCAAATAATAATTGATTCTTGAAGGCAGGAGTCCAATTAAATGGAAAACTTGGTGTGGATGAAAACCTGCAGCCACAGGTGTCTCCCTAAAGGACTGGATTTGGGGACTACTGATGCAGACACATGACATTTGACAGTTAGGTTGATAATGGACATCTAGCCGAAACATGAGAAACACTCTTCTGCTTGTTCCGTTACAAGAGCCAAGCCTGACTGTAAAGAAACAACCCACACTACATGGGATGCAACTATTACACATGGAAACTAAAATTTAGACATCTCTACAGTAGAGTGCACAACAATAATAATAGGAAGAAGAAGATTGATGGTTGCTATAAATTACTGCATTTCCATTGCACCCCACAGACTTAATTTGTCCAAATTTACATTAGCCTGGAGGTTCTGTTTTCTTTGTTTCCAAAAGTTATTATTAAAAGAATGCCATCTTGTTCATATAATGAAATGGTCAGTCTTTTCCATATTGATAGCTCTGATACTGAGATACTGTATATGTAAAACATTTATTATAATGTTGACTAAGGAAGCATGGAAAAGATAAATAAAAGGATAAAGATAGATAGATAAAAGGAAGGAGAGCCTGCTCTGCCATTTCTTATGTAGCTCCTGTGTTATGAGGCCCGCCCACACTGGTTTTGTTTTTATTGCTTCGACTTCTATTGAACAATCAATCAGCTAAATGGCTGTTGAAGAAGCAAGACAGGACTCACATCTTCACAGGGCAACAGTGTATAATAGGCATGGGCACACTTACTCACAAGTAAGAATAAGGACGGAGCGGTGGCTCTGAGGCTAAGGATCTGCACTGGTATCCCGAAGGTTACCAGTTCAAATCCCCATCAGTGCCAAAAGAGATCCTACTCTGCTGGGCCCGTGAGCAAGGTCCTTAACCTGCAATTTGCTCCAGGGGTGCTGTACAATGGCTGACCCTACGCTCTGATGCGAAAACTAACAAATTCCTAATACTGTACAAGGAATTGTATAAGGCGAAATAAAGAACAAAAAAAAAAAAGTTGCAAGTTCAGAGAATAACACTTTGCAATGTTTAAGTGCCCAACACAAGTTCATGTGGGCACAAGGAGAATGTGTGTACTTTTTATTCATCTTTTTTATCATTCAACTTCTGTTTCATAGTATTAATTTGTAGCAATTGTAGGAGTCAGTGCAGCTGAGGCAGACCTGGGCAGAATGTTTAACTTGATGCCCATACAAAACTTTAAAGAGCAAACGAGTGACCACTTACTAAATATGCGAGAAAAATGAAAAGCTTTGCTACTCACAGTGGCATAGAAATATCAGTATTAAATTGAGAGTATTTATGGACTTCTGACATTGCTGAGAAAACTGTTACAAAGAAGACTGGAAGAACTGACTTGGACATTATGAGGGCCGTTCAAAACGTTTCCCCACTTTTATATTACGAAGCTGGGAAAATTGCATTGCAAAACGAAGGTGACTATGTAGAAAAGCGATGTCATTTGTTTTCGAAATTCTTAATAAATAGAGTTAAAAAAAAACGCAGAAACTTTTTGAACGTCCCTCGGAGTGGTGGCTCTGAGGAAGGAATCTGCACTGGTAATCGGAGGGTTGATGGTTCAAATCCCTTAAACGCTTGTAGTGACTCTGCTCTGTTGGGCCCCTGAGCAAGGCCCTTAACCTGCAATTGCTCCGTCCTGGGTATGACGTTAATCTGCGTCCAGTCCTGCATGTGGGCCCTCCAACCTGCAGGGAAAAACCTGGGGGTTGCTGGCAGAATTGGCACTCAAGCCACCATAAAAAAAAATCTCGCACTGTTCCACTCCATCAGAACTAGTGTGGTGCTGAAGTATCACTCATTGCATGGCTGCACTCGGGTCCTAATCTGGGGATCCTGAGTTGATTTGTCATGTGGTGGGTGCAGCAATGCCCTGTATCAGTGTGCGCTCCTAACCTCTCTTTCTCATACAATGCTGTGAAAAGGAGCTTGATTTTATTTATTACTTCAAATGTCCAAGAATGTTTTCAGTCCTTCCATCTAAATGCTATAGTAAATAAATGGCACCTGACAGAACACACCCTTTGTTCATTCAGCCATCAGAAAATTGCACTGTTTGAAAAAATCATGGCCCCTTGGTTCAGTCAGCCCGGTTAAGGGGGTTTTAGTAGAATCAGTTGGTTGGACACATCCATTGTCAGCCCTGCACGATATACAAACATCACTAATTTCAGAGTCAAGGTGATCACACAAACATTCAACAAGCAAGGAAGCAATATCAGTCTGAAAAGGACTACAAAGCCATTCCTCAGGTTCTGGGACTCCAGTGACCCACAATGAAAGCCATAATGTCCAGATGGAGAGCACTTAGAACAGCAGTTTCATCTTCCTGGAGTGGCTGGCCTGCCATCATGGGCACAGCATAAAATCATTGCAGGCATCGCACAAATCCCGAAAGAAAAAAAAAAAAATTCAAAGAACTGCAGACTTCTCTAAACCAGTGTTTATGGCTCCAGAAATTGAAAGATGCTGGACAAAAATGGCTTCAAAATGGCTTCATGGGAAAGTAACAGAGCTGAAACCACTGTTAGCAAAAAGAAAAAAAAATACAAGCAGCATGGACATCAGAGTAGAGGGGTCTTGTTAGAGCATGACAATCCGTAGCCATATACAGCATACGGTTTCTAACCTGCACTTGGAGTGTCTTCCACATCCACCATACTGGCCAGATCTCACCCCCAATGATTACCCCACCTTTGGACCACACAAAGAAGTGAAGGGCAGAAAACTACAGGAGGTGAGCCTGAGCGGCGGCGCACTTTTCTTGAGGAATCCACACACTTTGTAAGCGCTGGAGGATTTATATTGAATACCAGTAGAGATTAAGTAAGGTTTTCATTGGACTCAGCCTCGTATTACCTCGTGGGAAAATGTTTGGATATTGCATTATAAATATTTTATTACAAAGAACGGGAAATATCTTTAAAGATTATACATAAGATTTACCCCGTAAAGCATTTTTTATTGCAGAAATTCAAAAAAACATGTGGATGTTTAACTGTTCTTTTGCAGAATGCAAGCAGGAATGGTGTACCATCTCTTTTGTGTATTGTCAATCCACTAAAGAGCTGTGGCAAGGTATCTTAAGATACGTTTATTACTAATATATTGTATAGTGACTTGTAATTTGTTTTATTAATATGTACTGCATGGATTTCTAAATTATAACTGAAGTATAACAAAACATGTATATATCGTTAATCTAATATTAACATTGGCCAAATATTCTGCACACTGGTTTAAATTTTCTAATAGGAAAAATCCATTCGTTTTTTGTTAAGAATGTGAACTGCATGTAAAACCATTACATTGTCTGCAAAAAAAATGCATACAAATTGTACATATTTGTTGTGAACTCATGGTTTTTGCATAATGTTTACAGCTATTTGAACTTGGCATCTTTTTTTTTATTATTACTCTCTGGCAATCTGTTTTCTATAGAACTGACTTAACCTCCTTGCAGTTCTCCATCAGGCTTGGGATTCTGTGGAAATACAGTGGAGCCCGAGTCAGACTCAGGGTGATATGTAACAATCCGCTTTACTGTATTATTCCCAAAGAATTCTTGGGATGGTATTCTGCTGCCATCTAGTGGATGAAATAACATCATGCTGCAAAACATATGAGTAAAAATATCCAAATCTTATTATATCATCTACTTTTAAATTCTGCTCCGTACTTCTAAAATTTTTTTTATTTTTATGCTGTATTGAGGATTTGTTCTGTTCTGTGTATTGTATTGTATTGACCCCCTTCTTTTGACACCCACTGCATGCCCAACCTACATGGAAAGGGGTCTCTCTTTGATCTGCCTTTCCCAAGGTTTCTTCCATTTTTCCCTTGTCTTCTCAGAGAGTCAAGGCTGGGGGGCTGTCAAAAGGCAGGGCCTGTTAAAGCCCATTGCGGCACTTCCTGTGTGATTTTGGGCTCTACAAAAATAAACTGTATTGTATTGTATTTCTATTCTTTCTGCACCTTTATGATAACTCATAAATATTCATGAGTGGGGCAGAGCCATCAACACAATGGCCATACAGCCAGTTTTAGAAAAAAAAAAAAGAAACTGTTCCGTTGATTTAAATCGAGTGATAGAGATGATGATGTGAATTGGTCATCAGACGCTGACATGGACAGTGAAGCCGACACCTGCTCAGTAGATTCCGACCTGCAAAAACGCCAAAGGTCCAAGTTTTTTATAGAGTCCTGGTGCTTCCTGTCTTGCTGTATGGTTGGGAGACATGGACGCTATCCAATGACCTGAGACGAAGACTGGACTCCTTTGGTATTGTGTCTCTTTTGAGAATCCTTGGGTACTACTGGTTTGACTTTGTGTCAAATGAGTGGTTGCTCACAGAGACCCAAATGAGGCATTTTACCTGTATTGTGAGGGAGCGTCAGTTACAGCACTATAACCATGTGCCAATATTCCCCAAGGGTGATCCGGCTCACAGGATTCTCATTGTTGGGGACTCAAGTGGCTGGACCTGGCTGAGGGGATGCTGACGTAACACCTAGCTGTGGCAGATAGATGGTCATTTACAAAGGGTGGGGCTGGTCCACGTGTCTGCCAACCAGGTTTCAGAGCTATTTTGTTGTGAGGTGTGTGCGGCAATACGCTGTACCAGTAAATGCTCCCCAAACAGACCTGACTAGTTTCGCCGATGTTTGTGTTTTGTGTTGGCTTCAGACTACTACTGATAATACTGCATTTCCTCATTGCCCATTTAATGGTAAGCCTGGTCTAAAGGTGCCTGTTGATCATGACTGTCTAGACTATTTATGATTTGCCGATGATAGACTGGTGGGAAAAACAGCTTTTGAAACAAACTGCCAATTGGAAAAGTCACTGTAAACCATATGCTTGTCACAATCGCTGGGTGTTTCTCAGTCTCCTCATACTGCAGGGCCTAATGGGTAAAGGTGTCCAGAGACAGTACTGGTCAACAAACTGTATGCACCAGACACCCATTTCTGACACAGTTATGGGCAAGTGTCGTTATTCACTCATTAATGAAATTGCCACATTTCACTGCTAACGATGACAATGATGAAGCCAATTACACAGCACCAAAACTGTACGAAGTGTGGGATGTGTATGAGGCGATCTTGAAAAATAGGTAGAAGGTGTAAGTTTAATCAAGACAAAAGTCTCATGGGTTACAAGGTTGTTGCGGATACAGCACATCGCATCCAGTCGGGTACGATTCGATATTTATGTCTACATTCTGTGCAAAGCAAGCTCTCGGGACATCTGGAACTGAATACTTTACACCGGTAGAGGGCGCAGTGGGGTGGCAAGTACAGTCGATACGGTCGTGGGAGTCAGGCACTGACATGTTGGTTTCTGATGCGCGAGGAGCAGACATCCATCCATCCATTTTCTAACCCGCTGAATCCGAATAAAGGGTCACGGGGGTCTGCTGGAGCCAATCCCAGCCAACACAGGGCACAAGGCAGGATATTCTAAAATAATCCTTCGACATCTGCTTGAACAGAGCCCGAGTGTGTTGGCCAATGCTTCAAAACATGTCCCACAAAGGACGTGTTCTAAATCTGCATCAGTACAGCAGTGGACATGTGTTGTAGTTGAAAAAAATAAATGAATAAAACGCTTTTTCCAGGGGTAAACATAACGCTAAGGAGGCTACATTGTACGCGCAATCGTTTTGTTATTTATCAAATTATTTTTTAATTCATAAAAACAATCACATTGCATCTCACCTTTACCATGCAGTCTAAATCTGAAGTTTGCGGTTCTTCTGTTCAGTTTAAATGACCCCACAATGATGTGTTTAAAGGCATCACATCGATAACAACACTAAAAACAACTAAAAGCGACGTGAATAGACACAGAGGCCAAAACTCCAGCTTTGTCCTGTAATGGAATAAAACAGCCAAAAAACTCCTTCTTAAAATGTACACAAAGAAAGCCAGACATGAACCCACAACTGCTTCGAACGCCATTATCTTACACTACAATATATACATGTTGACAATATGCATTACTTTCTCAAATTAAGTGTAAAAACCAGACGCTTGATGCGCGATTAAATTTACATAAATATCTTATAACGCCGGTAACACCAGCAGCGTAAAAAGAACCAGAAGGGAAAAAAGCGGTTTCTCTTAACCTGGAAGTTATACGCCCCTTCCGTGGGGAATTAAAATATTTTTAACTTTAAAAATGGAACATGCAACGTCATTCTAAATATCTTACTGTAACAACCACATCGTAGATTTTAGTAGAAAATTCTAAAGAATAAAATGAGTAATAAGGAGTATTTGTGTACCGTTGACCCGGAAGTACCTCCTTCTTGTGGCTACGGGATACTGTGTTACTGTTTCATTAAATAAAGAAGACTGGGATTTTTGTAATATGAGAAACTAGCAATGACAATTCCGCTCATTTCTCCTTTCACTTTGGAAATGATCAACTAATATGCATACTACAACCTCGTGGCCTTCCGTGTAGTGGTGAAGAAAAGGCCGATTTTGGCGGTGCTGTGCGCTTTGTGGACTTAATTGCCTGCCTGCGACGGGAGTGCTACTGGACCCGAGAATCATGGCAGAACTGCACATTGTGGAGCCAAGCGGCACCCTGGACCATCCCGACCCCCGCGATCTACGAACCCCGATGCGACTGGCCTCCCCGACGCTGGTGATCTCCACACGCAGCGGCCCGCCCAGTCCCGGAGTGTCGGCTCGGGCGGGGATCGGCTTTCCGTTTCGGAGTAACCCGAGCTCCCCCTCGGAACCCTGTGAGAAGCCGGGCTCCAAGTGGGTAAGGCTGAACGTCGGCGGGACCTACTTCGTCACCACCAAGCAGACCCTGTGTCGGGAACCCAAGTCATTCCTTTACCGACTGTGCCAGGAGGACCCCGACCTGGATTCAGACAAGGTGGGTTAGGCGCCGGCTGAGCCCGTTCTTGTGTTCTGTCAGCGTGTAGACTTGTACAAAATGAAAACAAAGAAACACGTGCTCTACCTCACTGTGTTTTTTACGCACGAAAAATCGTTGGGCAGGAAAGTTACTTATTTTCACCACTTTTTTCTTTCTTTATCTTAACGGACAAATGAAGTGAATACATGTTTAAACAAAATGAGACCATCCTGCCCATAATTATTATTTGGTATAAAAAAGGTACCTTGGTAGTCCTAATATTTCCACATCAATTTTTTGGGTCTATTACTTGGTACAATGTAAGTAAGAGCAGAAAGTGCAGTGATGGTTAACAATTGGCACTGATGACGTTTCCCGTTGCCAGCCTTGTGATGTCAACTCTATTTTTCATCACTACAATTGTTATTTATGGCTCAAAGTCCATCATATTATTACTTTCGATCTAACAACCATTTTAGTACAAAGTTAGATCATCAGTCTTCTACTACAGGGGTGCCCCGTTCCAGTCATGGAGTGCCACAGTAGCCACATGTTTTTGTTCTGTTTTTCTAAATCGAAGCAACTTTTTGCTGTTAATTAGTATGTTTTGCCTTGCTTTTTAAGACTCGGGCCCCATAATTGTTTCCTTTTTCCTTCATTAGTAGCCATACAATAATGACGTCTGCGGTGGGTTGGCACCCTGCCCAGGATTGGTTCCTGCCTTGTGCCCTGTGTTGGCTGGGATTGGCTCCAGCAGACCCCCGTGACCCTGTGTTCGGATTCAGCGGGTTAGAAAATGGATGGATGAATGGATAATGATGTACAAAACGAGCTAACACATGACCAGCTAATCTGTGTCCATCATACAATATCTGAAAATAAAGAAAGGTGAAGGACTCCGTAATGATGATCAGCTCAGGTCCACAAAACAGTTTAACTGTGCCCTTACAAAAAGACAAATCATTAGCATGTGGCAGAATGAGAACACAAACAAGCCATAGTATTGAACAATGGGCTTTATAAGCAACACAAATGGGCTTCTAATTAAGAATTTGGTTGTGGAGTGGAATTGGTTGGAGTTTGTGGCCCTGAATTAGCTGGTCATCTGTTGGCTTCCTTCACATCTTGTTTTTGTTTGGCTGTCACATAAGGAAAAAAAATGAAGCAATTCTGAGGTCTGAGTCTTAAAAACAATTCAATTAAGACAAAGAGAAAAGAAGCCGATTAATAACCGGAATCTGTCATTGATTAAGAAAATGGCAGGAAGGAAAACCTGCCGGCAATGAGGCCCTCCAGGATTGGAATTGGACAGTCCCGTTATACTTGATGTGTGTGTGTCCCCACAAGGAGTTTGATTGGTCAGTTTGGCTTTAGTGGCCCAGTGGTAGGAATGATGACACAGTATGTTAGGGATGCAAAGTTCAGTTCCTCATTGTGATATGGTTTTATTTTTATTTCTTTTATTTTACAAAAAATTGATTGACATGGGGCATTTCAACAACAGCAAAGCGAATAACATACTAAGCAACATTCAACATTAGCAGAGACCGTAGGTATTCTCAAGAATTCAAATGATGCCATTGCAATACAGTAATATCTAAATCTGGGCAGTGTTCAGAAGCCATTAAGATGGCTAATAGAATATTAGGTCATGTGGCACAATAACCATATTACACCATACAGTGCAGGACAAAGACGCTTATGCTTAAGTTATTAACGCACTAGTGAAACTAGTTTTGGTCTACAGGCTACAAAAACGACAAAGCAGTGCTAGCAAAAGAAGAGGGAGATTCCAGGGCTGCAGGGTGTGAGTTTTGAGAAAAGATCCAAGGAGTTGATCCTTTTCAGTTTGAGCAAACAGTCATCACGAGGTGACATGATTGAAGTGTTAAAAATTATGAAAGGAATTCGTTCAGTGGACTTAGTCTTTCACTTTAAAATTAATTCAACAAGAACATTTTTTTTTTAAATTTTTTATAACTTTCGTTTATGTAAGTAAAAATTCAAGTGAACAAACATTTTGTGTGTGAAATTCAAATGAACAAACATTTTGTGTGTTATTTTTTTTATAGGATGAGACAGGTGCCTATCTAATTGATAGAGATCCTACTTACTTTGGTCCGATACTTAACTATCTACGTCATGGCAAACTGATCATTAACAAAGACCTGGCAGAAGAAGGTGGGCAGCTGTCTCCTACAACAGTTTTTCCAATCATGATATTCAGTAGCTTTGAAAATGCTTAGATAACAATAAATGAGAAGTATGTATGGGCTAAGGTGCAATTTTAAATGATACCTCAAAACAAGGTCAAAAATTTGAACCAAGTAATTTATCAACCAGCAGTCTGTAATGTGGCAGATGAGTGAGGTTTCTGTTTTGCTGTGTGATTTTTATTTTTTTGGCAGGTCAATTAGATTAATTACACATGAATTTACATAATATATATGTAGAAACCAGTTCCTCTGTAAGCTGACAAATCATAATCTGTTGCTGTATTTAAAATTCCCTGTTGTACCACTGCCAACATAATGAAAATGAATTTTAAATATTTAAGCAAGTTTGAATTCCTCCAGGCTTTTGGTAGAAGGGTTTTGTAAAACCTTTGCCACCTTTTGTATTTTAGTTTATTGCTTTGCAAACTGTTTAATGACTTTTAGTTGGGCATATTATTAAGTATCTTGCAATTTTCAAAATAAGTTCAATACTACTGCTAATCTTTGTTGTCTTTTAAGCATGATGCATTTTGTTTTCTCATATTTTTAGGGGTTTTGGAAGAAGCAGAATTTTACAACATAGCATCTTTAGTTCGATTAGTCAAAGAAAGAATAAGAGACAACGAGAACAGGACATCACAGGTATTTTGCTTTTTAGACTGACATAAGCTGCTTATTCGTAGATGTAGATAAAGTGTTTTTTTCCTTAATATTATGCTAACTAAAATACATCAGGATACCACCTATTGTTTGGGTTGTTAGCAGCCTGGCACCTGATCCTGTAAGAAACTGATACCCTTTCAGACAGCAAGAGCTTGGTATGACTTCTTTGTTGTTTGATTTCCGTTCTATATACATATATACTGTATATGTATGTATGTATGTGTGTGTGTGTATATACTCAGCAAAAAGAAACGTCCCTTTTTCAGGACTGTGTATTTCAACAATAATGTTTTAAAAATCCAAATAACTTTACAGATCTTCATTGTAAAGGGTTTAAACAATGTTTTCCATGCATGTTCAATTAACCATAATCAATTAATTAACATGCACCTGTGGAATGGTCGTTAAGACCTTAACAGCTTACAGAAAGTAGGCATTTAAGGTCACAGTTCTAAAACACAGGACACTAAAGAGACTTGTCTACCGACTGTGAAAGATGCCCAGGGTCCCTGCTCATCTGCGTGAACGTGCATTAGGCATGCTGCAGGGAGGCATGAGGACTGCTGATGTGGCTAGGGCAATAAATTGCCATGTCCACACTGTGAGACGCCTAAGACAGCGCTACAGGGAGACAGGAAGGACAGCTGATCATCCTCGCAGTGGAAGACCACGTGTAACAACACCTGCACAGGATCGGTACATCCGAATATCACACCTGCGTGACAGGTACAGGATGGCCACAACAACTGCCCGAGTCACACCAGGAACACACAATCCCTCCATCAGTGCTCAGACTGTCCGCAGTAGGCTGAGAGAGGCTGGACTGAGGGCTTGTAGGCCTGTTGTAAGGCAGGTCCTTACCAGACATCACCAGCAACAACGCCGCCTATGGGCACAAACCCACCTTCGCTGGACCAGACAGGAGTGGCAAAAAGTGCTCTTCACTGATGAGTCACGGTTTTGTCTCACCAGGGGTGATGGACGGATTCGTGTTTATCGTCGAAGGAATTGAGCACATCTGGGACCTGTTGGATCGCAGGGTGAGGGCTAAGGCCATTCCCCCCAGAAATGTCCAGGAACTTGCATGTGCCTTGGTGGAAGAGTGGGGTAACATCTCACAGCAAGAACGGACAAATCTGGTGCAGTCCATGAGGAGGAGATGCACTGCAGTACTTCAAGCAGCTGGTGGCCACACCAGATACTGACTGGTACTTTTGATTTTGAGCCTACCTTCATTCAGGGACACATTGTGAAACATTTTTAGTTTATGTCTTATGGTGTTGACTCTTTTAGTGTTCATACAAATATTTACACATTAAGTTTACTGAAAGTAAAAACAGTTGAAAGTCAGAGGACGTTTCTTTTTTTGTTGAGTATATATATATATATATATGTGTGTGTGTGTGTGTATGTGTATATATATATATATATATATATATATATATATATATACACACACACACCTCACCCACATACTAGGGGGCTGTGCCCCCTACTCACTTAGCTTGCCAACCCCCGGGCGGGCGCTATGTGCTAGCCACTTTGCTGCTCGCGTATGGGGAAGCGGATGTACAATTTAAACAGATTATTTTCATGAGAATTGTTACTTATGCATAATAGAACTATTTTACATTAGAGCGAGTAATTAACCATAGTAGAACGTAATAAATTGAAAGAAAATTATGTTTCATGTTGCATAAGATGTACATGTTGTGTTATACGTTTTTCATTCTGTTTGAAATTAACACGCAAATACTTTTTAAACTTACACTTTTATTGTAAAACTTCAGTAAAAGCAATATTTGGAATTAACTTTTCATCACTATCGCAATGAATTTTGATTCTGTGTTTGGGCTTACATCGTGACAACGCAAAGTTTAACTGTCCGTGAGTGAATATTGATTCTTTCTCTCTAATAAATACACAGATTTCTTCGAATGTTTGTCCCTGTGATTTGTTAATTGTCATAGCAAATGTTTGTCCCTGTGATTTGTTAATTGTCATAGCAAAAACTATTCTAAGGGGAAACTGTATTTAATGTTTCAATACGAATAGCATATGAAGATCTCCTTTGGTGTCTAATGTTATCCGCGGAAGATGTACTACATTACCTTTTTTGTCGCTTGTTAAAATTTTACGTGTTAGAATTATTTGACCAATTTTGAATACAACTAATCTTTTCCTATTGCATAGCCCATCACTCGTACATAAATTATGCAATAACATTATGATGCATCCTTCTTTCAACAGTAATTCGGCCAGTGGAACACCGGACGGTGTTAACGGTTGTAGATAATCTACGGGATATTGTAATTTGATGTTTACATTTTCTGCACGATCACCACCAACTGTTTCAGCATAGTTTATTGATACGCATTTAACCAATTTGCCCTGTAACCAATCAACAATTTTCACGTTAATTTGTTTGACTTCAATGTTTCTCGGTGCCTGTGTACTCATTTCTTCTGTTGATAACCCTTCGGGATGAAATTCTTCAATTAGATTTGAACATAATAAGTCTTCTCTTATTGGGAACTTAAAGTGAGGAAAACGTAAAAATGTATAAACGCTGAGAGCGAAGGAAACTGTGTCTGATCAAAGCATTCACATGAATGAGAGGTGAGAGGACTGTGGCCGTGGGCCGTTAACTGGAAATGATTTAGAGGAGGGCAGGACCCCCTCTACCAACTTGGAAAAAAATCTCTTGCCAATAGTCTATCTAGATTTTCTTTTATAATTATATACATACTGTCTCCCTCATCATCAACAACAACAACAACTCTGTTTACCCTTTAGTTAAAAGCTGATATTTGGCAGAATTGTACAGCTAAAGCAGTAGGTATTCACTAAAAAAGGACATTTTGATATATCACTATTTAGGGGTTACACCCCCAATAGAAATCTGAATACCCCAAAATCTTGTAGGGCTGCAACTAATGATTATTTTGGTAGTCGACGAATTGTTCAGTTTATTTTCCGATTAGTCACAATTATTTCATGCCTGACTATTTTGATGCCTGCGACCTGTGGATGCACATTATGTTCTGGGTTCCAGTGCATGTCTTGCCTCATCTGCTCATGTCTGTCAAATGTGAATGTCACCCTGATGACTCTGCATTAACACGATTAAAATTAATAATAATCAAATTAAAATAACCAGTGAAACATATGAATTTGAAAATAATCAGATGTTTTTATATTACTGTGACCATCACAACAAAAAAGAAATACATTAAATAATACAAACTAAAGTGCACGTAGTCTTTAAACAAAAAAAGCACATTTAACTTAAACAAAAAATACATTGTTAAAACTGAAACATTTTTTCATATTTTAGCAATAAATGGCAAAATGTAGACATAAACTATATAATGTGTAAAGCCTGAAGTGCAAAGATCAAATAAACACTTTCACAAAAGGTTCAAGAATGATATAACAGCTTCTGTGGTGCAGCGGTAGGAATTGCTGACTTATAATCAAGAGTCCCCCAGTTCGATCCTGACTGCCTCGTATATTTACTGTTTTGAGTAGCTGCTCTTATTGTTAATATTATACAATAAACACATACTGTACATTTGATTTGCGTCTGTAACAGCTACTGTATTAAATGTATAGTACTTGTAAAAGTTATCGTTTTTTTTCCCACTTTTATTCTGTCAGTCACGATCACGATGCATACTACCGCCCCCCAGGGATCTGACGCTGTTACTTTTTATCTACAGCTAAGAATAACTGTAGATATGTGTGGTGTTTTGAGACAATCGACACTGGAGATTCTCTGATCTGGATGGATAAAAGCTGACACACAAAACGCTAACAAATATATGTGACATTTTGAAGAAATAATGGTATGACCTGAGTAGTACCAATCAGAAGACATCATCGCACTAATGCAATATTATTTGAAAACGAACAGATCGGGTGTAAATTTACTTGTTAAAGTTAGATTTGTTTTTACTTTTATTTTCTCAGTCTCGTTCACATTCTCCTTCCCCTCCTGATCTGACCCTAACTAACAGCGCCAGCATAAATTCCCAAGATATTGCAGCATCACATCTCCAGGATGCTTTCATTTCAGATGCTCATGCATCATGGTGGTGCTGCCGTGAAAAGAAAGCTCTGCATTCAACTTTTTTTTTCTTTTTCAGTGAAGTGCTCCCTCACTGTAGAAAGTTTCCTGTCTCAATTTTTTCCATCTCACTCATCATTGCAACCACGTTTATCTTCCTCTGCATTCTTCTTCTCCTCAGACGTTCTTTATCGTTGGTAGGACTGTGTGCAGTCTTGACAAACAATAACAAACGATACTGCCCCCAGACGTTCATGTGGTGCATTGCAGTTACAAAAACCAATTGAAGGTTCTGTTTATGACGCGTCGACAATAAAAAATCCACGTCTACGATTTTTTGTAGTCAACATCGTTGATTACGTCGACTAATCGTTGCAGCCCTAAAATCTTGAGAATGTTTTGACTACTTTGTTTGAAATTCTGTGACATTATTGAAAAAAGAAAATTTGCTGAACTGTTTTTTTTTAATTTGTTGGTAATTTTTTTAAATTTTTAAATGTTTATTATGCAAACATAAATGCAATACAGTGTGCGCATAAATTACGGGCCATGAGAACAGCAGGGTGGACAGAAAACTGAAGAAGAGGCAGTGTCTTGGACAGGAAAAAAGAGACCATATCACTTTTGACATATACAGTCAAGTGTGACATGGGTGGAAAAAGTTCAGCAAAGCTCAGTGGTTAGCAAATGCTATAAAACTCCAGTAAGGGCACCAGGCACTGTGGCTATAAGTTTAGGTCTTCCTTCACTTGGAGCAAAAAGGCAGGGAAAGAGAAAGTAGAGGCAGAAGTAGTGTCCTTGGATCCAAGAGGAGCCAGGACAGATGACGTTAGTTTAAACTTGACGGATCCCCCACGATAAACTCCATTGCAATATACATTCACAATTGTGGACTTTGAAAAGAGACCCCCACCCTGACCTCCAAAATCTTTAACATGTGCATCTTCTTACTTTGAAAGGGAATACCCCACCCTGCCACTCTCTGAAATTCTTTACATATTCATTCACATCTGCTGACTGTCAATGGGCACCACACACAACAGACGAAACTCATCAAAAGAAATACTTGAGTGAACAATGTAAACAAATGAAAATGGTAAACATTTAATAATGATAATAATATATACTTAAATTTCACATTATTCTTACTGATTACACCATTTTAATTGAAAAGAATACACTTTACTGTAAAACTGTTTTTTTTCATGACCATTGCCAAAAACCAAGTGATTAGGAAAAGCAAAAATGTTTTACTCACAGCCAATTGTGTATAACATGTCCATGAGTAAGCAGCTCCAGTGACAAAATAATATTATTATTACTTATTATTTGACTAACATCTTAATTAAAGGTGACTTATAACATATTTAAGATACAAATCGTTACATTTTTTCTTTTTTGTTTTTCCAATTGGAGCACAGGAGATTAAGGGACTTGCTCATGGTCAGAAAACATCAGTAGCTGCATTTGAACCCGCAGCCTCAGGATTAGATGTCCTTCACCACACTCCCTGAAAATAATATTAGCCCTTTATTTAAAAAAAGCTACAAATACCATATACAGAAAAGTACTTGGTTACATAGTATCTCTGATGCACTTGATTACACGTCAGCACTATAAATGAGACTGACAGAATTTCCCAGGTGAAGCTAGGTAACACAGCTACTGGCGTGTGTGTGCGTGCGTATTGATTATGTTTCATGTAAACATCTGTCACTAGTTGTAGATTTTTTTTAGACTTTTTATTTTTCAGATTTTATTTCAATCTTAAGAAAGGTTACCGCTTTTCTGAATTTAGTAGTTATGGGCAAGAGAGTCCCAAATAAGGCACATTACATGCATTGTAAGGTGGTGTCAGTTACCGCACTATGACCATGTGGAGAGATACCCTAAGGCTGATCCGACTTGGAGGATCCTGATTGCTGAGGACCCAAGCGGCTGGACCATGTTGAGGGGATGCCCACGTAACACCTCTATCTGTGGCAGATAGATGGTAATTTCCGGAGTTTGGGACTGGACTGCATGTCTGACTGGGGGGCTGTCAACCAGGATCCTGAGCTATTTTGTTGTGTGGTGGGTGTGGTAATGTGCTATACCAGAGCATGCTCCTGACTATTAATGGTATTCTTCTGCTAGTTGCACATATCGTACACCTTTTAAAGGCAAAAACACCAACTCAGTAGGCTCAGAATTATGCCTTAGGCGTGTTTAGCTTTCCTTTTTTTTTTACACGAGTATCTGCTGCATGTGGTTGGGGAAAAAAAAATGAAAATAATTGCTATAATTATCTCCACCCTTGTGTAGCTAGTAATCTTTTGATTCTATACAGCTTATTTACCCTACAGTGGGGGGTTGGGGGATGGGAGAATAGCATCTTAAGGATAATGCAGATATATTCTTAAATTATTACATCAATGGCTTTTCATTGCTTAAGCCTGGGGGGCTTGCAAGAGTGGTTAAGTAATAATTTTAAAAATATATATAACATTTTTTTATGAGCCAACTATTGAAGTGAAAATTGTGTATTGTCTTTCAGGGATTACTATTGCCTACAGTAAGTAAAAAGACACATGCATATCACAGGTAATATTATGAAAAGGGATACTCCAGCCTGAACCCACACCCTTACACTCACATTCCACAAGAAAAGTGTTCATCTTTGAACTTCACAACATTTCCAGGGAGGGTTGGTTGTCATGCTTGCAGAAAATTAACTTGGCCACAATGCTATCGGCACAGAATAGTAAAAGTTTTTTTTCATGCAGTATTGCAAAGTGTGAAAACAAAAGCAACTGCTTAACTGTAAAATATCTTTAACTAATGAATGTTTTCTCATCCAGGATTTTCTTGTGTCTAAAGTTGCTGTGATTTCATTTAGTCATATAATGAAAAATGAGTTCACAGTAGTGGATTAACTGATGTGAGAATTATATTATTTGTGATGATGAACTACGTAGAAATGTATTGCAAAAATGCATTGATGTGTGTATATCCTGCTTTCCACACTTAATTTCCAGATCATAGCTGAGCTCTGAGGGGTTACATGTTGTAATATACTGTAGGTACATCTTTTTGTTAATCTTGATTGCAGTACTTCATTGTGATCAGTTTATTTTTTTCTGGCGGAGATTTGTTTTGCCTCTGCGTCATTTGGATCGGTAGAAATTTACAAACTGGGGTTCATTAATCTATTTGAAATGAACATGTTTGTCTTTTTTCAGGGGCCTGTAAAACATGTATACCGAGTCCTGCAGTGTCAAGAGGAAGAACTGACCCAGATGGTCTCCACAATGTCTGATGGCTGGAAATTTGAGCAGGTAAAACTTGAGACTTTCATAGTATTATATAATGTTTTGGTGAAGGATAATCCTACTCTCAGTATATTGTGTGCAGTTGCAGAATGTTTACCAATGAATACTAATCATACTACATGAAAACATTTAAATGTTTGTGTAGTATGAAATACAAATTACTGTGTGGTTTCAGTTATTGATAACTCCGATTGAACCTGAGTAGATTAATTTGTTTCCTTCATTAAAAATCATGCTTCCTTTTAACTCTTAAACTTTAGGTTTGAGTATGTGTTAGGATGGCTACTTTGTTTTTTTTTTTATTTCGAAGAATGCCCTGTTAGTAAAGGTATCTATAATGACGCACATTTCAGGTTGAGCAGTGTCTTTTCTGTAACAATTTGTTTTTTTCTCCATTGTCCAGATTGGTAATATGATTTTTATTTTTTATGTATTATTCTTTTTTAATAACAGCTGTTCATTGTTGCTAATTTTAGCTCATCAGCATTGGCTCCTCCTACAACTATGGCAATGAAGACCAGGCGGAGTTTCTCTGTGTTGTTTCTCGAGAACTCAACAACTCCACCAATGGCATTGTAATTGAACCTAGTGAAAAAGCTAAGGTACGGAGTCACAGTTAGAGCGATCTGCTATTAACAATGTATTTATTGAATCGGGAACAGTGCTGAAAAACTCTTCATTCCAAATTTTGGTGTCTTTATTGTGTGGACCGTGAAGCATCAATCGGAATTGAACTCAAAAGGGATTTTTAGGAAATCATTGCTTAATGTTGTTGAAAGTCAGTAAATCAATAAATGCTATGTTGTTTATTTGTAGAGCTTTTTAAAACACACTAACGTCCTGCTAATGAGGTGTCTTCCTTTGACATTTTAGAATGTAAAGCATGGCAGGTAGCAGACACCTTTTAAAACAAAATATCTGCCTTGTGGTACCTGCAAAGGCAACATATTTCAGATGACCAAAATACATGCTGTTTTTTTTTTTCCCCCACATTTAAAATTATTAGTTTGCATCAGACAAAATAAATATCACTAAAGGCTGCAAGTGTCACTTTTATCTAGTAGTACAACTATCCTGTTTAATGCTGTACCTGCACTCCAGTTCGACCATCACCTCCTGAAGAGCTCAATGTCTGCCACATCTTCTTGTATAATACGCTACTGTGGCTGTCCATTTGCCTGTCCAGGATTTTAAGTCGCCTGTAGCTCGCAAACCGTTTGAATTATTGACCTGAAATTTGGTACAAATATACTACGTGATGTCTACTATCCGCTTTTGGGGTGATGACTGACCTCCAAGGTTATTCCTCTTTTTATTTTATTTTATTGTAGAATCAACTCTTGGCATTGGCCAGCAGAGTGGCCATGCGGAGCATGTGTACGGGCACCGTTCTCATCCCTACCACCTTCGCTGTCACTTCCCCTACTTCTTCATATCTTAAATCATTCTTGAGGCAGATTGAAGACTTAAGTGAAAAATTAAAGAAAATGTGTTAAGTAATTGCAACACAAACATTGACTTAATCAGTTTTAACACAAAAAGATGCCGACGAAAGAAGAGAAGAAGCGGGCCACTAGGGTGGAGAAAAAAAGAACTGCTCAGGAAACGGCAAGCACATCGACCTCTGAGCAAACGAATGCTAAACATACAGAGAAAGAGGATGAAAACTAGGAATGCTCAAGTCAAGTGTATTCACGGCACGTTATCGTGCAATGCGACGTTACTAGTCCTCAAATAATGTTTGGAAGATTTTCTAGCCTTCATCTATACTTGTTTGCTTATACTCATTGTTCCTATAGTTTAAGAATACATGAAACATTGCTATTTTTTAAACATCTCTCTATATATATAAAATCCAACGTCTGTCTATCCGCTTTTCACAAGAGAACTACTTAGTAGATTTAAATCGGGTTTTTTTTCTATAATTTACTTGAACATTCCAGTTGATTTTGCGACTTCTCTCATAGCGCTAAGTATCATAGTTCGCTTGTGGTACCGATTTATTTGCACAAATCTGAGAGAGATGCAGCCGGCCGAGGGTAGGGGGCAGGGCCAGCCTTAGGGCACATCTTACATCCACTTAGCTAGTGAACGAGAGAACTACTTAAAAGATTTAGATCAGGCTTTTTTCTAGAATTTGCTTGAACATTCCGGTTGTTTTTGTGACTTCTCTCATCGCACTAAGAATCATAGTTCGCTTGCAGGAGCGATATATTCGCGCTATTCTGAGACATAGGCTGTGGGCCGAGGGGAAGGGGAAGCGTGACGTCGGGAGTAGGAAGCCAGGCAGGGCTCTCCTCACTGTCCTGTTTCACTACTACTCCGGTGAAGCCGCTAGGGATGGCTAGTAATGTGTAAAAAGTAAGTTTTATGAAAGCAATTAATCCTTTTACGTTTTTACACTTCATTTCCCAGCACTCACCGTTTCATGGTGGGTGTTGACTATCCTTTTTCAAGATGCATATATTTTTTTTTTTTTCATTCCTTTATCTTTGGCACCATATTAGGAAAACAGGCACAACCTAGCCACGATCTAAACGTTTACACTGTGAACCAGCATTTTCAGTACTTAAAATCTATTTTGGTATAAACTGTGTTCTGCTGGTGTCAGACCAGCTTGTCTTGAAGGGTAGAAAACCTCGGGTGCAGTTTTTATATATGCAAAGTGAAAATCTGAAAGGACAAACTTAAGGTCTGTTTTATTTTCCTTTGCCTTCCCCTTACTCCTCTGTATTGGTGAAAACGGTTAGATGATGATGATGGCTGAGATTTGTCAGTCTCCATTAACTGCTGCCAAAGGTTTATAACTTTGTGTTTAAATTGGCAAAGTGTGCTTTGCCCAGTGAAAACTAAATATATTATCCCAGTTTTCTAAGGATTGATATTTGAAATAACTATTATCTTACCCAATGTTTTTGTTGTTAATATTCAAAGATTTTGAGTGTTGACTGAAGCAGTCATAATACAGAGATGCATTCTCTGCAGATATCCAGCATTATTCTTACTGTTTTGTTTTAATAGTGCTTGGTATTGCTTAGTTTGTTCTTGTGTCTTGAGTAAGGCTAGATGATTGCGATTATCTTTATTTCACTTTCTCTCCTTTCTTCTCTACAGATTCTTCAGGAGAGAGGGTCAAGGATGTGAGCCACACACTTCAATGAATTGAAGACACACTGGCTGAGATATCATCTTTTCTGAGAATCACTGAAGACCGTATGGTTTCCCAGATATACAGCATGGTGATTCTGTCCCTGTTGGAGATTCACTCTCATTTCCAGCCACTCCCATACCTTACTTATTTACAATGAGTTGATGCATCATGGGCTTCCCCAGAAAGTATTATTGTCCTTTTGCCAAAGGACCATTCCGTATGCCCAAAGTTCATGTTTTAGACTGGCTGAGTTTTTGGTGATTGCACGTATACTGAATTCTTATAATGTAGGCATGCAGCCTGTTTGGCACTAAAATGTCACCTTTTAGAGTTCAAGCTCCTTTGGTGGTTTTGCCTGTTGTTCATAAGGGTTTTTTTTTTCTCACCCTTATTTTTAGACTAGTCCCTAAATATATAGAACATTGTTTTTATACTGAACTTTCAGATACCCGTGAAGGACTGTAGCTCTGCATCACAATTTGGTAAATGTGGTAATGAGAGTGTAATGCTCAGTGGTAACTTCTGAGTGATAAGATTTTTGCCAATCTTTCACTGTGACTCCTTCCATCTAACATTTTAGGTGGTTGTTTTATTTAATTTGTCCGGAGATAAACAGGTTTAGGTGGGTTCCTTTCAACGTTGTTGTAGGGGTAAAGATTTCAGGGACCTCATTTGGGCATTATTATAATTATCTGAAAATGGGGGTCTGCCATTTTGGATTCACCGAACTCGGAAATATTCTCATCAGTTAGGGATACAAAGTACTAAATACAGTATATAATATTCTTCTGCAAGTCTTTGAAGGGAAAGCACCATCTTTTGATTTGCTGCAGCTGTTGACCCCTGGTTGTGTCTCTGAATATTCCAGCACCTTTGGAAAAAGTAGCAAGACTAAACTGATAAGCTGAGAACTGATTTGGACCTCTTTTAAAATTAAACAATCCTTGGTTGACATGCACATATAGGGACGCATTTACATCATTTTTAGTGAAGCTTAAAGTTGTTGTATGTACACAACAATTGCACTTATTTGTTTTATAAGGAAAACCTTCAAGGCAGAACAACCTCTGGGGCTTTGTGCTTTAAAAGGTTTAGCCCTTTAAAATAGTTTACTCATGTTGGCTTCATCATTTCTGTTGTTCATGCTTGGCAGTATTGTATCCAAAGCAGACAAGCTACGGATGCTGTATTCCAAGTAAAATGGTTTTTCCTTTCCAGAAGGCAATTTGTGATGGCAGCTGGAGGTGAATTGTTCATGCTTTTATGTTGTGTTGTTTTGTTTTTTTTTTAAATACTACCGACCCAGCCATTCCTTTATTTACCAATGCAAGTGAGGTGAAGGGTAATCCTAGGGCTTTACTTGGAATTATCACTCAAACCACTTAGCATTTTTTAGTATGATCGTCTGAAGTCTATTTAAAACAGTCTTCAGCTTATAGTTTAAATTTGCCATTCTAGTAAGTTGTGTCATTCACAGGGAGTGGGTGCTTCTTTTCAGTGTTGCCACTAATGGTCAAACAAATTTATTATTATTATTTTGTATTTCCTTTCTCAAGGGCAATTTGCTTCACAAAATGAATTAAAAGCTGACCAGGCTTGCAGCATCCTGTTCAGTTCAGGATTTGGCATCGCCATCAATTATAGGTTTTGTCATTTCAGCAGGAAAGCTTTGCAGTACTTTCATTTTTCTACTGTGCATTATTTTATTGCATAAAGAGAAATTCCATTGTCCTGGGGCTGTTGTTTTCCATCTTTTGGGTTAATTACTTCTCTTAGGTGTCACCACCCTACAGAAATGAATCTGTAGTAATTGCCTTCAGCTGCCAATTTGCCGGCAATGTCTGTGCTTAGTTAGCTTCTGTGTCTGACTTCTAGAAGGACTTTTTTTTTAATCCTGCCTTTCAATTTTTATACCAGCCTTATTTCACCTAGATTATTAGTATTCCTCAAATTCCTCCTTAAAACTGCAAACTTGCACTTTTTCCAGTCGTTTGACAGAAGCAGTAACTCTGTGCTACTGCTCTATTTGCCTATTGATATAGTTTTAAAAAAAAAATATTCGTACTATTCAAATTTGATAACTTAATTTTGCAGCAGGTAAAGCATCTTGTTTACTGCAGACACTCTGGCTGTCTGTATAAAAAATTTAGCTAAAATAAATTGAACTACAGGTTTTGTTTGCAGTGTTTCAGTACGATAAGTAGGATTTATTAGTAACACGAAGCATGTTCTAAACCCAGTTTTTCAAAATGATTGGTCATTGTGGTTCATCAAATGACAGCTTACATTGGCCATGTTGTCTTTACTTGTGTGAGGCGCACTTATTCAGTGTCTGATGGAAAAGGGCTTTAATTGTGCGCTGTTAGTCCCTTTCTATCCTCAAACAGAATGCTGTTTGGCTTTGTGCTATATTTGTGTGGTTTATTTTTATAAGAATTTCTTTGTTATCCACAGTCTCGCCTTTCTTTCTTCTACTTGCCTCCGTACAGTATCCCCCATGGCAAAAACACAGCAGCCTCCACTCTTCTAGATCTTCACTATGCCCATTACTTGTCACTGATTTGCTCTGGTGATATATTTGCCTTATGGGTGTCTTGGTTTCTGTGTGGGGGGTGCTGTGTCATTCCCATAGGCTGTATGCCTTTCCACTCCTCCAGCACTGACCACGCTACCTTAACATTTAGGGAGGCTGAGCTCAAGTATACTCTGAGTACACTTGTTGTAGATTTTAGATTTTCTGGGCAGGGTACTGACTGACAGGCACCAATTGTATTGTCTTGTATTCATCTCGTAACATTTATATACTTGGTGGCAATGAGGTTTTTTTATTTTCTCTTTATTTTTGGAATGGATAAAATGCATACTAGTCCTAAAGTATGTTTTTTACATAATTTTACATATATCTACAAACTCGTAACATACTCCTTCATACTGCTGTGCGACATTGTCGTGGAAAATTAAAATATTTATGACTGGTGAAATCAGAAACCAAGATAGTGTTTAGAAAGAGGTCTGCATACTAAATGTCTGTGTGCTCTTGCAGGGTGTGTTTTTACTTGAGCTGTATTTGATAAAGTTGCCTTTTCAAGTTTCTTTATTATTGTTTGTTTGTTTTTTTTTTCTTTTTCATTGTATTTGCTTCTTTCTAAAGCACAGGTGTCAAACTCCAGTCCTGGAGGGCCGTAGTAGCTGCAGGTTTTCGTTCTAACATTCTTCACCATTAGTGAGCTGTTTTTGCTGCTAATTAACGTCCTTTGCCTTTGTTTTAATTAACTTGACTCAGGCCCCTTAGTTGTCTCTGTTTCCTTAATTAGCAGCCAAACAATAATGAGACACAAAACAAGCTGCCACCTGACCAGCTCACCTGTGCTCATCACACAATATCAGAAAATGAAGACAGGTGAAAGTCTCTGTAAGGTTGATCTCTCAGGTCACCCAAACATTTTGACGATGTTCTTAGAAAAAACAGAAAAATCAACAGTTTTAGAAATGTCTGCTCTAGCAGAATGAGAGCAAAAACAAGCTGTGGAATTAAATAACGGGTTTAATTAACTGCAATAATGAGCTTCTCATTAAGAGATTGGTTGGAGTTTGAAATCCCAATTTAGCTGGTCATCTCTTGTCTCGTTTCACATCTCATTTGTGTTTGGCTGCCATTTAATGAAGAAAGGAATCAATTCAGAGGTCTGAATCCTTAAAAACAGGACTATTAATATGAAGGGAAAGGAAGATAATTAGCAGTGAAAACTGGTCACTGATTAGGAAAAGGGTTAGAATGAAAACATGTAGCCACTGCGACCCACCAGGACTGGAGTTCAACACCTCTGTAAGGATAAGTATTGTAACTGACTGACGAGTTTAGAATTTTTTTTCCTGGTCCGGTTCATTTGTAATGTGTTTAGTTGGTTTGGAGTTTTCTTCCTTGTCACAGAGACTAAAAAGGTTTTCAGTATTAAATATTGAACCTAAGTAATGTGTGTTTTCAGAAATACATACAGCTATTTCTTATGTCGTTTAACATTTCTAAATAACAAGACTTAAGAAGTCTGCTTTCATTTGCAGACCTTATGTGGTTTCTCAAATTCCAGGATTATTAACAATTTTGGAGGCGGCACGGTGGTGCAGTGGGTAGCCCTGCTGCCTCGCAGTTAGGAGACCTGGGTTCGATTCCCGGGTCCCCCCTGCGTGGAGTTTGCATGTTCTCCCCATGTCTGCGTGGGTTTATTCCGGGTACTCCGGTTTCCTCCCGCAGTCCAAAGACATGCAGGTTAGGTGCATTGGCGATTCTAAATTGTCCCATGTGTGTGTGCACGCCCTGTGGTGGGCTGGCGCCATGCCCAGAGTTTGTTTCCTGCCTTGTGCCCTGTGTTGGCTGGGATTGGCTCCAGCAGATCCCCATGACTCTGTAGTTAGGGTATAGTGGGTTGGAGGATGGATGGCTGGATAAACAGTTTTGGTGGTTGTTTAGTATCCTGGACCATTCCTTTCATATCTTAATCATGCAAATAAAAGGCGTAATTGTTTGATAGGCTTTTTAAAGTCTGTAGAAATCTTCACTGGCACATAGGTTGGTGCAGAATAGCAATTAATGTACAGTTACACTGTAATGATTGATTATAAGAAATTTGAAAATGTTCTTTTAAAATCCCTCACTTGCCGTGTGACAGCAGTAATTATCTTATTAATGAGATGATATGTACTAACTGCTCTATGAACATGTGTGCCAGTTTTGCTTGTCATGGCACTGCTGCGGTTGCATTCGCATGCTTAGTCTTCTGTTATCCAATTTTTGTTTTCTTGCAAAGCATTTGGATGTAGGGTGGACATGTTTTAATTCAAGAACCTCAAAATATTTTTTCAATCTAACTACTGCAAGTTACTCTTATGTTTAATACGAGGAAGAATGCCCAGTTAGAAGAAAATCTTACTGCCAAACTAAGCGCTGTTCACTGCCAGCAGCTATTACCATAGGTTGTTGCACTTCATTAGCGCATTTTTATGATCTGCATACAGCAAAATAAAGCCAGCTCTTTTTCCAATGCCATAGAATTACACCATTTTTTTTTTAAACTGTTGGCATGTGGCCTTATGATTCCAACTTTGTAAAGTAATGGTAATATTTTTACATTTTAAATGAATATGCTGACTTTTAATGAAAAACCCACTCCATAGCATGGTATAGTTTCCTCTCAGATTTTTCCTGTATAACAGTCTATTTAATTAGATAGCTTTATAGTCAAAATATCTTCTATACAGTTTGGTGAACTATTGCAGTTGATTTTTATGAAATTGATTCCCTTTGAGGCATGTGCGTTTTAAAGTTGCAATGACCGTAACAAGTATCCATTTTTTATTTTATTTTGACTGGGATGTCTTTAATTAATCTGAATGCCATTTAGACACAGTACAGTACCTGAATTATTATTTTTTTACTGGATTATTTCAATGTTCCATACTGCTGTTCCAATATGCAAATGATAAAGTTCATACATTTTGTAAATGCTAATAGAATAATTATCTTTAAAAGTATGTATTTTTTTTTTCTTTTAGAAAAATAGATTTCTTTTTACCGTTTGTGGTATTTGCGTGTACGGTAAATAATGTTTTGCCAGAATGCTTAAGAAGAAAAGAAAATTGTTGTAGTTGATCATTATTCTATTTATATATTTTTCCCATTTTTTGGGGGGGAAATGCAGCTTGTTGAAACAAGTCAAAGAATTAAGCAGAAAAGTGTGTCTGTCACACAGAATTCCTTTGATTTTGTTTTCCCTCCTTTGAATGCATGTGCCTGCATGAATTGAACTGGTTTGGCATGTGCCTGTTCTCGTGTAAGATGTGGACATTTAACATAACTGGGGGTTGTGTGTGGGAATAGTAATGGAAATATGGGCTATCATGTAGAAAATGGTGCCCAGTGCCGCACCGTTCTTGTGTAATTTGAGAATTTGTGTGTGATATGTGGTGATCGCGAGCTTTTCCCCTTCTTCCAAATTGCTCTTTGACTGTGGCTGTGGGGATTTCCTCCCCAAGTGTGAGATTTCTGGTTTTCATAATACAGCTTCTAGCACGTTGTTCATACTGAGTAGTGGAATCTTTCTCTTTGTGGTGTTTCTTTAACTTTGTCTCGATACAAAGAAGGAACATATGACCAACTTTTCATTTTTACTCTACCAAATATATTGAAGTTCTTTGAGATCATCTCATGTCCAAGGTTCAGAAGTAGTCTGATCTCATTGAAAGCATTCCTTCAATTGTGCACCACGAGTTTTAGTGCCTTTTTAATCTGTTGAGCCACTGTGAACCCAGTATAGGCCTTAATTTCACATCTCCATCATCATGTTTTAAGGTCACCACAATTTAGATTAACTTCAATAACGTCAGCATAGTAAACGCGATGAGCAACTAATGTTCAGAATGGCAAGTGATTTTTTTTTTGTTGTTGTTGTTTGTTTATTAAGTAGTGACATATAATCACTTGAAATAAATTTAAAAATGAAAGTAACACAGATTTTTACTACACAATGCTTGAGTTATCTACGTTTCCCGGTGGGTTGTGTTGTGATCAGTAGATGCACCAAATGCAGCACAGTGATGAGATACATGAAAAGATGGAGGGAGGGCTCAGCTTTGTTTTTCAGGGGCTTTTCCAGTGCAACAAAAGGCATATAACACTTTAGCACTATATTTATTCATTTTGCTTCCGCTTCAGCAATTACCGTAACTCAAGGGCCCAACAGAGCAGAGTCCTTATTGGCATTTACAGGATTCGAACCAGCAACCTTCCGATTGCCAGTGCGGATCCTTAGCCACAGAGCCACCACTCCACCTAAAAATCTTTTGCCCAACATGGGGCTCGAACCCATGACCCTGAGAGTCTCATGCTTTACCGATTGAGCTAGCTGGGCACTGGCCAATGTACAGTCTTGTATTGACTCGTTTCAATTACATAGGTATTGGAGTTTGAGAAAAGAAATACGTTGTTAGGTAGGATACCTACAGTAAGATGCAGACATTCATAGTCATAATACTGTGGAAGATTATATGTGCCAAAATTAAGCGTAACCCAACATGTTAACTACATTTTTCTGCAATACATATGCATATGGTGTATATAATTTTGGCATGTTTTTATTTTGTCATAATTAGCCAAATGATTGATTACTTTTCAGTACAGTACACAACTTTCTTATCAGTATAAAATGCAATACAAAAGCGTATTGGATTTTAGTACATGTCCATAGATTGCGTGTCTTAACTAAAAGCAAAGCAAATGTATTGCATTTGCTTGCCGGTTGCTTTGAGTGTACTGAATTTTGATTCAAGACCATGTATTAATTATTTCAATACTGAATATGTAATCAAATAACCAATCATCGTCAAGTGGTCTGACTAGCGGTGCCTGTAGTTAGGGTTAGGGCCATTACAATCACGAGTGCGTTCACCCAGTGCTAAAGATGGAGAGCAGGGAGTTGATAATACAAGGGATCTGCAATTTCATTGAATGGGTGGAAGTTGGAGATTTAAGCGACTAGTTCATTGTCTTCCTAATTGACTGATTGTTGTAAAGATTGTTGTGAATAGAAGCAGCAACAGGAGGAGAAATTCCATCTGCTACGGTAACCGCCTTATAACATACTAGCCATGTGTGCCCAACTACGTTGCGCGTGTTAAAGTTGTCTGTGAAGGGCTCCCTGTTTAAACGCGGCTGCCAGTCGTGAACTATTTGTCGCACAGCATTATGATTTTTTATAAGGGAAACAAAATTACAAAAGAAAACCCTTGGACATTGATTTGATAGGAACGGCCTACTCGGAATCACTGTCCGAATCGTAATTATGTGGTGGTGTAGGAGCATTTGTGCTTCTGTCCGTTCACAGTCTGTCTCGTTTTCACAACGCTGTTGTTTCCTCTCACGATGTCTTCTCAACCTTTCTCCGATCTCGCAGGTTGCTTTGTGGCAATCCAAAGAGTAAGGCAATATACACGGAGCAATGGTTATAAAAGGGGGACACATAGGTATCCAGGCTCTTTAAAGCAAATAGGGATCACTTCACTGACATGTGAGCAAGCCATGGTACAACTGTGAGACGTGCAGCACTCGCCGGCTACAACGTAACAATAATCATTTCCGGAACGTGCTGTTACGTTGTTATTCATTTTTACCCACTGTCTTTCTTTCATTCATATGTTACGTAGGCACGTACCTTTTATCTTCGCCAATCTCATTCTCTAACCAGGCCTCAGGAGCTAACCAGCGTAACACTGTCCACCACCCCTTTCATTATTCCGGCACATTGTTGACATCCGTGAGTAACAACAATGTACTAAACTGGAAGGTGGTCTACGCATGCGTGGAATTCGCGGACAAACAAAGATCAAGATCTAAATGAAGATCTCTTTAGTTAACTTAAAGCCCAACAATTTGTTTAGTTTGAATGTCTGTGTTTTGAGGTGTGACTGGCGTACTGCAGTCTTCAGTAGTATAAGCCTGGAGGAGATTCTTAATGCAATGCCTATGTTTTAGCTGTCTCTCTACTGCCATCTAGTGCTTCTTCTTCTAATTCATTCTCGGACAAACAAAGATCAAGATCTAAATGAAGATTATATGTAAAGATTCTTGAGCAAATGTCCCAAAAAGCTGCAGTAAACAATTATGTATATCATTAGTCAGGGCATCTGTACACTAATGTTTTCCTTAGTTTGTAAATATCTGCAGATGGGAATAAGGCAATGATAAAACATTTTCAGGGAGTCCTAAAAATTACTTCTCTGTGTTTCGGTTAAACGCTGCACATTAATGAAACTTAAGCTTGCCACCAGAGCACAGAAGTGCTTAGAAGTAAGACGCCTCTTACCCCAACTGTTGACGTTTGTTGCCTCACCTTTTGATGCTCAATGGTCATTTGATTACATGTAGCTTTGGTTTGATTATAGCGTGGTCTTACATCAAAATGTAGTACACTCTGAGCAGCCACTACAGGAAATTTAAGACGTTTGTTTTGCTTTTAGTTATGACTTGTCCTTGCATTCTAAACGAAAAATGTGTGTCATAGTGAAAAGCAATTAGAATTAATATTAGAATTAGAATTAGAACAATCTAGACGAGAACAGGCCATTCAGCCCAACAAAGCTCGCCAGTCCTATCCACTTGTTTCCTCCAAGAAAACATCAAGTCGAGTTTTGAAAGTCCCTAACGTCTTACTGTCTACCACACTACTTGGTAGCTTATTCCAAGTGTCTATTGTTCTTTGTGTAAAGAAAACTTCCTAATGTTTGTGCGAAATTTACCCTTAACAAGTTTCCAACTGTGTCCCCGTGTTCTTGATGAGCTCATTTTAAAATACAAGTCTCGATCCACTGTACTAATTCCCTTCATAATTTTAAACACTTCAATCATGTCACCTCTTAATCTTCTTTTGCTTAAACTGTAAAGGCCCAGCTCTTTTAATCTTTCCTCATAATTCAACCCCTGTAGAATTGATCAATTGGTTGATATGTTTTTAATTATAGCACAATAAATCAGTGCCAAAACTAAATGCACAAGGTACATATGCATCACAATGCAGTTACCATGTTGGATTGCATTTAATTTTGGCACAAATAGTTTTCCGTACATTTCTATTTGATTCTAATTTAGTGTAGCCTAGTGGATTGAACAGGATGGGGCAGGTTAAGCCCTGGAGGGCCTCAGTGGTTGCCGTTTTTTTCATTTAACTTGTTCTGCTTGTCAGAAACTTGATTTTGCACATTCATTAACCCCTTACTTAATGTGACTGCTTGTTCCATGTGAGTTTTGTGCTGACCCCCTAACAAATTATTCACACATTTATGTTGTTGTTATTAATGCATTCTCCTTAAATTAGAACTATAAAGGGTGCAGTAAAGCTGCACCATGTGATTGAAAGTGTTAGTTGGTACTTGTCAGTCTCGCTAATGTATGCTAATTGTTAGTGATCTGGCAAAGCTAGTACAGCCCCATCATCTCAAAAGCAAAGCTGCTGTGATATTTTGGCAAAAATCAAACTTTACCCCTCCAGGTGATTTAAATTCTGGAATGACCAATCAAGGGGTTACGTTAGGCACAAATTCCATCACTGCCTCAGCTAATCTCTGCTTTATCAGACTAGCTGTAAAAAATGCCAGCAACCACTGCATTCCACCTTCACTGAGCATGCCCACCTGTTGTGTACTTCGTTTCTTTTACTTAACTATTCTCTGAGATTGCCAGGTTCTACATACCGTTCTAGTAATGCTGTCATTTTGAGTGGGAAAGGCTAAACTAGTGGAGTGTATTTAATTCTCATAAGCAGTAGAGAAGCTAGATGTTGTAACAATGTTATGTAGGTTGTCTGCTTAAAATAAGCTCAAATATAATTGATCCTTGATATTTTTTGCCCATTACATTATATAAACATAACATATCTAGTGATAAAATGCAAGTTTGCTGTGCCAGGCAGTGTGATGTAGTTGTTAAGGCTTTGGACTTCAAACCCTGAGGTTGTGGGTTCAGATCCCACCACTGACACTGTGTGATCCTGAGCAAGGCACTTCACCTGCCTGTGCTCCAATTGGAAAAGGAAATGTAACCAATTGTATCTCGAAGTTGCTTTAGATAAAGGCATCAGCCAAATAAATAAATAAATGAATGTAAATGTAATGAGTTAGTAACTGGTGCCCCCTCTAAGATTGGGTGCTGTCTGTCCCCAAGCTGAATTAAGTTAGTTTGCAAATGGATGGACCTTTAAGTATCAAAATACCAGTTTTTTGAAAATGATTAATGTGGAGTGTTTAATTATACTGTTGCAATGCAAAACCCCTAGAGAAAAATCAGGTGATTTATCGATCATTCATTCATTCATTTTCTGAACCTGCTTTGTTGTGACGATCCTGGGGATGGTGCCAGCCCCTCTTGCACTCAAACTGGATCATTCTTGGCTAATAGAGCTACCAGTTAACCTGTGATCTACTTGTATGAAATGTGGGAGGAAACTGGAGGAATCTGTAAAATGCCACAAAAATGGTGGCAAAACCTGGAATCAAACTGGGGTCTCTGTAAGGAATTAGCGGTAACCGCCATCCACAGGAATAAAATCTTGTGTCTAACAGGCTGATATTGTACATTGGTCTCTGCATGCCTTGAACAGAATATGCTGAAAATGTGTGTTGTTTTAACATTATTCTGAAGAAAAGAACTGGATGAAGATGGAAGTGTAGTCTGTTTTTGTAGGCTTTGGGTGAATTTGTTTTTTGTTTCTTATGATAAACACTTTGCAGTTAATATTAACCTTCAAGTTCTCTCACATTGAGTTTCATGGATTTGAGACTTGTATTTATTTATAACATTGTGATCTATTTTTGCACCTGCCTTAGCTTTTTTTTTCCATTCTGTTGGAGATTTTGTTTTAGAGCATTTCATGGAGTGGAAGATGGAAGATTTGTGTCCCTCATCTAAAGAAGTGTTTTTACTTTGCAGGGCATTACTTGCAGTCTTCGCATTTCTTTAGAAGCCATTTATATATATATATAAAACCACAAGCGTTACCTGGTAGGTAACCACCCATACACTCGGATTGTGATTCAGACTATGAATGCCTTGAATGTAATTACCCCGATCTACATACTGTCAAATAAACGAACCACATGCTGTGGCGCAACGTAAAAGGCTTCGCCGCTGACGCCCGAGGTTTGATTCCCGTGAGGGAGTGCAGTGAGTGTGTACACCTGATGAGCCCAGAATTAGGGCGAAACACGTGTCGCATACTCTTTTGCATTATTTGACAGCAAAAACTATTTTAACCATTCTATGATCTGCTTCTCGCAACTGAAAGAGGGCACTGTGGTGGACGTTAGCCGATTTGCTGACCAACCACAAGCGTTACCTGGTAGGTAACCACCCATACACTTGGACTGTGATTCAGACTATGAATGCCTTGAATGTGTGTGTGTGTATATATATATAAATATATATATATATATATATATATATATATATATATATATATATATATATATATATATATATATATATATATATATATATATATATATATATATATATATATATATATATATATATATATATATATTTAAAATATATATATATATATATATATATATATAATTTAAAATGCACAGACACACACAGCCGGAGTAGTGGGGAAGGACTTCCACTAGGGATCACCCGAGATTTACAAAACAGAACCATTTCTGATGAAAATTTGGCAGCTATTTCATAGGTTTGGTTCATATGTCCATAGCTCTATGTTAGAACTCTTTCTTAATCATTGATTGGATTTTGCTTCTTCAGACATTATGCACAGGCTGACTGCTTGACTTGTGTTTTATCTGTTATGCTTTAGAAAGAAAGTCTGTCTCCATTTACATTAGGCCTTTGGAGAAAAATACAAAATCTCTTATTTGTTTGATTCTAAAACTGCATAGTCCTTGTAGCTCCTGTCTTTTTTTTTTTTTTTTTGGACTGGATACTAGTTGCCACATATAACTTCTCTCCTTATTTAATTAATCTGCTTGCTTTTTTTTTTTTTTTTTTTCTTTCCGCTCTTCTTTTGGCAGTGTGCTAAATATCACTTTATGTGCCCAACCAGTGCAGGGGCATGCCAAGCTGAAGTATTCATCTGGTATCCCATTTATAGCACCCCCCTGAAGCTGCTCTACACTTACTGTGTGAAAAATCAGGAAATGTAATCATTTGGGTAGGGAAAAAAAATGACCACTGTACAGCATTGTCGTTACTCTCGTATTTATTTCTAAATAGTTATTAATTACAACGTGAAGATGGAAGGATGTTGCAAAGTTATGTGGGAGCTATTTTTTTTTTTTTTTTTTGTTACTTAAAGAAATACTCCACTCAAAAACATTTTATTATCTGTCACTTACCCTGTTTTTTGTAGTGCTGGCCAAGAGAAATGTTTTAATTCTCATGTTTTCCTGGAGAACAGAGGTGACACAGTTTCTAATAGAATAGGTGGGCAACAGCAAACGATATCAAAAACGTTCCTGAAAATAATCTTGCATTGTATGTGTTGCATAATCCATACAGTTGTATGCTCACAATGTGGAGATTACATGCATTGTTAGCTAAAATATTGTTAAACTGGAAAACACGTGGACCTTCTGTCCTGTCCTCCTAAGATCAAGGTTTTCTAATAACAGGAGGTTGCCGCAAGATTAAGGTTTCAGCTCTAGTAATTTGAGAGTGGCAGCAGGTTGCTGTGCTGTGTGCGCTTGACACTTAGCAGACGCCAGATCTGTCATTCTTCTTCCTCCTATTATGTAATTGGTTTCTGCAGTTTACTTAATGCTTTGCAGATGTCAGTACTCTTTCTTTTTGCCATGTTGCCTTCTCGCTCAGTTTCCTTATGCAGTTTTGCATATGAAAGACAAGAACCCAAAAAACTGTGCAAATGTTGTGCTTCACCAGCACGTATCCTACCATGAGCTTTCGATTAAGACCAAGATCAAGGTTCTAACCCCAGTGGCTCATGACTTGTTGCTTGACAATCAGACACAACCCTTAACATTTTATAAATATAGATCGATAAGTACTTCCAGAAAACAAAAATAATGGACAGACAGGTAACGCCCTTGCACAATATTACGCTTTGGATTGAAGAGACACCTCTTCCCCCTTCATTCATTGGTTCAAAGTTATATGTTCAACTCAAAAGCTTGTTCCCACATGAAAGCGTTTCCCGTTTGTACACTACTCTGATTTTCCTCGACTGTTTATTTGAGGATATTTTAGCAAAAATTGTGAGCATACAACTGGATGACTTGACATGTTGGTTATTTGACACAAGTAACATACATTTTTTTTTTTCTATTGGCACTTGATATTGTTTCATGTTACAGACTTGTTCTGCCAGAAACATTACTGCTGTTCTCCATGAAAACAGTGGGAATTAAAAGTTTTATTTGGACATCACTACAAACCACCATGAGGTAGGTAATATGTATTTTTGGGTTGAGTATTCCATTAAGATACCTGTTTGTATTAGTTAACACACTGGGTGTTTAGAAATGTATTTTACAGTCAACCTTACTCATGTCTAAATTAAAAATGTGACTAGCTGTTTTGAAAGAGGAAAACTTTAATCAGAAGTTCAGAACTAGTTGCATGAAGTTCACAAATTTGTTACATAGCACGCACAGTCCATCATTGCACTATACGGGACAGTGCCAGTCTCTGAGAGTACTGCCAAAAGATGCTTTACAATAAAAATATCGAATTTTAATAAAAAAAAAAACAAATGAAATATGGCATAGGTTTGAGAAAATGTTTAGATTCTTGGGTCTTACTCCTACAGTGGGGGTAGTTCTTGAGATTAAAAATGGTGTAATTTATGGAATATCAATTAAAAGCAGAAACTGGCATTTAATTACAAAAAGGTGTGAAAGAAACCTGAGAAGAGCTGGAGCAGCGTTAAGAACCGCTGTGATTTTTCTCATCCGTGGAATGTCAAGGTGACGGCGCGTGTAAGATGCACATAATGTATTTTGTCTTCAAATACCAAACTAGATAACTCTGGCCTTGGCTTACTTTGTGCTGTTAGCAGTTGGGGAAAATAACATCTCATATGAAAACGATGCTGCTGCTTCTAATTTGGGAATAACAAAGGAGAAACTGACCGCTTCGACACATACCCTGAAATCCTCTTGACGCCTTTACTCTTCGGAGGTGACGACGGTACTTTTTTTCTGGAAAGGGGATTCCTGGTTTAGCTTTAAAGATATCTAATATGCACCTGTTCCGTTATGCAAGTTTATAACTGTTTATTTTATACCTGTATTGGACGCATTTGTAATTTTCAATGCACAAGCAGAATAATGCATTTCAATTTGCATTTGGGGGGGAAATGCTTAACGAGTGCATCAAAGTGGTTCTCACGCCTTAAATGTTAACACTTTGAGATGAAAGGCTTTTTTTTTTTTTTTCTTTTCTTTTCAGATTTAGTTGATAGATTTAGCAGACCATGACACTATGAGGAATTTATTGGTTGATGTTCAAATGCTAAGGAACACTGTTTGTTCAATCGATAACTGTGTTTCACTGTTTTTTTTTTGTTTTTTTTTTCTTTCACTGATCCACACTGTTGATCCCCCTCATTACAAGTGTGCCCTTGCATCCTTTATCTTGCCTTTTTATAAAAATGACTGATATTTAAAAAAATAAAAAAATGTTAGCATAGCACCTTAAACTTCCATTTCAGGGGTTACAAAAGATCTTTCTTGAAGATTTTGGTTCTTTCACGTTCAGTATTTATTCATATTGATTGCATTATTTTTTGTCTATTCACAGGGTCATACAGTGGTGCTAAATTGTGCTGTAGTGGAATTGTAAACGAAACCAACTTGGATTCACATTTACAGACCCTTAAACAGACCAACCGTGAATTAAAGTGTCTGCTCTTGTCGGTGTGGGCCTGTTATCAGCCGATGGGGGCACACTAGTAACTGGCAGTGTAATAACAGGTAATATTTTCACTAGTAAGTGATCCTTAAGTTAGCATCTACCAGGATATGTTAAAACCCCACACAGTTTAACAGAAAAAAATAATTCTACAAGGTAAGCACAGCCATCCTCATGGTGATAGATATTTGAACCAGACTAATGTTTTCATGTCCCTTAGAGTTAAATAATGTAGGTTTTTGCTTAGCTTTCTGTTAAAAAATAATAGTTAAGCACTTAATCAAATGTCCAGTTTTTTTAATATGGTGCTTTAAAAAGTAAGAGCTGCCTGTTCCCACCACTGCACTAGTCACGTACATCATCACCAAACAGACCAAAAAAAGAGTTTTGACTAATTTAAGAAGTAAAAATAGATTGTTATTGAATATTATTTTCCTTTGTTTTCACAATGTGGTAGAATAAATTTATGGACAACCCAAAGGCCTAAATCGTTCAGCTGCTTATTTTAACCCGATAACTAACAGACTCATAATTGTGCATTCTCAGATCCATCTCTTCAAGAATTAAGATACTTTGCAACCCCAACTAAACCTTTGCTTGCATTTTAAAATCAAGGAAAGTACCTGCATGTTTACCTTTTTTTTTTTATTCTTTTCTTTTTTTTTTATTTAGCAAAAATATTTTCAAATGTTGACATGGTTGTCTTTATAAGAGAAAAAAAAAATGTTTTGCAGTGTAATATTTATTTATTTATTCCTAGTGTTCTGTAACCAGAGTGGGTGTTTTACCCCTTTTGGAGATTTCTCTGTACAGTTCTGGAGTTAAACTCGTCTGCTTTTGTTTCCGGTCATTTGTCTGCTGACAGGATAATGTGTTTTTTATTGTGTTTAATGTACTGAAGAAAAACAAATTTCATATTAAAATGTGATGCTGTGTTACAGATTACAGTTGTTTTGTCTCTTTTTGTCTAACTGGCAGCCGCTGGCCTTTTTATTTTTTTCTTTTAGGATCTCTTGTGGAAGATGGTATGTTTGTCGATGATCATGCTGTCTCTGTTTGGGTTAAAGAAAAAGGCTGCTTTGTTAATATTTTGTGACGGGTCAGTCACCCTTGAGCAACGGCATGACTTCTTTCACCCCTGATAGGGTAGGAGAAATCTGTTAGACAAGGCAAAACTAATGAAGCATGTGCTGGGCTGAGGGAATTCATAACTGATATTAAAAAAGATAAACTGAATTATGAGAATAAACCTGAACAGAAATTGTGTACACAGAACTTGAGCTTGGTGTGTGGTCAGGCATTAAAACCTTATCTGCTGCTCATCAATTCAAAAATAATAAAAATAACCATGTTAAGGGTTTTGGGCGTTAAATTGAACTACGCTTTAGCTACCTGGGTTTAATAAGTAGTACATAAGATTTGAGCAGTTTGACTGAGAAATTACAATTAGTGAAGCAGCTGGTTTTTTGTGTTCAAAAGGGTGTAGAAAACAAAGTTTATGGTAAAATGGACATTTATGGTAAAAAATGCAGTACAACAGCATACAATCTCAAAAACAGCTATGTAGAACAAAATGAATAAAAATCTCGTGATCCTCGTGTTGCATAACTAGTATGTTGGTTATCCAGCGTTATGGTACTATGTGCAGAACACATGCATTTTTTTTTTTACTAAAATATTGTTAAATATTTCCAGAAAAATCAGTACAACATCGGTCACCATTGCTTTATATCAAACATTTTTAGCTCCATTCTATATGAAACCATAAGATTAAAAATGTTTCTTGGTCATCACTACAGAGCACATAGGGTAAGTTATGTGAATGTGAATTTCCCCTTGGGATTAATAAAGTATCTTATCTATCTATCATATAGTGCCATTTATATCTATCTATCTATCTATCTATCATATAGTGCCATTTATATCTATCTATCTATCATTTAGTGCCATTTCTATCTATCTATCTATCTATCTATCTATCTATCTATCATATAGTGCCATTTATATCTATCTATCTATCTATCTATCTATCTATCTATCTATCTATCTATCTAGTGCCATTTATATCTATCTATCTCTATCTATCTATCTATCAATCATATAGTGCCATTTATATCTATCTATCTATCTATCTATCTATCTATCTATCATATAGTGCCATTTATATCTATCTATCTATCTCAAAAATTATATTTTTTTTATGTATTGCTGCAGTTAATTTCATGTCTAATTACAGAAAGTTTCCCTACTGAATGTATATTTTTTTAAATCATCTTTATACAGTATGTAGTGTTTTGAAATGTGAGCTCCCCGGTTTATAAACCGCAAGTCTCATTGTCAGAACTGTGCCCAAAAGTCACATGTGGAGTCTGTGATGGCGATATAAAGTGATACATTGTGGTTTCATCTTTCTTGTAGGCCAGTACTCCTCTGTATTTTCACTGTATTCCTACTAAATTCCTACCTCTTTTCTAAAATGAAGGTCCGTCGCCTCTCATCATTTTAAACTGTTTTTCCTGTTGAGGATCGCTGTGGCAGAAAGCCAAGCAAGCTGGCCCAGTATTCCCTGTTCCAAGTTACAAACTCTCTCAACTCTTCCTGGGAAATTTCCAAGCGTTCCGAACCCGGCTGAGAGTTGTGATTCCTCCAGGATGCCCTGGGTCTGCTGCAGGGCCTCCGCCCAGTGGAATGTACCCCACCCTGGATCGTTACCTTGCTGTGGTGGTAGGGCTTGTGTACCATAGAGATGCTCAGAGCTAGGTCGTCTGGAGCTTTGTGTTTCTGGTAGGATCTTCCTTGGTAAACAAGTTTGGGCATGAAAGGTAAGACAAAGAATGCTACACAAAGACCCTTGTGACAGTCCAAATTATAGATAAAAACAAGCTGTGTGCCCTGGAGCCAGGCCTGGGAGTGGCACTGGTGGCTGGAAACCCCACACGACTTAGCCAGACTTAGTCTGAAGTGGAGAAGTGGAGCCATCTTGTAGGTTCACCACCTGCGAGATGAAGGGTGAGGATCGGGTGTGTTTAATGGCAGGAAAGACCTAGAGGGACAAGACCCTTGCAATGAAGGTCTCTATTAAAGATTTTTCTCAGATACATTCCTGGTAATAAAATATCTTCTAGTATCACAATATGCCAGCACTAATCACTGTGCTGCCAGAAATTCTAAAAATGCATTTTATTTGAAGTTAGTGTAATTTTATGCTTTTATAGACAGGCATAAATACTGAAGGGAATTAAATCAAGGAAGTGTGTCTTCTGAAGGACATTGGATTTTTTTTGTCTAACTGTGAAGTGATGTGCTTTTTTTATATGTTAGTGTTCTCTTATTCTAATTATTATTTATTTTGTCTTTTTTGCTCTTTCTTTATCATGTAAAGCACTTTGAGCTGCATAATTTGTATGAAAATGTGCTATAGAAATATTTCACAAATTTGGAGAAGTTACAAAATGTACACATAGTGTAGCATTCAGGCACACTTAGGGGACTTTGTTAAATGATTTGAAAGTAGTATTTAAATATTTGAATTGCCTCATCAATGAGCCAGTTACCACATTTTTGTTTATTAATTATTTGAAATCATGACTCATGTTCAAAAACAACAATAATAATCGATTGCAATTTCTTGTTTTAGTAGATAACATTAATTTGTCACTCTTTAGCAGCAGTTTACAATATCCTGTAGTTAACAAGTTAGAATTAGATCACTAGAATTAGATAGATAAGTTAGTAGTATTAGATTAGACAGATGATTTAGACAGATTATTAGATAAATAATTGCGGTGGGCTGGCGCCCTGCCCTGGGTTTATTTCCTGCCTTGCGCCCTGTGTTGGCTGGGATTGGCTCCAACAGACCCCCGTGACCCTGTAGTTAGGATATAGTGGATTGGATGATGGATGGATTAGAAAAATAATTAGATAAATTACTAGAATTAGATAAATTAGATAAAATAGATTATAGAGAAAAGCCAAGCTAACTAAAAAGATTACAATATGCAAGGTCTTGCGTGAAGAAGGACCCTGAGTTGCCTCGAAAGCTTGCATATTGTAATCTTTTTTGTTATCCAATAAAAGGTGACATTTTTCTTGGCTTTTCTCTACATTCATAATGGATAACATGGTACAACACCCTAGTACTATAAAATAGATTAGAATTCAATAAATTAGTATTATGCATGACGTAACATTCAGGTGCATTAGAGGGCCGTGCAGGCCCTGTAGACTTCAATGGATGGACTTTAGCAGGTCGGTTCCAGAACCTTCTCCATCTATTTCAGGGTTGTAGGGAGTAGACGGAGACCAGGACTGGTCAAAATATGGAAAAGGGGCCTGGACAAGACTGTAGTCCATCACAGGGACCACTCTGTCTTTGTCTCTCTCTCTCTCTCACACACCCACACATACATATTCATACACAGTGACTGATAGCAACTGGCAATTAAAATAACCTAAATTAATAAATAAATAAACCTTTTGCAGCTGATTCCATCCTTGCTTTGGGGGTGTCTGGCCATTGGAATTTTCATGACATGAGACCTGCAAAGCTATAATTTTTCAGTTTTGACAAATGTTAGGGAATTAACAGACATGAAAGGTAAACTTTATTAGAGCGAGTTCTCATTTTGGATGTCAGATGAATGTAGCACATTATGGAGTGAACAGCTTTTCAAAGTCCCAAACCGGGACGCTTGTGTAGCCTGTTTGCTCACACATAAAGTCCATCCTCATTCATTCAATGCCTGCTTTATCGTATCATCAGAGAAGGATCAGTACATGGAAATAAACAAAAAAGAAAATACTTTCATAAATGGACCACGAGGACGGCTGTGCTTACTTTGTAGAATTATTTTTGTCTGCTTCTTTGTCGTTTTGGTGATGCTGTTCAAATCTAACACAAGTTCCTCATAAAGGTTTCCTCATCAGAGTTTTGACCTCACTTTTATACATACGAGGTGTGGCAGAAAAGTAATGAGACTGGCAACACTGCAAGCGATCTGGCAACGCTGCGCTGTTGTCCTTGATAGAGCACGTGTATCAGTACCCTCCCATAGCTCAGTGCGAGTTTCAACTCCTTCCGTTAACTACGTGATTTTTGTGACTGCTATTAGCGAAGTTTGTTTTTGGTTGTGCGTCACGCAAAATGGAACAGCGGAATTTGGAGCAACGTTGTGCCATTAAATTTTGTGTTACGCTTGGAAAATCGGCAAGTGTGACATTTGAAAAGTTAAAACAGGCCTAAGGGGAACGTTCTTTATCCCGAGCTCAAGTTTTTCAGAGAGGCCTTCAACTTTGAAAACCAATGAAAACATTGAATGTGTGAACATTTTTGTGAGATCAGACCTTCGTTTAACATTAAGAATGTTGAGTGAACAATTACATTTTAACAGATTTACCGTTCATCAAATTTTGACTGAACATTTGCACATGCGAAAGGTCTGTGCCAAAATGGTGCGGAAAAACCTCACAATTGAGCAGAAGGACAATCGAAAAAACGCGTTCCTGTGGTTCCCCAGCCCCCTTATTCACCTGACCTCAGTCCGTGTGACTTTTTCCTTTTCCTAAACTGAAAATGTCCTCAAAGGACGTCATTTGGGACTTTAGAAAACATCCAAAAGAGTGTAACGGACATGCTGAAGACCATACCGGTTGAAGACTTCCAGCGCTGCTACCAACAGTGGGAACAACGTCTCCATCGGTGTGTAGCTGCCCAAGGGAACTACTTTGAGGGGGATAACAATGTTTGAAAAAAATAAAAACTTTGGTAAACAAAAAATCAGTCTCATTACTTTTCTGCCACACCTCGTATATTACATTGAATAAAGGGAGTATGTGAGGATTTATATTATCAACAAATAAGTTGGGCCAATTCTAAGTGTGGGTTCAGCTGAATAAGTGTGGCAAATAACAGCAAAATAGATCCTTTGGTCTTTCATGCAGAGAGAGAAACGGACAGACGCACAGCCATGTTTACAGCAATAGGTGCCTATTGGCAAATGCACCTAACAAGGTTAAACTGTGTAGATTTTATACAATATTTAGTATATAAAATTGAATAATCCTCTTCATGCAAGTAAGAAAAATGCGAAGTAAATCCACACTGTTCCTTCCAGATACTAAAATTTGAATTGCATGCCAAGTCACTGATTCTTGTGCCCGGATGTTGCTATTATTTTTTTTTTTTTCCCCAGACATGTTGGTTTCTCTCCCATATTGTGTGTAAGATTAACTTACAATCGTAAATAGGCCTCATATAAGTATGGTTGTGTGTGGGACTAGTGCCCCAACTTTGTATGTGAAGCTTCCAGGACAGGCTCCTCATTGCAACCCTGCATCGGCTTAAGCAAGTCCGAAAAAGTTAATAGATGTGTTGTGTGTTATTTTGTAGGTGATTATGTGCAACAGTTCTTGCCTTCCCATCATATGTGAAGTGGGTAGCCTGTTTTATAAAATGAATGAATGGATGGTGTTAAGTGGTTTAGAAAGCGAATGGACTGAGTTAATGTTCTTAGGCCGCTGTGTTATGATAGGTTTTTAAAATCTGTGTTATACCTCTTCCAGATTTTACAGTGCCTCTGTCTTGCTTTGTACTTATAAAATGAATCACCAGCCACTGCTGTAAGTAAACACTGCCTGCTGTCACACTGCCCTGGGGAATTTGTTCTGTAGGAAATGGAGCTTCAGACCGTTTCCAGGCTGAGAGCTGAATCCAGGACTTCAGAGCTATGAGACAGCTGTGCTAACCTGAAGGTTAGTATATTAAAACCTAAAAGACTGTACGTGCACCATCAGAATATACTCTCTTTCATAGGCACCATAATGACAGGGTCGTTCGATTGGCGACTCCTTTGCCTTTCAGCGTCGGGGACTTGTGTTCAGTTACTGTCTCTGTCACCGTGACGACCTACTTGTGAAGTTTGCTGGGCAACTAAAACGGCCAGGAGTGTGAGGATGAGGATGGGTGTGACCTGTAATATGCATGTCATCCAGCACACTTGGCTCCAGGTCTATATTGGAATAGGTGTATTCAGAAAAATAATGGCAGGTAATCACCAACACTGACTTGTTAGTTCTGTGTTCTTGTACATCTTTACAATTTACATTTAGCCGAACAAAAATAAACACGTATGACAACTTGTTAAGCACTTCCTCTTCTCTAAGGTATCCCTTGCTACTCAGAGAGTCTTCCATGTCAACTGTAGCTCATCAACAATTGTTATAATGGCAACTCCTGTGAGACTTCCGTCTTTATTCCTCTCCTAGAGGAAGACAACAACACAAAGAGACTGAGTAACTGGGGAATTTATTAGTTCAGCTTGCGGAATTTTCTTCCATCGCCCTGAACGGCACTGATGTGTGCAGACCTTTTGGTGGGCAGTGGCTCACAAAGGGGTGAAAGGGCACTTTACAAGACAGGATTTGTTGCATTCTCGCACAAAAATGAGAGCCTACTTTTATTGTTGCGTTTAAAATTTCCCTGAAAATATAGTTGTAACATCTGGGGCATTATAATGTTTCCAGTCTTTAAGAATAGAATACTTTTTTGTTTTTAAAATTGGTTGTGACCCTCCTCTTAAAAAAGTCAAGGCTCAGAAAAGGATGGTGCTCTTTAACATTGGGTTAAAATAAGTTAAAAAAAAAAAAAGAAATTGCCATCTTGCCCTCTTTTATAGCCAGTTTTATTTGCGGCTAGATAGCTGCAAATATTTACAGTGGTTAGATTCTCTTGACCCCCCATCCACGTAACTACGATGCGATCTCCAAGTTAAGAACCCCTGCCTTAAAGAATAAGTTTGGTATTTTTCAAGTTGAAGATATTTCTTCAGAAACATGGTATATATGCATTTGCCACACAAAATTGTGTTCTAAATGTAGGCATTTTCTATAAATGTAAAAAAATACATCGCCAGTCCTGACATTTCACAATGAACCCAATAGAAAATAAAACCCTAAAATACCGAACCTCCTTTAAATTCTCATTTGAGGTTTGGTGTTTCATATGCCCATTCTCAAAGTTCTTAAGGGGGCAAAATCAACCCTTGGCCGCATGATGCTACCACCACATCTTCACCTCATCAGCCGGCATGTCTCCTAAAAGCCAGTTGATATCCTACTGTACCTCAAAAAAACAATCCGGTCTTGTTATTCAACTTCTCTACCTCGTTCTTGGCATTGGTTCACTTTCCTGTTTCATTTTCTGCCCCTCCTTCATCCAGCCCTACATGTAGGCCCTCCAACCTGCAGGGAAAAACTTGGGATTGGCACTCCTGTTTAGTATAAACCATACTAAAGCCCCCAACCTCATGTTATGAACGTCTTAATAGCACATATTGTATGAAGTATTTTTGAAAAGTGGCCCTGTTCCGTGTACTTTTTGGTATTTAAAATTTCATTTTAGAAGCAAACATGAAAAAACGAAAGGAATTTTCAGATTTAGATTTTTGATTAAAGAATAAAATGAGGGAAAATAAGGTATTTTGTAATTCTGTGGTAACAAATAGCAGTCATAAACTTAAAATTACACATACTTTTCTGGATTTATTTGTGATTCAAATAATGAAAGTGTAATAGCTCAAAAACAACAAAACCAACGCCTTTTCGTTGTCTGAAAACGGAGGTACTTCTTCTTCTGCGCGATTTTTGAAGACACGTGCGAACCTCCCAACGTATTCCTCACAAGACATCGATCAACAGCCTTGAAGTTACACTGCATGGCATCAGCAGAGGATGGACCGTTACGTTGTTTTTCAGAACAGTAAAAGAGTGACACTCCAGGACGAGGACACTGAGTCGCATCTTTCAGGTAAAAATACAAGCTTTGCAAACTTTGCTTCATTGATGTAACAGCTCGTGTATGAACGTTATTGTTGTTACTTACTGTGAAACAGCCAACATTTGGTGATTTCATTTACTAACAGTAAGTCTGGCAATTTTTAGAGTGCTAGCATTTTGAATGGCTGCTCATTGACTTTTACCGGCTACTAAACGTTTCGAGTATTAACAGTGCGCAAAAGTGTAACACGTTAGTAGAGCGACGTGATTTACAGAAAGTTTTCTTAACATGTGTTACATTTGTCAATGAGGAACCATTCACACATTTACACACATTCAAAATGCTAGCACTATAAAAATTGCCAGACTTAGTGTTAGTAAATAAAATCAGCAAATGTCCGCTGTTTCACAGTAAGTAGGCCTAATAACAATAATGTTCATAAAACAACTGCTACATCAATGAAGCAAAGTTTGTATTTTTACTGGAAAGATGCGACTCCGTTTTTCTGCAGTCATGTCCTCGTCCCAGGACAGTAAACAGGTCCTCCACCTTCTGGAACTACAGTATGCCACCTTCTGAAATGGAACTACAGTGTACAGAGAATCGAAACAGTAGACCTGTAAAAACAATGTCTTAAATGAGTTTAAATATGTTTCAATTTTATGTCGAGATAACATTTTTATTAGAATTAGCATAACATGCTATGCTAATAATCCAAAAGTCCACATTTGGACCTCACAATGACCTCATTTCGACTAGAATTAGCCCTTATCTGGAGGTCCTAGGGACGTCAATACTTGACGTTCGGAAGACGTCGAAAAAAAGACGTCATCTGGCGTCACTATCTGCACCTTCAGAGGACCAAAATGGTACGTGCAAAAATGACGTAGAAAAGACGTCGCTTCAACGTGTCTCTGCGCAGTGGGGTGTCACTCTTTTACTGTTCTGAAAAACAACGTGATGGTCCATCCTCTGCTGATGCCAGTGTAACTTCAAGGCCGTCGGTCGATGTCTTGTGAGGAGGACGTTGGGAGGTTCGCACGTGTCGTCAAAAATCATGCAGAAGAAGAAGTACTTACGGTTTCAGACAACGAAAATGCGTCTGTTTTGTTGTTTTTGAGCTATTACACTTTCATTATTTGAATCACAAATAAATCCAGAAAAGTGTGTGTAATTTTAACTTTATGACTGCTATTTGTTATCACAGAATTACAAAATACCGGTACACGGTCCGTGTACTTTTTGGTATTTGAATTTTCATTCTAGAAGCAAAAACAAAAAAACGAAAATGAAAGGAATTTTCAGTTTTTGATTTTTGATCAAAGAATAAAATGAGGGAAACCCCAAACCTCATGTTACGAACGTCTTAGTAGCACATATTGTATGAAGTATTTTTGAAAAGTGGCTCTGTTTTGGGTTTCTTTTACTCTTCATTATTTCGTTATGCAATCAAAAATCTAAATCTGAAAATTACTTTCATTTTCATTTTTGCTTCTAAAATGAAATTTCAAATACCAAAAAGTACACAGACTATTCTCAGACCTGCTTAAATCTAGTTCAGAGTTGAGCCAACAAGTCTGACAATATCAGAAAGGGAAAGGATTTGGGAAACGAATGAAGAAAGCAAAAAAGTGGTAACCAGAAAGACCGATCTGAGAGAGACGCCAAAGTCAAAATGAGAACTGAGGATTTTACGTACCTGAAAGCAGTGCAAGGCTGTAAACAGAGAGATTAGATTAAAGTAAGAAGCAAAATATGGAAAAATCTTTGTTTTTCAATTTAGAAATTTAAACACTCTTCAATAGTTTTAAACACTATTGGGGAGTTAGAGATGTCAGAGTGGTGCGACTTCCGGTAAATGCCTCCTAGAAAATGCTGCAATAACAAAATGGCAAATACTTTAATAGTTTTTATTAATTAACATTGATCTTTACAAAGAAATGAGAATGAAATAATAATCCCTGTGACAAGAAGAACTTAGGAAGCCTTAAGTTTAATATTGGAAATTTTTCTTCCAGAAATTTCTACGTTTTAGTTAACATTATGACACCCATCCAAACATACCGAGTACAAAGCAGGATCACCAACTTGGAGAGAGTAGAAGTACATGACAAGGCCCGCTGGCAGGCCAACTCGCACAGGAATCAGTCTGGAAATGAAATGACCATTAAGCTTATTTAATTTAGTGACCATTAAGCTTATTCAAACACATTTTATGATGTGGGTGGAAAATATGAGTGCCTAGGAAAACATCCACGCAGACATAAGCAGAACATCCAAATGCAACACAGACAACAACCAGGTATAGGTGTGGGACCTGTGAAGCAGCAGTGTTAACCTCTATGCTACTCTACCATGTCAAGAAGAGGACCCACACAAAAGCTGCTTGAAGAAGACCACAACAAAACAACACATTTTGTAGACATTCGTCTTTCATCTGGGTCAAGAGGACAAGCCTGACTTTGATATGTATGGTTCTTAAGGCAGCAACTTTGGGACTCCTCACATAAAGGACAGAAGGCTCAGCAGTGTGATACATATTGAGATGATGCTCCTTGTCAGAAATAAGGACCTCATTACCTTGCAGGTTTTAGATTGGGCAAATGAGAAGCTGGTTTTGTCCGAGTCTAATGTAACGTAGAGAGTGTCAAAGTCCATGGTGAATAGCTGCGGTAGCTTGATGATGTGTTTCCTTGGAGACAGGATACACGAGAGGAACTGGGGAATACACATCAGGGGGAAAGCCTGTAAATACACAAAGGTATTAAAATCAAAACTGCTGTTAATAAATAAGATGATGAAATATATTAGGACTTTCTTCCTTTTTCTACTTTTTCTGGGAGCTCCGAAGTATTTTATTGAATATAACAGTTTTGCAGAAGCATTACATACATTATATATATATATATATATATATATATATATATATATATATATATATATATATATATATATATATATATATATATATATATATATATATATATATATACATGTTATATATATATTCAGCGGTTAGAAATGGATGGATATATATATATATATAATATATATACATATATATATATATATATATATATATATATATATACATATATATATATATATATATATATATATATATATATATATATATATATATATATATACATATATATATATATATACATATATATACATATATATATATATATATATATATATATATATATATATATATATATATATATATATATATATATATATATATATTGTGAACCTTGCCCTGGACACAGACAGGCAGACACGTTAATGTCACCCACAAACACATGTTTATTTTCCATTTCTCTCATTTACAGTTCCGCTCACCAACCCCAATACCCCTCAGTCCTGGCCAATCCAATGCCTTCTCTTTCTTCTTCTTCCTTTCTCTCTTTCTTTCTCTCTTTTTCCTACCGCCTCCTCCCTTCTTCAGACGTTGCCACTCTTCCACCCGACTCTTGTCCTCGACTGGAGGGAGGCGGCCCCCTTAAATAGGAACCCGGATGGGCTCCAGCTGCTTCCCGGCATTCCTCCCTTAGACACGCCCCAGTGTGGCGGAAGTGCCGGCTGCACACCCGGAAGCCGTCCGGTGTCCCCTGTCGTCTTCCCCCCAGCACTTCCTGGTGTGGCGGAAGTGCTGGGTTCCCGGGATATTCAGGCACTGGGGCGCCGCCTGGCGGTGGCCACGGGTCCCTACAGGGCTGGGCTTCCAAGCCCTTTACCCGAGGCCCTCAACATAACCAGGGCGGACACCCCCTCTCGGTCTGGAGGAGGCACAAGCCCTCCTCCGGTCCTCCTGGGCGTCCCGGCCGGGGACCACAATATATACATATATATATATATATATATATATATACATACATATCTATATCTATATATATCTATATATATATATATATATATATATATATAACACAGTGTTTTAGCAGAAAATCACTGACATGATTTTTTGTAGATATGCTTAAAGATTAAGTTTGGCATTTGGCTATTTTTTCGCAATCGTAATATATATTAATTTGCCCCAAGAAATAATTCTAGTTTGAAATGATTTTTTTGTTTTATAAATAAAAAAAAAAAACTGCCCTGAAATACTTAGATCTTGGTGTTTTTTCACCTTCATTTTAAAATGCAAGGTACAGTGGATTCACAACCCTATCACCTTTATTTTAAAATGCAATTGAATCTTAGCTCCATATGAAATCTGTCATATCTACACTCTCTCTCTCTCTCTCTCTCTCTCTCTCTCTCTCTATATATATATATATATATATATATATATATATATATATATATATATATAAAATCCTAAGCCTAAAAGTGCAACGATTGTATGTAACGTTTTTATGTCACGCTTTAAATCGGCTTATTTTAAAACCTACATACAGTATATGTTTGGTATCATTCTTTTCAGAATTTATTGATCTTTAATGTGATGTTAGAATTTCAAATTCTTATTATAAACTAAAAAATATGAAGAACTCCCATCCCACGAGACAAGACTTTGTGCCAAGAGATTTAACCACTCCCGGGGCCGGAAATAAAAGACAAGGAGTAGAACAGCTGCTGTACAGGCGTTTAAATGTTCAAAGTGCTGTGCGAGATGCAGATCACAGGGCACGGCACCAGCAGCAAGCCAGCAGCTGATTGAGCAAAGAGGAGGTAAAAAAACTGTATTTGTTTCCCATTGTATCACCGTTTAAGAGGGGGTTTTGGAGGAGTGGCCGCGTCTCCTTTAGGTGCGTTCTGTCCACCTCTTCACAACACGAGCGGCAGAGACGTGAACTGGCTGGTGCGTAGTGTAGGCCCTGGGGTTGGCGAGCAAAGCGAGCGGGGGGGGGAACCCCTAGTATTTATATATTCATATAAGTAATCTGAACACTTTGCTGTGGCACTCCAAATTGTGCTCAGGTGCTTCCTGTTTGCTTGAATTCTAACTGCTATGAAATTTTCATTACAACTAAATATTTTTTAGGTCCCTGACAGTTCGTTGTAACAGAATTTTACCTGTACATAAATTAGTTTTGTTTTCATTTTTATTTTACCATTTTCTTTTAGTTGTAGTTTTCTGACAGTTTTTTGTCTTTAATTTAGTTTTAGTCAATTAATTGTTTTTTTTTTTGTTAACGACATTTTTAGATTTAGATGACGGAAATAACACTGGTGGTTACTTGTTTGATTTTTTTTTTAATGGACTTTCGTTTTAATTATACGGGGTTACCGGAGAGGCACCCCAACTTTTCCCTGCACCTGACTGCCTCCTTGCTGCCGCTCACGATGGTCATCCTATTACTTCTCTGGACAGTGCTGATGTCTATCTTGAATAAGTGGTTCACTTCAGCCATTTGCTCACAACTGTAAATATTGTCAGAAACCCGGGTTTAGGGAGTGGATTACGGGTATGGAATCAGGAATGCAAGGTCCTTAAAAACTTTATAGCCTAAGGAATGGCACTTTCTAAATAAACAGGATTCTGAGAAATTAATTCCTGCATTTATTTCTAGTAGGACTGACTACTGCAATGCGGTGTTCACTGGATGTTCAAACTGTTCTTTATACAGCCTCCAGTTAATCCAAAATGCCGCTGCTAGAATTATTACAAGAACAAGAAAATACAAACACATAACTCCAGTTCTTAAATCCTTACACGATCCCGGTTACGTTTAGGGCAGATTTCAAAATCCTCCTTTTAACATATAAAGCATTAAATGGCCGAGGTTCGGCTTACCTGTCTGAACTTATCATGACTTACAAACCTGAGCGTACATTAAGATCTCAAGATGCCGATCTCCTTATGATTCCAAGAATTGATAAAATAACAGTGGGAGGTTGAACTTTTAGTTACAGGGGGCCGCTAAACTGTGGAGTGGTCTGCCTGCTACTATAAAAGATGCCCCTTTAGTCTCAGCTTTCAAATCCCGGCTGAACACTCACTACGTCAGTTTAGCACACCCTGACTAAAGCTGCTAATTAACTGCACAGACTGCATCTCTGTTGTTAGTCATCAGCAATAAAACATCAGTAACATGATAGTTTTAATTTGTTACTCACCCTCACCTATTCTGTTTCTCTTCTCGGTACTCAAATGTGGCACTTGGTGCCACTGCCCACCTGCCAAGTTGTTTTGCCTGCCTAAGGTAAAGTCATCTCTGATGGAGGATCACAGGAATCGTGGGAAAGAGGGGTCCTTTCAGCTGTGAAATGGCCAAATGGGGGCGGCAGCTTGATGAATGAGGTCTCCAGGACTCTAAACAAATCCAAATCATATTATGTGATATCATCCATCCGTCCATCCATTATCCAACCCACTATATCCTAACTACAGGGTCATGGGGGTCTGCTGGAGACAATCCCAGCCAATACAGGGCACAAGGCAGGAACAAACCTCCGGGCAGGCTGCCAGCCCACCGCAGGGCACACACACACTAAGGACAATTTATGCTCACCAATGCACCTAACCTGCATGTCTTTGGACTGTGGGAGGAAACCCACGCAGACACGGGGAGAACATGCAAACTCCACGCAGGGAGGACCCGGGAAGCGAACCCCAGTCTCCTAACTGTGAGGTGGCAGCGCTACCCACTGTGCCACCCATGTGATATCATCTACTGTTAAATTCTACTCCGTTCTAAAATTTTTATTTTTATACTGTATTGAGGATTTGCTCTGTTCTGTGTATTGTATTGTATTGTATTGACCCCCTTCTTTTTGACACCCACTGCACACCCAACCTTCCTGGAAAGGGGTCTTTCTTTGAACTGCCTTTCCCAAGGTTTCTTCCACTTTTTTTGGGAGTTTTTTCTTGTCTTCCTAGAGAGTCAAGGCTGGTGGGGGGGCTCTCAAGTGTCAAGAGGCAGGGTCTGATAAAGCCCATTGCGGCACTTCTTGTGTGATTTTGGGCTATCCAAAAAAATAAATTGTATTGTATTGCTGAGAATATTGCAGATGCTACATAAAGTACAATGTATTATAATTGGAAAGCTGACAAATTTTTTCTGTACTTGGTATTCTTATATTCATAATATCACTACAACATTTTCTGACTTTAGGTAGAAATTGGGCTCCCCAAAGCAAGCGCTTTATTTAAAGCTGTGAAAGAACCTCATATTTAAAAGTAAATCGACAATCGGGAGACATTGCAGCTCTCAATACACTGAATTGAACACCTTGGTTTTCAATTTTCTGAACACTCAGATTTCAAAAGAGGTTGAATTTATCCAATCAAACTTAAATACAGTATTTTTCTTGTGGATGCAGATTACAACCACAGTACCCGCGTAATGTCTACAAAAACACCGGTGATGTACTGCAAGCTCTAAAAACTTTATTGGAACTCCTTTATCGACTTCAGGTGTATTTTAACTCTAAGACAACATGAGTAGAAACAAAGAAAATAAAGATTTAAAACAAAAAGACTAACTTATTCGGAGTTCGAATCTAGACTCGGTCGGCTAAAAGAAAACACGTTAGATAAAGCGACCCATCTCGCTTAACAGAATGAACAGATGCATCACCAGCATCCTCCTTGTACCATCCCGCATACCCCGCCTTTCCGTTTGTCCCCGCCCCTATTTAAAAGGAATTGCGCTGCGTTATAGGCGGTGCCGAATGACGTCACGGGAAGCCTTCGTCTGATTGGAGAGAGAAGACCGTTTTGTGCTTGGGGTCGCAGCCTTCTCGAGCTGTTCGGTGAAAACATCGCCGTGGGTCTGTAGAAGTGGAGCGCGGCAATGGTGGCGTGGCTGGAGGAAGCAGCGGTCGTAACTTGCCTAACCTAAGCTCAGCGAAGGTAAGTAGTTAAAAAGTGTGAGTGGTGTGCTGTGTGAGGAGAGATTTTGGCACTGTATACTCAAGCGTCGACACGGTGCTCTCTTTGTGTCCTGCGTTTTAGAGACTGTAGCCACAATTTTAAAGAATTGTCACATCACGCTTCCTCGGTGCTTCGCGGCTAAATACGACTTGTTTGCTTACTGCAGTCTCTTGCTATTCACCCATCACTTTCTCCAGTCCGTCATCGTTCACCTTCTTTTATAAATTCCTGTAGATATTTGGAAAGGATATTTGTCATAAAAATCAGATGTCAGAACTTGTTTCTCTTGTTATTCTGCATGTAAGCTACTTTAAAACGGCAACATCACTGCACGCCCCAGTCTCTCTCTGTATAAGCTAACACCCCGTTGTAAACTTTCTAAATCGCCTTACCGGACTACAATTTGTTCCAAAGAGGGTTGCGATGCTGCCACTCAGATAGACGGGAGCGAATTTGTTATTACGATAGAACCTTTTGCTTAATTTCACTTCTTGATTCTGAGTTCTTTGATAACAATCGCACCTCTGCTGCAATCCGGTAACATCAGCCATTGCCCCCCCTCTGGGACTAAGGTTCCAAGAGCACTATGTTAACACGTAAATACCTATTTGGGCATATTATCAGAATCAGAAAACGCTCTTAATCCCGAAGGAAATTGCTTATTTTGAAACTGTACACATAGACAGAGGCGCATGTAACAATAAGAGCAAGAATAAATAATATGCATGTAAAATAAAAACTTTAAATATCAAAATAAAGTACAATAAATCATTCACTAAGCTCTACAGGTACATGGTAATGAAATATAATAAATAGTACTATGCATGTGAGTATTATAGCAGTTGGCATCATCCCGATGAGGGATAAAGTGTCACCAACACATACATTAAGTGAATGTTAGTTTCTTATCTGATCATCGTGATAGTAAGAACAAACATCTAGCAGTGTCTCCCTTCCATCTATTATCTCAATCTCTGCCACGAGCCATTGCTTATCTTGCAGTACAACCTTGATTGGGTACCTGTCTTTTACAACAGGCACCAGCAGTCACTTCTTCTGGGTGAGTCGTCATATAAACCATTTCATCTCTCTTGTTTTGTGAAACAATTCCTGTTGAGGGTCACAATGACTGCAGCTCATGCAGGTCAGCCCAAGGTTCCCTGACCCCCTGTTACAGATCCCAACTATTCCTGGGGAAATCCTAGGCATTCCCAAGCCTGCCAAGGGGAAAAAATCCCTCCAGCATTATTATTGTTATTACTGACACTTGTACTTGTGATCTCATTCTTTCAGTTATTACCCACAGCTAACGACCATAGGTGAGCACAGGGGTATACGGTCTGATACAGTGCCAGACGAACAGCTGCCGCCACTCCAATCCACTTGTTGCTCAAGTGTGTACTGAAGGTCACAGTCAGATGAGGCAAAGAGGACATCATAATTTGCATAATGGAAGGATGCTACCCCCCAGCCTCGCTAACCGGATGGTTTCAAATCCTCGGCTGTGTCTTGATATCCAGTCCATGAAAACCACAAACAGGAGTGATAACATGACACAGCCATGACAGAGCCCAACACACTCTGTGAACAAATTCGACTTAATGCCAAGTATTCAGACCCAGCTCTCACTGCATTCATAAAGGGAATTAACAGCTTACAAGTGCGGCCATGTTGTTCTGTATTCCCACAACACATTAGCTGAGAGACACGGTCATATGCCTTTTCCAGCTCTATTTGAACAAATTTAGACTGCGTTATCATACTCGCCCTTCAGCAGCTGTGCCAGGGAGAAGAACTGGTCTACTGTTCCACCACATAAACCATTTTCTGTGATCTTGGGACATTGGGAGAAAAACACATACAGAGACGGTGAGAAGATGCACATTCCAAATGGGCAGTGGCCGGGTTTGGATACCAATCCAGGACCCATAAACTGTGTTGCAGCATCGTTAATTGCTGCGACACTATCCCTGTACTTTGCAAGGGTTATATCTTTAACTCTTGGCTACATCTCTAGCTTAAAGTTAGTAGGCCTTGGCAAGGAGTGGAGTTGTAGCCCATATCCGGTTACTTCAAAGACTTTCCTAGAAGTACTGCCTGGGGTAGGCTAGTGAAACTCATCGAGTTATAGGCCACACATATACAGTTTATACAATACAGTTTATTTTTGTATAGCCCACAATCACACAGGAAGTGCCGCAATGGGCTTTAACAGGCCCTGCCTTTTGACAGCCCCCCAGCCTTGACTCTCTGAGAAGACAAGGAAAAACTCCCAATAAAAACCCTGTAGGGAAAAAATGGAAGAAACCTCGGGAAAGGCAGTTCAAAGAGAGACCCCTTTCCAGGTAGGTTGGGCATGCAGTGGGTGTCAAAAGTAGGGGGTCAATACAATACAATACACAGAACATATAGAAAACTGTGGTAACATTGTTACATCGGAGTCAAGGTTTTCATTCAACAACAACAATTTGTTTCTTGTGTAGCCCCAAATCACACAGGGAATGCCTCAATGGGCCCTGTTTTTTGACGACCTCCCAGTCTTGAGTTCCTTAGAATACAAGAAAAAAACTCCAAAAAAAAATCCTTTTAGGGAAAAAAAAATGGAAGAAATCTTGGAAAAGGCAAAACGTGAGAGGAGGGACCCTTCCAGGTTGGTTGGGTGTGCAGTGGGTGCGACACAGAAAACGGCACACAAGTAATCCTTTTCATAGAGCCTAGCTGGCCAGTCTGTCATTGCCATCGATGAAATACGATACAAGAGTACAAACTACTTGGGTCTTGCACAGCGCACCTCACCGAGTGCAACAACAAGGCAAAGTGCAAAAATAAATTATGCGAGTGGCTCCCAAACTCGGTCCTGAGGACCCACTGTGGCTGCTGGTTTTTATTCCAGCCAAATTCACAATTAGTGATAATAATTGATCTCATTTATATAGATGTTTTTTTTTTTTCCTTTTTATTCTGCCTTTAGAAAAGCACAGCAGGATGATTTTTACATTTATAAGACATTCAGAAATATTTCTACTTTTGCTTTAAACACTTACCTCTCTTTTGTTATTTTGTTTGTACAGTCTGCACCCTTCATTGAATCCTAATAATGATAATTAAAATGAAACAGAACGGACAAGCCGGGTCAACAGCACTGAATGATGAAAGCCTGCAATAACTTTAGCGTCTGACCCACTAATTAGTAGATAATAAGTTAAACAATCAGAACGCCTGGAAAAGCAGAATGAAAATCAGGCGGAAAATTGTTAATATGTTAAAAAAAAACTATCCCCTTATAAGTGCTTAGTATATTTTAATAAAAATGTACCAAACTTAGTTTTGTAATTTTTCAATTGACTCCAAAACACAGAAACTGGGAAATACTAGCTCACTTCACCGGGCCAGGAGTCCAATTAAAAGCAGACGATGGTTGAAACAAAAACCTGCAGCCACAGTGGGTCCCCAGGACTGAGTTTGGGAAGCACTGGATTATCCCACTCGTTAAATATATCCATCCATTATCCAACCCGCTATATCCCCTATCACAGAGTGCAAGGCAGGAAACAAAGCCCACCGCAGGGCACACACCCACACATACCAAGTGGGACAATTTAGAATTGCCAATCCACCTAACCTCCATGGCTTTGGACTGTGAGAGGAAACCCAAACAGGGAGAACATGCAGACTCCACGCAGAGTGAACCCAGGAAGCGAACCCGGGTCTCCTAACTGTGAGGCAGCAGCACTATCCACTGCTCCGCCGTGCTGCCTCGTTAAATATAAAACTGTCAAATATGAGATTACAAATTTGTTCAAATACATCAAAAACAAAGTATAAACTAACAGAAATGAAAGACAACAAGATCACTCCATCAGCTAAATGGAGAACCATGGCCAGATACAGTCAGAGTGCCAGAGACCTCGGCCAACCAGCTGCCTCCCTCCTATTAGCTATTCTACAGCTGAGTCAGTGCTGGGCTGGCCAAGCTGATGAAAGGATCCTTCTTCCACATGATGCTAGTGGTCCTTTATCTGAGATGACTTTTCCATAGATATTCAAGGAACATCTCTGCTTTGCACTTTTTGCCTTGTGGACCCACGTGAGCTGTTCAATCAGGCAGCACCCCTGTAACATAAGTTTAATATGTCACTGTCCTTTGTACCAATACATATTATTAATCTACTTTTCTTTCTACTCACATGCACAATGGACACAGATTTGGCACAGGGGCTCATCATTTAGAACTGCTAGGCAAAGCATAAGATAGGTAAAGACAGCTGGGGAAACGTGCACTTTTTTTCGTCTGTCGGAATCAGCTTGAAATTGTATCCTGTCTTTGCCTTGTTTGGAATTGTATTATTCACCTACAGTGGGTACGGAAAGTATTCAGATCCCCTTCAATTTTTCACTTTGTTATATTGCAGCCATTTGCTAAAATCATTTAAATTAATCTTTTTCCTTATTAATGTACGCACAGCACCCCATATTGACAGACAAAAAAAATAATTTTTGAAAATGTTGCAGATTTATTAAAAAAGAAAAACTGAAATATCACATGGTCCTAAGTATTCAGACCCTTTGCTCAGTATTTAGTAGAAGCACCCTTTTGAGCTAATACAGCCATGAGTCTTCTTGGGAAAGATGCAACAAGTTTTTCACACCTGGATTTGGGGATCCTCTGCCATTCCTCCTTGCAGATCCTCTCCAGTTCTGTCAGGTTGGATGGTAAATGTTGGTGGACAGACATTTTTAGGTCTCTCCAGAGATGCTCAATTGGGTTTAAGTCAGGGCTCTGGCTGGGCCATTCAAGAACAGTCACAGAGTTGTTGAGAAGCCACTCCTTTGTTATTTTAGCTGTGTGCTTAGGGTCATTGTCTTGTTGGAAGGTAAACCTTCGGCCCAGTCTGAGGTCCTTAGCACTCTGGAGAAGGTTTTTGTCCAGGATATCCCTGTACTTGGTCGCATTCATCTTTCCCTAGATTGCAACCAGTCGTCCTGTCCCTGCAGCTGAAAAACACCCCCACAGCATGATGCTGCCACCGCCATGCTTCACTGTGGGGACTGTATTGGACAAGTGATGAGCAGTGCCTGGTTGTCTCCACACATACCGCTTAGAATTAAGGCCAAAAGTTCTATCTTGGTCTCATCAGACCAGAGAATCTTATTTCTCACCATCTCAGAGTCCTTCAGGTGTCTTTTAGCAAACTCCATGCGGGCTGTCATGTGTCTTGCCTCTCCTCAGTGTGTGGAGACAACCAGGCACTGCTCATCACTTGTCCAATACAGTCCCCACAGTGAAGTATGGTGGTGGCAGCATCTTGCTGTGGGGTGTTTTTCAGCTGCAGGGACAGGACAACTGGTTGCAATCGAGGGAAAGATGAATGCGGCCAAGTACAGGGATATCCTGGACAAAAACCTTCTCCAGAGTGCTAAGGACTTTAGACTGGGCCGAAGGTTTACCTTCCAACAAGACAATGACCCTAAGCACACAGCTAAAATAACGAAGGAGTGGCTTCACAACAACTCTGTGACTGTTCTTGAATGGCCCAGCCAGAGCCCTGACTTAAACCCAATTGAGCATCTCTGGAGAGACCTAAAAATGGCTGTCCACCAACGTTTACCATCCAACCTGACAGAACTGGAGAGGATCTGCAAGGAGGAATGGCAGAGGATCCCCAAATCCAGGTGTGAAAAACTTGTTGCATCTTTCCCAAGAAGACTCATGGCTGTATTAGCTCAAAAGGGTGCTTCTTCTAAATACTGAGCAAAGGGTCTGAATACTTAGGACCATGTGATATTTCAGTTTTTCTTTTTTAATAAATCTGCAACAATCTCAAAAATTCTTTTTTTTGTCTGTCAATATGGGGTGCTGTGCGTACATTAATGAGGAAAAAAATTAATTTAAATGATTTTCGCAAATGGCTGCAATATAACAAAGAGTGAAAAATTGAAGGGGGTCTGAATACTTTCCGTACCCACTGTAAGTGGAGGCCTGCACATGAAGAAAGAGTATAAAGCCCGTGGAACATTGCCCGGCACACCTTTGAAGCTGACGGATGGATGGGAGATAATGTCATCTGATCCGGAAAATCCTTCCAATGCAGCAACGAAAATAGCAGACTGTACACATCAGGCCCCAACTCCCGAACTGGGTTCTTGTCATGGCTTCCTCCGTCGCTTGTGCCTCGTAAGCCGTCATGAAAGAAAGCTAATTTATTTCTCCTATGTGATTTCTTACCGTCGTATCACTAAGGGAGGGGTATCACTTTTTAATATATCTGTGTAGATTTGGTTTATGTAACAGGCTGCAATTACAAAAGAACTCATTCCAGCAAGGCCTGGATGGACTGAAAGCCAGAAGTCTACGTGACCATCATCATCAGGTCCTTCCATGAAAACCCTAAATACAAAGAGGACTGTTTGACTTATGTTAGGTAGATTGCCCAGAGGGGACTGGGCGGTCTCGTGGTCTGGAACCCCTACAGATTTTATTTTTTTCCTCCAGCCTTTGGAGTTTTTTTTTTTGTTTTTTCTGTCCACCCTGGCCATCGGAACTTACTTATTCTATGTTGATTAATGTTGACTTAAGTTTATTTTTTATTGTGTCTTCTATTTTTCTATTCATTTTGTAAAGCACTTTGAGCTACATTTTTTTGTATGAATATGTGCTATATAAATAAATGTTGATTGATTGATTGATTGCTGGATACAACCCCACTTCCAAGTTTGTCTCTACAGGACACTAAGGTAACATAGTGGATCCCTTTGTGACCAATTACTGGAATTTCTTCTTTCTGCTCTAATGCATGCCAACCTGGAACATGTTCCTGGTGTCTCTCCATTACTCATGGGGGGGAATCTCACTTACCTAGCCTGACATCTCTCTCTGTCTCTGCCTAAGCATTAAGGCTTGCAGCCGTACCACAAGGTTTGGATGACAAGGCAAAATGTAGTTTAAATCTGCCATGAATTTGCACATTCTTCAGACCTCTGCGTGGGTGTCTGCTTGGTACTCCTACATTCCAGAGGCAAGCGTGTTAAATTGATAAGTGTGAGCTGGCCTGATGTGAGTAAGGTTGGTTGTCCCTGATATGTGTGGGTGTGTCCCTGGCATGTTTCCCAATGTAGCATTGACATTTGCTTTTTAACCGGTGCGATTGGGATAGACTCCAGGACATTTGACCTTGAGCTGGTTTAAGCAGGTTTGATAATAGACTCATGGATAGGACAGTATGTAGGAATGCCTTGTTTCTCAGTATTACATACTTGCTTTAATTAAAACAGAATATTTCAAATTGTTGGCCTTTCTTTCCTTTTTGATAATATCCTCCTATCCATTTCTGGTCATACTTTTTGTTTTTAGTATAGGGAGGAACAAACATATGCAGACTCTAAACTGGAATACCCTCAGCCAGAAAGAAAATCCTCACCCTGTGAGGTGACCTTTAGCATTAAAGATGAATCCTTTTTATGTAGTGCTCTTTTGCATTACAAGGTATAGTACATGTTACATACTGTATATAATAAGTGTCAAAACTCAGGGCCGTCAGGGCCACTGCAGCTCCAGGTTTTAATTTAAACAGTCCTTTTGCTGACTATTACTTTAAAGTTATTGATGCCGACTTAGACCACAATATTCAAATTTTCTTTCAGTTTGCTTCACAAATATCCATTTGTCTTGTAGCATGACTGCTTACTAAACCTTTAATTTTGTTACTTTTTTATACATTTTTTTTATATAGACCATTAGCATTTAACAGTTTAAAGTGTCTATAATGCAGTTATTTGCATTCCATCCATCCACCATCCACCATCCAACCTCTGCTATATCCTAACTACAGGGTCACGGGGGGCGGGGTCTGCTGGAGCCAATCCCAGCCAACACAGGGCGCAAAATAGGAAACAAACCCCAGGCAGGGCGCCGGCCCACCGCAGGGTGCGTACACGCATACACACACACACCAAGCACACACTAGGGACAATTTAGGATCGCCAATGCACCTAACCTGCATGTCTTTAGACTGTGGGAGGCAACCGGAGTACCCGGAGGAAACCCACGCAGACACGGGGAGAACGTGCCGTCCTATTTGTATTCCACTTTGCAAAATATTTGCGCTTTCGCCTGATCTTCAAGATGATTTCCCATTTTATGGAAAGTGTAGACATATACAGTATCAGGTTCGTAACAAAGCTAGGTGAGTTAAAGGTGACAATTCTATATAAATATTTGAAACTGTGTGCAAGTAAACGGCAGTAAAATGGTATTTACAGATTAGAGTTCATTCATTACGTCAAGCTTTTTTGGCTGGCTTATCATTATGATGTCCCAGTATCTCATTCTGCCTGATATTAAAAGCTAATGTGGTATTTGCTTTGGCTCAGTGACTCAGTATTTTCTTTCTAATACCCATTACCCTTTGTGTAAAGAAACACTTCCTGGTTTCTGTCCTTAATGCACTTACTGCAAGTTTCTTACTTTGTTCTCAAGTATGCTTAGAGTTTTATTATTATGTGTGTTGCTTTTGGATGGTGCACACTATGATAGATGTTATGCAATATAACGGTAGCTTAATTCATTGGGTGTACATTACTGAAAGAAGAAGTGTCATTCGTAAAATGTAACATTCTCAGACTTTCTGAATCCAGTCCAGAATCACAAGCGGACAGAGGTCATTGCAACAGAAACTCCATTGCAGGATCTCGTCACATACACAGTCGCATAGTTTGGAAATACTCCTCAATCAGCACACGTTTGGGGATGCGGGAGGAAAACCCAACCAGTGTAGGAAGAATGCTGTAACTCTGGGGATTTGGGGACAATGATGATCAGTCCGAATTTAAGAACTTTCATTGTGAAATGGAGTTCCCAATGTTGTGGAAATTCTGAAGATTGGATGCAGTACTTCTTAATTTATCAAACTGCAAAACCACTTTTTAGCCAAGATCACTAGTTGATAGTGAATAGTTGATGCTTGGCTTGAGTTCCTGTCTTTCATTGCAAGATGAATTAGGTGTTTTCTCTTTTCTGTTAATACTAGAAGTCCCCCATGGCTTCACCCGTGTAGTAGTGAACTGGGACAAACTTTAAAAATCTCAAAAAAAAAAAAATGTAATTTGTATTGAGAAGAATTTATATTGATAGCTTTCTTATCCGAGGGCCACTTCATATACAATACTAGCCAACCCGCGGCATACCATACGCCACATAATCATGCTGGTTTTTTAATGATTTTTAAGCACAGGGAGAAAATTAACATTTGAAAAATCGGTAATGTAATAAATGGGCAAGAAAAGCAACATTGTAACAATGCACGGAACGAACCAACACACAATCGTCCGTGACTGAAAACTGGCGGGCCGCCATCGATCATGTGCCCACCTCCAACTCGTCACTTGAGTATTGTCATCTTTGCACAGTCCAGATGCACCTGTGACTCGCGTAGACTTTCCGTGTTCCTGCAGGAGCATCTAAGAAGACGCATGTTTGTCGCGGATGCGAATTGCTGTATGTAGCGTGGAAAACAGTTTTCTATGGTGCACTGGGTCGTGCGTCGTAACCGAAAACTCGGTTTTTAAAGACTGCTTACTTCTTGGAGTTGGTGGGTGTGACTCCTTCCTGCGTGCGCCATAGGTGTCTTACTTGTCGGCGGCTTAGTGAATCCACGCCCATGGGTGTCTTGCCTTAGTGAATTATATATATATATAGATTTTTGGTTTTGCTGTCAGGGGCAAGAATGTAGCTGTGATCTATTTGCCAAAAAATGTAAAAAGTTGGGAAGGTATGTCTGGCCAAGCGGAAAGTAGGCATAATCCAATGTCAAACGTTGGCACTGTATCTGATCGTGTTCAGCTCTGATGGTAGAGCGTCCCCTGCGTGGGTAGAAGAGCACGTGGCCGTGATATCTCTGGAAATTGGCAGCTACCCTGTAAAACACATGGAGCTGTGATCTCTTTCTCAAAAATGTCAAACGTTACTCCTTAACAATCTGTAGATGATAATGTCCGCTAAACAAACAGGTATCTTTAGCTAAGCTGAGGCAAGGTATGCTTGAACACGTGGTAAGAGGTAGAGTGACTCGAACGGAGGCTGGCGCGTGAGTGAGGAGGGCCCCCCACTCTCCTTTCCTCGGCCTGCAGACTGTCTGTTGGATTTGCATGAATAAATTGCTGCTGGAACCGAACTATAATGCTTAGCACGATGACAGAAGTTGCAAAATCAACTGGAATGTTTAAGCAAATTATAGAAAAGAACGGATCTAAATCTGTTAAGTATTTCTCTCGTGAAAAGTGGACAGACAGGCGTTGGACTGGGTTTCTGGGTTTCTCACCAGAAATGACACCGAGGTCTGCTGGAGATTTGTTAGTTGGGGGGAAATATAACTGAAAAATGTAATGTACTAAGTGACAACTGCCTTTTGGCTTTGGAACCCCTGCAGATTTTGTTTTTTTTTTTCCTCCACCCTAACTGGAGTTTTTTTTTGTTTTTTTTCTGTACTCCTGGCCATCTATCATTATCATTTTTTTGTTACATATTGCATAATATTATTGCCTAATACTGTTTGTTCGTTTTATATACAGTGGGTACGGAAAGTATTCAGACCCCCTTCAATTTTTCACTCGTTATATTGCAACCATTTGCTAAAATCATTTAAATTAATTTTTTCCCTCATTAATGAACACACAGCACCCCATATTGACAGACAAAAAAAAAGAATTTTTGAAATTGTTGCAGATTTATTAAAAAAGAAAAACTGAACTATCACATGGTCTTAAGTATTCAGACCCTTTGCTGTGCCACTCATATATTTAACTCCGGTGCTTTCCATTTCTTCTGATCATCCTGGAGATCACCTTCATTTGAGTCCAGCTGTGTTTGATTCTACTGATTGGACTTGATTAGAAAAGCCACACACCTGTCTATATAAGACCTTACAGCTCACAATGCATGTCAGAGCAAATGAGAATCATGAGGTCAAAGGAACTGCCTGAAGAGCTCAGAGACAGAATTGTGGCAAGGCACAGATCTGGCCAAGGTTACAAAAAATTTCTGCTGCACTTAAGGTTCCCAAGAGCACAGTGGCCTCCATAATCCTTAAATGGAAGATGTTTGGGACGACCAGAACCCTTCCTAGAGCTGGTCGTCCGGCCAAGCTGAGCTACCGGGGGAGAAGAGCCTTGGTGAGAGAGGTAAAGAAGAACCCAAAGATCACTTTGGCTGAGCTCCAGAGATGCAGTCAGGAGATGGGAGAAAGTTGTAGAAAGTCAACCATCACTGCAGCCCTCCACCAGTCAGGGCTTTATGGCAGAGTGGCCTGTCGGAAGCCTCTCCTCAGTGCAAGACACATGACAGCCCGCATGGAGTTTGCTAAAAGACACCTGAAGGACTCTGAGATGGTGAGAAATAAGATTCTCTGGTCTGATGAGACCAAGATAGAACTTTTTGGCCGTAATTCTAAGCGGTATGTGTGGAGACAACCAGGCACTGCTCATCACTTGTCCAATACAGTCCCCACAGTGAAGTATGGTGGTGGCAGCATCATGCTGTGGGGGTGTTTTTCAGCTGCAGGGACAGGACGACTGGTTGCAACTGAGGGAAAGATGAATGCGGCCAAGTACAGGGATATCCTGGACAAAAACCTTCTCCAGAGTGCTAAGGACCTCAGACTGGGCCGAAGGTTTACCTTCCAACAAGACAATGACCCTAAGCACACAGCTAAAATAACGAAGGAGTGGCTTCACAACAACTCTGTGACTGTTCTTGAATGGCCCAGCCAGAACCCTGACTTAAACCCAATTGAGCATCTCTGGAGAGACCTAAAAATGGCTGTCCACCAACGTTTACCATCCAACCAGACAGAACTGGAGAGGATCCCCAAATCCAGGTGTGAAAAACTTGTTACATCTTTCCCAAGAAGACTCATGGCTGTATTAGCTCAAAAGGGTGCTTCTACTAAATACTGAGCAAAGGGTCTGAATACTTAGGACCATGTGATATTTCAGTTTTTCTTTTTTAATAAATCTGCAACAATTTCAAAAATTCTTTTTTTTGTCTGTCAATATGGGGTGCTGTGCGTACATTAATAAGGAAAAAAATTTATTTAAATGATTTTCGCAAATGGCTGCAATATAACAAAGAGTGAAAAATTGAAGGGGGTCTGAATACTTTCCGTTCCCACTGTATTCCTTTTTATTTCATCTTGTAAGGCACTTTAAGCTACACTGTTTTGTTTGAAAATGTGCTATAGAAATAAATGCTGTTGGTGTTGTTGCTTTGATGACCGGTACAGGGAATAATCTGCTCAAAATGTTAATTGTTCTTGTTATGTTTTAAGGAAAAAGAGAGATGACACCAAGGGAAGTAAAGGACCCAGTGATGACTCAAAAGGAATCCGTCCCAGAATGTTGCTGCAAGGACCTACAAGGTCAGGGGTGTTGTATCCCAGATTCATTGTCAGATAGCATCAACTTGAAAGTGACCAGCGGCACCACTTTTTCCGAAGAACAGGCCATGCCAGCGGAGACGTTTACGGCCAAACAACCATCGGCTCCTGATGGTGGCTGGGGTTGGGTTGTTGTGCTGGCTACAATTCTTATCTTGGCATTGACTCTGGCTTTCCCTTCTTGTTTGGGAATCTTCTACACTGAACTACAAAACCAGTTTGAAGCCAGCAACAGTGAGACATCATGGGTGCCATCTATTATGACAGCTGTACTGCACGCAGGAGGTAAACAGAAAACAAAATCGGAGAGTTCTATTTCTCCATGGTATGTCAGGTCCTATTGGATGAGAACAAAAACGGAATGATGCTGAATGTCAAGGTTTAGGAAGTAGGTTTTAAGTTTAAGATTTTGAAAAAGATTAGAAGACATACTGATATGTTTTTATTCCATATTAAAGGTCTACCTATTTATCCAACCATTTTCAGACTTGGGTAAAAGTTTTCAGAGTTGCTAGGATTGAATCCTCATTCTGTCACATGGCGCTCTGTTCTGCACACTCGCCTCCTCTAATACTTGGACAATTCGAAGCTGCAGTTTTGTCTAACCTGCATGCCATTAGTTGGTGGGAGGAATAATGTGGGGTGGTGGGAGGTTTAGACATACACCACACGCACACACACACACACAAGGGGAGTGTATGCTAATTCTGCACACACAGTGACCAAGCCAGGATAAGAACCCAGGGGGTGCTAATAAAAAAATAAGTCATTTAATGACTTACAGTGGTGTGAAAAACTATTCTGATCATCAAACACATTTAACCATTAGTCAAATATAACACAAGTAAACACAAAATGCAGTTTTTAAATGATGGTTTTTATTATGTAGGGAGAAAAAAAATCCAAACCTACATGGCCCTGTGTGAAAAAGTAATTGCCCCCTGAACCTAATAACTGGTTGGGCCACCCTTAGCAGCAATAACTGCAATCAAGCGTTTGCGATAACTTGCAATGAGTCTTTTGCGGCGCTCTGGAGGAATTTTGGCTCACTCATCTTTGCAGAATTGTTGTAATTCAGCTTTATTTGAGGGTTTTCTAGCATGAACCGCCTTTTTAAGGTCATGCCATAGCATCTCAATTGGATTCAGGTCAGGACTTTGACTAGGCCACTCCAAAGTCTTCATTTTGTTTTTCTTCAGCCATTCAGAGGTGGATTTGCTGGTGTGTTTTGGGTCATTGTCCTGTTGCAGCACCCAAGATCGCTTCAGCTTGAGTTGATGAACAGATGGCCGGAAATTCTCCTTCAGGATTTTTTGGTAGACAGTAGAATTCATGGTTCCATCTATCACAGCAAGCCTTCCAGGTCCTGAAGCAGCAAAACAACCCCAGACCATCACACTACCACCACCATATTTTACTGTTGGTATGATGTTCTTTTTCTGAAATGCTGTGTTCCTTTTACGCCAGATGTAATGGGACATTTGCCTTCCAAAAAGTTCAACTTTTGTCTCATCAGTCCACAAGCTATTTTCCCAAAAGTCTTGGCAATCATTGAGATGTTTCTTAGCAAAATTGAGACGAGCCCTAATGTTCTTTTGCTTAACAATGGTTTGCGTCTTGGAAATCTGCCATGCAGGCCGTTTTGCCCAGTCTCTTTCTTATGGTGGAGTCGTGAACACTGACCTTAATTGAGGCAAGTGAGGCCTGCAGTTCTTTAGACGTTGTCCTGGGGTCTTTTGTGACCTCTCGGATGAGTCGTCTCTGCGCTCTTGGGGTAATTTTGGTCGGCCGGCCACTCCTGGGAAGGTTCACCACTGTTCCATGTTTTTGCCATTTGTGGATAATGGCTCTCACTGTGGTTCGCTGGAGTTCCAAAGCTTTAGAAATGGCTTTATAACCTTTACCAGACTGATAGATCTCAATGACTTCTGTTCTCATTTGTTCCTGAATTTCTTTGGATCTTGGCATGATGTCTAGCTTTTGAGGTGCTTTTGGTCTACTTCTCTGTGTCAGGCAGCTCCTATTGAAGTGATTTCTTGATTGAAACAGGTGTGGCAGTAATCAGGCCTGGGGGTGGCTACGGAAATTGAACTCAGGTGTGATACACCACAGTTAGGTTCTTTTTTAACAAGGGGGCAATTACTTTTTCACACAGGGCCATGAAGTTTTGGATTTTTTTTCTCCCTAAATAATAAAACCATCATTTAAAAACTGCATTTTGTGTTTACTTGTGTTATATTTGACTAATGGTTAAATGTGTTTGATGATCAGAAACATTTTGTGTGACAAACATGCAAAAGAATAAGAAATCAGGAAGGGGGCAAATAGTTTTTCACACCACTGTATTTAATTTATGATTGTATTGTTCTGGTAGGTTTGTTTTGAAGCCATGCATCAAACTTCTTTCTTCAAATAATAAAAATGAGCAAAACTTCTAAGCTCATCAGAATGAAGACAGTGTGTATATTGCAAAGTATTGAATGTAAGTAAAGGCATAGGTAAGCAACAAGGCGCCAGTGTCAGCTAAGATTAGTATGACCATTGTCGCTAAAGCTGTTGCAGTGTTTCTTAGTAGCACATAATAAAACTTGCAGGTAAGACCTTTAAGATATTCAAGTTTGCAAATATCTATAAACAACAGATGTTAAATGCATGTTGGTTAGTCAAAATGTTTTAAGAAACTCACACTTTTTCTAATGGCAGAGCCCTCACCCACACATCTCCTCTGTTCTCTCCCAGCTTCACTGGTTACTGCTTCCATCAAGGATTAAATTCAAGATTCTGCTTCTCACCGTCAAAGCCCTCCATAACCTTTGCCCCCATTTACCTCACTTAGCTCCTAGCTCCTTACACTCCTCGTCGCTCTCTCAGGTCCTTACTGCCCCACGCACCATACTCTCCACCCAGGGGGGCAGCTTCTTTTGTGCTATGGCCCCTCAACTCTGGAACTCTCTTCCTCAGTCTCTCTGAGATTGCTCCTCTTTCTGCACCTTTAAATCTCAACTGAAAACTTTCCTCTTCTACGCACTTTTGTCTTTTGTGTAATTTTTATATTACGACCTTGGGTTTGTGAAAGGCACTCTTTAAGTGCAACTTAATAATAATAATAATAATGTCTTTTTTAAATCCCAAGAAATTTCCTTTGTTATTTCTGTTGCGTCCTCGAAGTGTTGCCAGTTAAACATTATTGTGCATGCCGTGCGCACTCTTGCTGTATCTTTATTATTATAAATCATTTCTAAGCTGGATGATTTTACTTTTGTGACAGAAAATCGATTTCAGTATTCACATACTGTATATTACTATTTGTACAGTGTAAACAAAACATAATTAGAATGCACTGTGTTCACAATAAATGTTCATTTTGTATTTTACCTTTTATAAGATGCTGTTTGTAAAAGCAGGATTTGATTACATACTTATTTACATTTTCAAAGATCTGGTACAGTAAAACTGTAACAATGAGAAGCAGCCTCAACCTTAAAACAGTTTGTTTGCTGTTTATTACTTGTTCTTCCATGGCTCTGAGGCTAAGGATCTGCGCTGGTATCCCAAAGGTTGCCGGTTCGAATCCCCGTCACTGCCAAAAAAAGAGATCCTAATCTGCTCTTAACCTGCAATTGCTCCAGGGTCGCTGTACAATGGCTGACTCTGTGCTCTGACCCCAAGGGGTATGCGAAAACTAACAAATTCCTAATACAAGAAATTGTATAAGGCAAAATAAATAACAGAAAAGTGTGTTGCACGTACTAAAGGGGGTGATAAGTCCACCTTCTGTTGGCTCCTGTCTTATTCCAGCTGATGTACTAATGCAATTTGGGCCATGCTGAGAGGAATCCAGCAGTTTATTATGTTTGTGTTTGTTTTCAGAGACTCGTAAAGTTTGATTTTACAGTGTGGTCACCTTCATATTGATAAGTACAGACATGCTTAGGGACAGTAAAGTTCAATTCTATTTATAAAGTAGACTCCTGGTGTTTAGTGGTGTACTTCTAGAAACTGCTACCTGATCCCAGCAGACATGGGCGGTCTCTGTTACTGGATTTACTCTTGCCTGTGCTGGAACAGCCTTGTGACACTGGCCTGTATTTATCAGAATAATCCCATTTTCACAATAAAGTCAGTCTTTTCTATATTTGGTACAAGCTCTTGTAGTGCTTATGCAGGTACAGTAGTTAACAAGTGTTGTCTCGAGGGGTATGTGATAGACAGTAGAGCCCAGTTTTGTTGGTCCAGTCCTTTATGCTGGATCACTTTATGAACCTGAGCAAGTTATACAACTAACCAGCACTATAGTTGTAGAGAACAAATTGCATCTAATTTGGGAAGAAATTTCATCCAATTAAAAAAAAAATATATATATCATAGATTTGTACAGGTATTTTATTAACAGTGTGATGCTTCACAAGGCTTCATGTTGCTGGATAGCTCAGATTCTGAAGGAGTTTTGTGAAGATTTTGCTATTCTGTTTATAGTTCAGGTCATGGGACCATTCATTTATTTTTCAAATGCTGGCTGAAATTTCCAGAGTCAGTATGGAAAATTTTTGTAAAACGTGAGTTATTTGTATGGAATGTTATTTGATTTTAATAAAATCAATAAAATAAAAAAGTATATTGTAAATATAATTAACATTTGTGAAATGTTGCATTGAATTCATGCAGTGTGACATTTGGAACATTTTGTAAAACATGACAAATGTTTCCAAAAGCCTAGACAGGGATTTTCTTAAGATGGTGTCCAGTTACTTTGTTTTGCTTGTGTACAAGTTCAGCTGATTTGTGAAAGAGGATATGTTCTGTCTATACCAATGCCGGATTTTCCTCTGCACACTCGTGCTGGCTGGCTTCTTGTTTTTTTTGGTTTTGTACTTGTTTGTGGCCCTGTTGATTATGTTGCTTTTCAATATAATGTAGATTAGAAGAGCTGGCTGAAGTTTCCAGCATGCTAGGTTTGACAACAGGGTTTGTTCTGCATTTGAGCTCATACTTTTTCTTCCTGTCTGCATGGGTTTTTCTCTGCCACTGTGATCTTCCTCCCACATGTCGTGTCACTCTGACTTGATATTTGAGTGTGAGTACCCTATGAAAGTGTATTACCCGGCCCATAATGTTAAATGCCCAAGTATTTAGAGAAGCAGGCGGGATGAGCCCAATAACTGACTCTCATTTCACATTCAATTTCACAATGGCAAAACTTGAAAAAAAAAATATTTAATTTGGTGGTGAAGAATGTATACTGTACATTTTTTATTGATCTCAATGCCCATTTTGTGTGTTGTATTGAATTTATTTCAATCAATCAATCAACATTTAATTAAAATGCACAACAAATGATGGCCGAGTTGCTGTACATAAATTTGGAGCTGAAACAGCAGAATAAAATCTATAAATATATTAAACATATATAAAACTAGGGGACTCTGCCCCCTGCTCGCTTCACTTGCCAACCCCCGGGTTTGGGTAACCGGATACAGAATTTAAAGAGATTGTTATTTTCATTTCATTCATTTTTTATTTCTTGATATTTTCTAGTAATAAAGCTGTAGTGAATGGGTTATTTAGCCCAACGGGGCTGCTAGTGCCGTGCTGCATGATCTGCATGTCGCGCTGTGCGTTGTTCATTTAAAAGCCTGTATAGCAGCTGCTGCTGCTGCTTGTGGCGTGCTGTGTGATCTGCAATTTTGCGGTGCGCCACAACCATTTAAAAGCCTGTACAGCAGCTGTCCTTTTATCTCACTTCTTCGTCTCGCGGGACGTTAAAAGTGCCTCCGAGAATTTGTTTGTAAGTGGGGCGTGTCGTGCGAGTAGGCTCGCAGGACTACAAAGTATCTTCTGAGAAGATCACGTCTCGTCTCCCTCCCAAGATTTTTTTTTTTTTATAATAGAGAGATATTATTATAAACCTAAATCATATGAAACCACTAAAAGGAATACAGATAAAGTACCACACTACTACCTTTAGGCATTTCCATACGCCAACAAGAAAAGATCTGAATTGAGATTTTAAAATATGAATAGAGTTGGAAGGCCTAATGTACACTCACCTAAAGGATTATTAGGAACACCATACTAATACGGTGTTTGACCCCCTTTCGCCTTCAGAACTGCCTTAATTCTATGTGGCATTGATTCAACAAGGTGCTGAAAGCACTCTTTAGAAATGTTGGCCCATATTGATAGGATAGCATCTTACAGTTGATGGACATTTGTGGGATGCACATCCAGGGCACGAAGCTCCCGTTCCACCACATCCCAAAGATGCTCTGTTGGGTTGAGATCTGGTGACTGTGGGGGCCATTTTAGTACAGTGAACTCATTGTCATGTTCAAGAAACCAATTTGAAATGATTCGAGCTTTGTGACATGGTGCATTATCCTGCTGGAAGTAGCCATCAGAGGATGGGTACATGGTGGTCATGAAGGGATGGACATGGTCAGAAACAATGCTCAGGTAGCCCGTGGCATTTAAACGATGCCCAATTGGCACTAAGGGGCCTAAAGTGTGCCAAGAAAACATCCCCCACACCATTACACCACCACCACCAGCCTGCACAATTGGAACAAGGCATGATGGATCCATGTTCTCATTCTGTTTACGTCAAATTCTGACTACCATTTGAATGTCTCAACAGAAATCGAGACTCATGTGACCAGGCGACATTTTTCCAGTCTTCAACTGTCCAATTTTGGTGAGCTTGTGCAAATTGTAGCCTCTTTTTCCTATTTGTAGTGGAGATGAGTGGTACCCGGTGGGGTCTTCTGCTGTTGTAGCCCATCCGCCTCAAGGTTGTGCGTGTTGTGGCTTCACAAATGCTTTGCTGCATACCTCGGTTGTAACGAGTGGTTATTTCAGTCAAAGTTGCTCTTCTATCAGCTTGAATCAGTCGGCCCATTCTCCTCTGGCCTCTAGCATCAACAAGGCAGTTTCGCCCACAGGACTGCCGCATACTGGATGTTTTTCCCTTTTCACACCATTCTTTGTAAACCCTAGAAATGGTTGTGCGTGAAAATCCCAGTAACTGAGCAGATTGTGAAATACTCAGACCGGCCCGTCTGGCACCAACAACCATGCCACACTCAAAATTGCTTAAATCACCTTTCTTTGCCATTCTGACATTCAGTTTGGAGTTCAGGAGATTGTCTTGACCAGGACCACACCCCTAAATGCATTGAAGCAACTGCCATCTGATTGGTTGATTAGATAATTGCATTAATGAGAAATTGAACAGGTGTTCCTAATAATCCTTTAGGTGAGTGTAGAACTAGAAGGATGGACTATTCCATAGAACCGGGCCTGCCACAGAAAAAGCACAATCACCCGTAAGCTTCAACTGAGACCTCGGGATTGAAAGACATTTTTGATCAGATGATCTCAAAGGCTTAGAGGTGGAGTAGGTGTGAAGGAACTCTTGAGATATAAAGTGCTGCCAAACCATGAAGTGCTTTAAAGACAGATTAAAAAAGAAAAAAGAGATGAAACTGAATTCTGTTGTTGACTGGCAGTCACAGAAGAGAGGCCAGCACTGTAGAAGTGCATTGTTTTTTGTGCCAGTCAAGAACCTAACTGGCTACATTTTGGTAATGGGATACCAAAGATTGATGCCCAAATAGACAGAATTACTGTACTCAAGATGAGAAGAAATAACTTTGTTCAAGTCGTTAAAGGGATAGCAGAGATTTCGGTTTGACAATCCTTTTAAGCTGAAAGAAGCTGCCTTTTATCACACTGTTGATGTGTTTGTCACATTTAAATGCTGGATCAAAGATGACACCAAAGTTTCTGACATGGGTGCACACGCTTGCTGACAGAGGTACTAAATTATTAGCTACACTACTAATAAGATTTTGGGAACCAAATATAACTTCTGTTTTACTTTAGACTAGTTCTTTCCACTTTTTCACGTTTTTTTTCCCAAAATATTATTTATTATTTATTGTCCAAGAATGCACTGTACAATGAGTGTTATGAATTCTGTATTGCAATATCTGTTGCATATGGTGTGGTGCGATTTATATAAAGTGCTAGCCCTGCTTGTGGCATATTTAAGAGGATATCCAATATGGACGTGTTTCATTTTGTATACTTTAAGGGGTTTCTGTTTCTTTTTGTGCTAAACTGAGCTTTATGTTAACCCACACTGTTTCTTGGAATTCAGGTTATGACATAGTGAGAATGGAGATACCTTTTAGTTGCACTGTGCTATGGATTGTTTAACCAGAGAGGCATAAAGTTCTAAAACGTGCTACTGTGTTTCAAGTGAATTGTGTACTTTACAAGAAAAATGTTCTCACCATTGCATGTCTTGTCAGGTGTCCTGGCCTGGCAGATCCAAATTTGCATGCCTTGAGCCATTTTATGAGCCATTATACCTGCAATGTGCAGACATTCTGTTTATGGTTGATTCTGGCCTTGCCCTTTTAGTTGCTCGGATCGGCTTCTTCTCTCAGAGACTCCAGAAGTTTTTATGTAAACTGTTTCCAGTATGAGTTACGGAATTGCCACACACACAGACTAAAACAACCTACTTTGCTAATATTGCACGCCCAACTGTCACTCATCTTGTAACCAAAAAGAAAATTACAAAGCTGGATTTGGAAATGTATCCATTCACATCCAGTAAAAGCCAATGTTAGAAAACACTGTAGCAAAGTTAATGGGCTGCAAATCCTAACATTTATCAATGTACTGTCCAACAAGGGGAAATTCTGTTTACTTTCAGTACGACAGGATAACAAGTGCTGCTATAATGGCATTAATTAAGATCAATGTTATGGCTGAGTAAATAGTCACATTGTTTGAGGATTGGGCATGATCAGTGGCTGTGGTGAACCTGGGTGTAATCCGGGTTATAGTTTAACATTCTTCTTGAAAAGAGAAATTTTTAACAAGCATCTGATCCTCTGCCAATTCAACCTCAACTGCTTAAAAAATCAGTAACTTAAAAGCCCCAACTCACTTAATCCAAGTAATGTCTGTGAAATTCTTTTGACACGAAACTATGCAAATGACGAAGGATCTCCTGGTTTAGGATACACATGACAATATGTTAATGGAACTAAGGAATGACAATGTAGGGAAGAGGCAGATTGTCATTTTTATTGTATATTCCCTACGTTTTCCCTACGTTGTATATACTGCAAGGTGGGCGGCGCAGTGGCGCAGTGGTAGTGCTGATGCCTCGCAGTTAGGAGACCCGGGTTTGCTTCCCGGGTCCTCCCTGCGTGGAGTCTGCATGTTCTCCCCGTGTCTGTGTGGGTTTCCTCCCACAGTCTAAAGACATGTAGGTTAGGTGGATTGGCGATTCTAAATTGGCCCTAGTGTGTGCTTGGTGGGTGGGTGTGTTTGTGTGTGTCCTGCGGTGGGTGGGCACCCTGCCCGGGATTGGTTCCTGCCTTGTGTCCTGTGTTGGCTGGGATTGGCTCCAGCAGACCCCCGTGACCCTGTGTTCGGATTCAGCAGGTTGGAAGATGGATGGATACTACAAGGTCTGGTGAACACTTTTCCAAAGATCTCAGTTCAGCATATTGTACCTTTTATGAAAATGCTGTTCACAGATTAAATTTCCTGTGCAGCTCTTTAACCAGTAGACTACCCTGGTTCCCAGTATTTAAAGAAAAATGGAAGTTTTTTACGTTTGCTAATTTTACTCCTACAATAAATGTTGAGTATATTCAGTATTGGCATTCGACTTGACGTGTGTGCATTGGTTGATTTTTATACATATATATTCATATATACAGATACGTATACATACATATATAAAAACATACACACACATATATATTTATATATATTGTGGGAAACAGCCTGGACACAGACAGACGGACATCGTTCTGTCGCCCAACACAAGTTTATTTACACTATTTACAACTGTTAACAAGTGCACAACCCAGTGCCGCAGCACCAATCACCCCAAAGTCCAGGCCTCTTTCCACAATGCCTTTCCTCTCTTCAGGCCGCCTCGTTCCTCTCCCAGACCTCGTCCTCTTCCACTCGACTCCAGCCCTGAATGAAGGGAGGCAGCCCCTTTTATTGTCGCCCAGATGTGCTCCAGGTGTGTTCTGGCAGTCTTCCACCGACACGCCCCAGTGTGGCGGAAATGCCAGCAGCATACCTGAAAGCACTCCAGGTGTTCCTGCTCCTCTCACAGCACTTCCTGGTGTGGCGGAAGTGCTGAGGTCCAGGGCTATCCAGGCATTGGTGGGTCCCTTGGCGGTGACCACGGGCCCCTACAGCGTTGAGCTTCAAACGTCCCTACAGCAACCAGGGCGGTCTCCCCCTTGTGGTCTGAAGGAGGTGTGAGCCCTCCTCTGGTCCTCTTGGGTGTCCCGGCTGATTACCCCCAGCCGCATGCCACTATATATATATATATATATATATATATATATGCACATACATACATACAGAGCTATTCAAAATGAAAGAGCAGATTTCAACAATTTATTTCAAACAAACTGTATAAGACAGAAACAAATTCCGCACAACACTGGATAGAGGAAAGTTCAAAGTTTGGTCCTATGGTCCTTGACGTTGCATGCTCTCAACGTGCGCACCATGTGTAGCGTGACAAACGTGAAAACAGTAGACCATTTCCTGCCACACACGACTCAACTGGTCCCTAGTTACTGAATTCACAGTTTCTTCAATTCCATGTCACAGATCTTGAAGATTAGCGGGCATAGGTGCAACAAACACTCTTTCTTTAATGTACCCCCATTGATAAAAATTGCAGGGGGTAAGCTCTGAAGACCTGGGAGGCCATAGACGATGAGCAAGATCTTGTTGTCCACCTCTTCTAATCCATTGTCCTAGAATGGTGTTGTTCAGGTAACGCTGCAATCTCCAAGTGGAAATGAGACGGGGCGCCATCTTGCATGAAAATGAAGTCATTCGAATCTTCTTGAAGATGAATTTGTAAACTTTGAACTTTCCTCCATCCAGTGATGTGCGGAATGTGTTTCTGTCTTAAACAGTTTGTTTGAAATACATTTTTGAAATCTGCTGTTTCATTTTGGACAACTCTATGTGTATATATAAAATCAACTAATGTACACAGTTCAAATCGAATGCCAATACTGCATTAGGAGTAAAAAAAAATATATATATATATATATATAAATATAAAAATAGAGAGAGAGAGTGTGCCTATAAAAAGTGTTCATCCTTTTGTTTGGAAGTTTTCATATTTTATTATTATACAACATTGAATCCCAATGTATTTAATTTGTCTTTTTTGACACTAATCAACAGAAGAAGACTTTCAAGTAATAACAAATGTCTCCAAAGTGGTCTAAAATAACTACAAATATAAAATGCAAAATAACTGATTGCATAAGTATCCATCCCCTTCATGCCAGCATTTAGTTGCCACATCTTTGGCGGCCATGACAGCCTTCAGCCCGTGTGCACAGGTCTCTCTCTGTCAGCTTGGCTCATGTGGACTCTGTCATTCCTGCCCATTCTTCTTTATAAAACGTCTCAAGCTCTGTGACGTGTCATGGAGATCATGAGTGAATAGCCTTTGTCAAGTCCAGTCACAAATTCTCAGTTGGATTTAGATCTGGACCCTGACTTGGTCACTCTATCCAATTATTTTTCTTTGAAGCTACTCCTGTGTTTCTTCATTGTGTTGATGATGTTGTCTCGACTAGAAAACCAATTTTCTTCCAAGGCACAGGTGTCTTGCAGACTGCAATCAGGTTTTCCTCCTGGCTTTCTCCAGATTTTTCTGCATTTATCTTTCACCCCCATAAGCCTTTCAGGGCCTGCTGCAGAGAAGCCACCATCATGCTTCACGTTGGGGATGGTGTGTTAATGTGCAGTGTTCAAATGGCCAAAAAAAGCTCCATTTTGGTCTCATCAGACTGTAGAATTTTCTTCCAGGTGACATCAAAGTCCCTCATATGCCTTCAGCCAAGATGTACTGTGTGTCTGTGTTTTTCTTTTTCTCTTTCTGCCCCATGAATCTTCAACAGTTGTTGAGAGTTCTTAATTCTATTGAGGTCCTCCCTCATAGTCATCTTTATACACGATCACTCGGTTTTTGTTGACGGCCTGCTATAGTCAGACTTACTGCTGTGCCATTCACTTTCCATTTTTTTTAGTGATTGACTTAACTGTACTCTAATGGGTAGTCAGTGAATTGGGCATTTTTCTGTATCCATTTCCTGACTTGCGCTTTTCAATAACAGTTCAGTTTGTACACAGTTGATGGGTGTCTTGGATTAGTACATTTCGATTTGTTCACACACCGTCTTGATAAGTGGTGGAATCTTACTGTGAAACATTCAAGGTAAAAGCTATTTTTTTTGCCAGTGTGTGCTTATGCTAATCACATTTTTGTATGCAGTATTCTTTCTTTCTAAGAAATCTTTTGATTAGTTCTTTGAAAGCTTGGCTGTAATCTGACTGAGTGATGTAGTGAACCAAGGCAGCAATTTAAAAAGCTTTAAGTAGAACAATGCCTAATTTTTTTTTAAAATATGGTAAAGAACTGTTTGTATTTCACATTTGGTGCTAAATGGAAAAAATATTTTGCCAACTAATAGTTGGTATTAACATGCTATAAGTAGAGAACACAGTTGAAAATAAAAAGAGGGGAGGTACTAGTGGTGCCCTCGTTTTATTTGCCTTAGGCAGATGGGAAGACAAAAAAAAAGATTAAAATGTAGGTGTTTGGGTTGGGAAACACCAGGACACTTTCCTTTTTGGTCATCCAATGAATGATGTCGTGTTGAGCAGGGGATTACAGTACTCCTATTGGAAGTGTTGGTGCAAGCTGTCTGAGTCTGAGGCGATGTCTTTGCTCGTCATCCAGGTTCTGGTCCTCAAGCAAGATTATAAAAGCACCAGCAGGTGATCCCCACATAATTGTTGACAAAATAACAAAATCAGTTTGACAATACAAATGTGAGGACGTCTTTTCAGCCGAGAGTCTGACACCAGGCTTCTGCAAGATGGTGGTTGAGCTGGTTAGGAGGTGGCAGTGGCAGAATGGGCAAGCTAAGGTGACCGGAACCCGTAAGTGATGTTAGATGTCGTTGTTTCATTACGTGTCAGATATGCAGACATAGGAAGAAGAGGAGCTTTAGGTGACAGTGCCCACCCTTGACTTGAGGTGGAATTACCATTTGATGAGCCCTGAAGCTGTCTCCCAAGCGCACGTGTGTGAAGCCGGCTGTGGAAGAAAGAGGAAGATGGGTAAGCTGTGGTGTCGCATTCAAATCACTTCACAGCGCACCCAATGAATTGACCCCCTAAGAGGCACATCAAGCCCCCATGTTTGAAATTTGTCAAACCAAATGGAGGGATACACATCTGACAGGAAGATATGTTTCCCAATACTCGGGGTGCATTGTAGCAGACTGGATGCCCTTCCTGACATCAACCCTCATCGATTTATCCAGGCTTAGGACCAGCACTGAAACACTCTGAATTAATTCAGAATTATTTTATGTGGTAGTAATTTAATCACAATAATGCATGTCATGTTCTTGACTGTTTAATTGAAAGTAAAAGCTGCCATATTAATGATCTGATTTAATGATTAAATCTACCGTCAATGGCACCTAACTCAGGATTATTTGTTAGTTTTGTCAAGCTTTGTTGTAATTCTGACTTTATTATTTCTTTATCACCTTTGGAGTTTTGTATACAGTGGTGCTTGAAAGTTTGTGAACCCTTTTGAATTTTCTATATATCTGTATACATATGACCTAAAACATCATCAGATTTTCACTCAAGTCCTAAATGTAGATAGAGAAACCGGTCAAACAAATGACAAAAATATTATACTTGGTCATTTATTTATTGAGGAAAATGATCGAATATTACAGATTTGTGAGTGGCAACAGTATGTGAACCTTTGCTTTCAGTATCTGGTGTGACCCCCCCAATAACTGCAACTAAACGTTTATGGTAACTTTTGCTCATTCCTGCACACCGGCTTGGAGGAATTTTAGTTCATTCCTCCGTACAGAACAGCTTCAACTCTGGGATGTTGGTGAGTTTCCTCACATGAACTGCTCACTTCAGGTCCTTCCACAACATTTCGATTGGATTAAGGTCAGGACTTTGACTTGGCCATTCCAAAACATTCACTTTATTCTTCTTGAACCATTCTTTGGTAGAACGACTTGTGTGCTTAAGGTTGTTGTCTTGCTGCATGACCCACCTTCTCTTGAGATTCAGTTCATGGACAGATGTTCTGACATTTTCCTTTAGAATTCTCTGATATAATTCAGAATTTATTGTTCCATCAATGAAGGCAAGCCATCCTGGCCCAGATGCAGCCAAACAGGCCCAAACCATGATACTACCACCACCATGTTTCACAGATGGGATAAGGTTTTTATGCTGGAATGCAGTGTTTTCCTTTCTCCAAACATAACGCTTTTCATTTAAACCAAAAAGTTCTATTTTGGTCTCATCTGTCCACAGAACATTCTTCCAATAGCCTTCTGGTTTGTCCACGTGATCTTTAGCAAACTGCAGACGAGCAGCAATGTTTTTTTTGGGGAGCAGTGGCTTTCTCCTTGCAGCCCTGCCATGCACACCATTGTTGTTCAGTGTTCTCCTGATGGTGGACTCATGAACATGAACATTAGCCAATGTGACAGAGGCCTTCAGTTGCTTAGAAGTTACCCAGGGGTACTTTGTGACCTCGCCGACTATTACACTCCTTTCTCTTGGAGTTTTCTTTGTTGGTCAAACACTCCTGGGGAGGGTAACAATGGTCTTGAATTTCCTCCATTTGTACACAATCTGTCTGACTGTAGATTGGTGGAGTCCAAACTCTTTAGAGATGGTTTTGTAACCTTTTCCGGCCTGATGAGCATCAACAACTCTTTTTGTGAGGTCCTCAGAAATCTCCTTTGTTCGTGCCATGATACACTTCCACAAACACGTGTTGTGAAGAGCAGACTTTGATAGATCCTGTTCTTTAAATAACACAGGGTGCCCACTCACACTTGATTGTCAACCATTGATTGAAAACTAACTGCTAATCCTAAATAAATGACCAAGTATAATATTGTTGTCTCATTTGTTTAACTGGTTTCTCTTTATTTACTTTTAGGACTTGAGTGAAAATCTGATGATGTTTTAGGTCATATTTATGGAGAAATATAGAAAATTCGAAAGGGTTGACAAACTTTCATGCACCACTGTATATGATATCATGCCTTTGGTTTAGAAGTCTATCCTCTGCCCTCTTTTAGTAATTATTTTAGCAGCTGCTTTTTTATTAATATAGAGCATTTTGTTCAGCTGGAGAGCAGATGAAAGCAACATGCTAGAGGCAATAAATACAGCGGTCTGCATGAAAGGCATATATCAAAGTTTAATTTCTATGTAGAACTTTTTTTTTTATATAAAAAGGGTCATATGAATCAATTAAGGAAAAAATAGGGCAAGTTAACATTGTGCCTAAAAATGAAAAAAACAATTACAAATTGCTTCTTTGGCTGTGGAGTCCCTTCATACCTTGTTACAAGGACCCTGACAAATGTCTTCTGTAGTTGTGTGTAAGATTGACTTGTTGATTGTATTTCTTTCTTAGGTCCGCTGTGCAGTATCTTAGTGGAACATTATGGCTGTCGTTTCACTGTAATGCTTGGTGGGCTTTTGAGTGGCATCGGCATGGCTGCTAGCTCCTTCTCCCAGACGATTGGTCAGCTTTATCTCACTGCTGGGTTCATCACAGGTTAGTATGAAAGTATAAAACCTTTGATATCTGTCAATGTTAACATAAGTATGTTTAAAAAAACACAGCTGAAATGTGAAAAGTGAGAGAGTGCCTGTTCATAGCCATTTATGGCTGTTTGAGATTTGTGGATTAATAAGCTCAGTAAGGTTTGAGATCTACAAGGTGTTAGTTGAGAAAAGTACTTTCTGCAGTTAGCGGTGTTTCTTGTGTTCGCCGAAACAAATCATGGACAGTTGTTTTTGGCAAGATTAAAATTGGCTATAAACTGTCTCATCTGGGAGTATTTCAGCATAAAGTAACTTCTTGCAGACTGTAGCAGTATAAATGCAGTAGCAGTTTAACCACATTTATTTATATCGTGCCTTCCACTACAAAGTATAATTCAAGGTTCTTTACAAATGATAGTAGGTGAAAACAAAGAAAAGCAGTCATAAAATAAGCTTAATTATGCTAAGGATCAGATGGTCAGTGGAGAAAAACTTATGGGGTTCCGTGACCAAAAGCCCACCTTGGCCCAACTGGGCATTCAATCGTATATCTAAGATACAGAAAAAGAGCCTAGTTTTGAACCTAGTTCTCTTAAACTTGACTTGCTTATAAGGAATGTTATTTGTTTTAATAAAATCAATAAAATGCTTAAAAAAAAAAAATAAGAAAATGAAGTAAAAAGAGTCATTAGGGACAAGACCTCAAAGTTGCTCTTCTTTCCATCGGCCGCAGAGAATTTAGTCCAGGAAGGTGGTGATGCGGGGCCACAGTTTGTGTATCAGGAGTATATCTTTAATACTGTAAACATATATTATTCTTATGCTTGGAATGCAAAAGTATATTTTATTAAAAACAATATCTCTCTATTATAATAAAAAAAATCTTGGGAAGAGAGACGAGATGTGACTTTCTCAGAGAGACACTTTCACGTCCTGCAAGACAAGACTTTGTGCCAAGAGATTTCACCAGGCCCGGGGCCGGAAATAAAAGACAAAGAGTAGATGACAAAGTAGAACGTCGTAAAGAATTTAAAAACGTTGGCGTGATACACATGCAGAGCAGGTTAGAGATAATGGAAGTACTAAAATTTAAAAGTCTCAAAAAAAAAATGATAGTAAAGATCGCATTAGCGCAAACAAAAGAAAATTATTACTCAGTGAAATAACGGAACCTGCTACAGTCCAGGGAGCCAGAATCTTACTGAATGTGACAGAGGTACGGAGAGCAGAAGAATTAGAGTGGTAGTTGTGGTGTGCAAAACGCTTCCTTGTAAGTGTTTTCCACAATAAAATATTTTATTCTTAGCAAACTTGTGTCTGTGCCTTTGTGTCAGGGGTTTGGAGAGCTGCAGTAGCCTCTGGGGACCACAGTATTTAAAATAAAATCAAATTGGGTAAAACTGAATGCTCAGCACCCCTCCCTGCCCAATTCAGAGAGTTGTGTGGACATAAAGTCCAATGTTAAGTAGATGTTTAAGGAAATTTTTCCAAATTCGGAGTAAATTTTTGACTGCTCCTCGTGTAAATTTTTTTCTTATCAAGTTTTAAACAGTGTAAGGCATCATTTTCCCATTGAGTTATGAAGGATAAGTTAAAATTCCTCTGGTCAACCCTTGAATATTGTCGTGTAGGATATCACCATTATTTTTTGTTTCCACATTCATGTTTTTGCTAAAGGGAAATGGAAAAAAAATTTAAAAATAGGCTTACCGAGGTCGGGTCGCGGGGGCAGCAGCTTGAGCAGAGAGGCCCAGACTTCCCTCTCCCCGGCCACTTCTTCCAGCTCATCCAGGAGAATCCTAAGGCATTCCCAGGCCAGCCGGGAGACATAGTCCCTCAAGCGTGTCCTGGGTCTTCCCCGGGGCTTCTTCCGGTTAGACGTGCCTGGAACACCTCACCAGGGAGGCGTCCAGGAGGCATCCTGATCAGATGCCCGAGCCACCTCATCAGACTCCTCTCGATGCGGAGGAGCAGCGGCTCTACTCTGAGCCCCTCCCGGATGACTGAGCTTCTCACCCTATCTTTAAGGGAAAACCCAGACACCCTGCGGAGGAAACTCATTTCAGCCGCTTGTATTCGTGATCTCGTTCTTTCGGTCACTACCCATAGCTCATGACCATAGGTGAGGGTAGGAACGTAGATCGACTGGCAAATTAAGAGCTTTGCCTTAGGGCTCAGCTCCTTTTTCGCCAAGACAGACCGATGCAGAGCCCGCATCACTGCGGACGCCGCACTGATCTGCCTGTCGATCTCGCGCTCCTTTCTTCCCTCACTCGTGAACAAGACCCCGAGACACTTGAACTCCTCCACTTGGGGCAGGATCTCTCCCCCAACCCTGAGAGGGCACTCCACCCTTTTCCGGCTGAGGACCATGGTCTCGGATTTGGAGGTGCTGATTCTCATCCCAGCAGCTTCACACTCAGCTGCGAACCGATTCAGAGAGAGCTGAAGATCACGGCCTGATGAAGCAAACAGGACAACACCATCTGCAAAAAGCAGTGACCCAATCCTGAGTCCACCAAACCGGACCCCCTCAACACCCTGGCTGCGCCTAGAAATTCTGTCCATAAAAGTTACGAACAGAATCGGTGACAAAGCATATAGTTCAAAAAGAAATCAGCTGATATTTTTAAAGAAAAATGTGATTAGGCTTTTTGGGTTTTTACTTTGTGAGGATATTTTATCTAAACTTTCTCCCATGTTCTTTTGTGTTACAGCCTTTAAAAGACAGTGATAGAATAAAATGAATGGCAGATTGAAAAGGGAGTGTTTTCTTTTTCTTGGCAGATTACATCGTTATTACGTCTGTAAAAGCAGCACTAAATGGTATAGTTTGATATCACGCATTTTACATTCCTTGCAAGTTTATTAGTTGCAGTTCAGTGACTTTGTTTGGCTTCAGGCACATAACAAAAAAAAAAAAATAATGCCATGACTTGAAGTCTGGAATTCTTATTCCATGAGCTAAAATCTTTTATTTTTCAGAGTGAATTTTGATGATAAGAGAAATGTTATTAAAACTAAAATATTATAAGGAGATTAGGAATGTACAAGGAAAAACTTAAGTGCAGTGAAAGTGCCCCTAAAAAGGCTGGAATGTGTGCTAACAAGAAGACGTGAATAAAAAAAAAAAAAATCAGTACTTCTATAAATTTCACTTTTATAATATCACAGGAAATCACACAGTGGACTATTTTTACAATGCAATACAAATAATTGCACTATACAATAATATACAATCAGATACATTAACATAGTTCTTATGTACACAAATAATTGTAGAGTAAAATGAACAGGAAATTGAATCAAGTGACAAACATAAATAATACTTCATTTGAAAATGAACACATTAGGACAAAGGAAGTAAACAAACAGCATTGATAGATAGACTGGCACTGGGTGGCTTAGTGCCCCTGTACATGTCGACCTTTACAGAGGGGTCTGTGGTGTTGATTTCTTTCTTTTCCTGAACCAGCATTGTCTCTGGTAGGCACACTTATACAGGGTGATTCACTCGAAAGAGGCCCTGAATATTCTGTAATAACTCTCGCTAGGACGAAACAATCTGAACGGAACAATGTGCAATATGCTCCTCAGTCTATGGAGCTTCGAACAAGCCAGGATGCCCCTGTGTCGGAGCGATGAGGTAGACGCCGGACAGCCATCGTGACATTTAACCTCCGTTTGCAACTTCTGGGTGCATACCGCCTGTACCCCTTCACTTAGTCACTTGACTTCTGATCAGGATGGTGGTGTACAATATTGAGCAGCGTGTCTTCATGATGCGAATCTATTGGCTCACCAATTCGTTTAAGCAATGTCAGAATCCACTTGATGATTGTGAGTTAACGGAAGGTTACTTCCAGCAAGATGGAGCAACTAGTCACACATCGGCAAGGACCATAGCATACATTGAGTCCTTCTTTGGCAACAGGGTAATTTTCAAAGAGGCTTTGGCCACCATGGTCGCCAGATCTGGCACCAAAAGACTTCTTCCTTTGGGATATACTTAAAGGTATAGTCTACCAGAACAAGCCTTGCACTGTGAAAGATTTGAAGGAAAATGTGCAACGTGAAATTGCTGGTACTCCCCCAAGGCGCCTGCTGATACGTTCAGGAACATGGAGCGCCATGTCGGAATGTGTCAGGCAGAAAATGGAAACCACTTCTAGCATCGCATGTACAGTAATGCAATTGATTACAAATACGTCAAGGTATAGAGCGTATTTTTTTGGTTCAGATTGCTTCATCCTAACGGGAGTTACAACAGAATATTTGGGGCCTCTTTCGAGTCAATCTCCCTGTACATTTCTGTTAGTGTGAGCATATGTGCTTGCTGTTATGTATGCCTATATTACTATTTGTGCAAAAGTGCAGCAAATCAGTGGACTTGGTCCCATGACTAAACAGAGCAGTCTGCAAAAATCCCAGTTAAATTAAATGGTCTCTACAGCAGTTATTGTTGGACATAGGTCAAACCGTTTTTGAAGGATAACGGAAATGAGTACTGGACCAAACTGGACCCAGAAACAATAGGCCTGGAGCCGGCAACAAGAGAATCCTGATGTCACTGGTTTGAAAAAGATGTGTCAAATTTTTCAGAAGTTATCTTTGTACATTAGTCTCAGCCTCGGAGTGGAAATCAAAAACTGCTTATTCTAAATTTTTGTTTTTGGGTAGGTTGTAGGATGTGCTCTACACAATGCAAAAAAAAAAATTGCATAGTTTTCTGAGCAAAATTGTAATCATTTGATTAAAATTGTAATTTTACGACATGAAAATCAATTTTATTTTCATTTTCCATAGACGCACATACGAGGCGTGATCAAAAAGTACGGTGAATGTTGATGCAGAGCACCGTCCAAGAGAAACGCAAAACAATTCAATGCCGGTTTTGACATGTCCATCCTAGAGCCGAGTTTGTTTCAACTTGTGTGATACTGTCAGTCGTTTGCGAGCCACTGTTGAGTTCAAGTGTGTTTTTCAAGTTTGTCGTTAATAATGGATATGAAGCAACGCATTAACATGGTATTTTGTTTCAAACTGCAAAAAGCTCAGGAAACCCATCAGATGTTAAAATCGGTTTAGGGTGACACTGCACCGACAATTAAGACTTGTTTACAAGTGGTTTGATCGATTTCATAATGGATCTGACTTGGTTGAAGACGAGAAAAGATTGGGATGTCCTTTAACATCAATAACTGAGGAAAATGTTGAAACGGTTTCATTCTTCATCATGACAACGCACTTTGTCACACATCCTTTTTAGCACGACAATTTTGTCGAATAAAAATATGCTGTGTCCGCATCCACCATATTCACCGGATCTGGCACCCTGTGACTTCTGGTGGTACCCTAAACTGTAAATGACCATGAAAGGAAAATGATTTCAATCCATTGAGGACATCCAGGCAGCCACGACCGCCCAACTAAAGGCACTCTCGAAAGAAAACTTCCAGAACTGCTTCACAAAGTGGCAGGAGTGTTGGGTTAAGTGCATTCGAAGTGGAGGAGAGCATTTTGTGGGTGACTAGAAGTTGTAAACCTTTTACTAAAATAAATGTTTCTTTTTTAAAACATTCACCATAGTTTTTGATCACACCTTATACATACAGAGACACAATGCTCAGAGACGCTTTTCTCGACATTTTAAATATTGTAGATTTAGAATCTGAATTTAACTCAAAATGGCCATTTTTTGATCACATGGAAGTCAAAATGCGTAAAGTGATATTAAGTCTGTGGGTTTGTTTTTTTCTCTTCAATCCCTGGTCCTGACTTACGACAATGTGTGTCCTTTTTTTTTTTTTTTTTTGTACCAGCAAAATATGTAACATTACCTGCTAACATTAAAGCTCACGAAAACACCACTATTTCCGAAGGGTCATTGACAAGGGCAGAATTCATTCAGGATTCCGGTCAATTGCAGAACAAACTCACTCAAGTACAAACTCAAAAGTCATTCGCAACACACCAGTTTAGCCTTAGTGCACCTTTTTTTTTTTTGAACTTGGACAGAAAACAAAGTCCTTGGTGGTACCTAGCATGAAGATGGGGAGGACACGCTCCGAAATGGGAACACAGCACATGGGAATTCTAAACTTTGTATTTAGACAATGTTGTATATCATACTGCCAGGGTAGAATTTAACAAAAACAAATAATTAGCTTACTAAAGACTTTCAATCTACTTTGAGTTATACTTCTTTATTAAGATTGAAGTCTGCAGCTGGATAGTTTTGTGCGGCAGACAGACAGCTTCCTTTAGAATCCCATGATTGGATTTGTAAGCATATAGACATGTAATTAAAAGTGTTTATGTCTGTTGATTTTATAATACTGTGGAAAGTTTAGCATCCCATTTTTGTTCTTCTCCATGGTTGAAATACTGTAGTTTCACAAAGCTTAAGCAGCTTAGTCACATTGTCTATTATGTCTTAGGGATTTAAAGGTTATTCCTCATGCATGATGTTAAATGAAGGGTAAAGCTGAGAACTGAATTAAAACCTGTTTTGACTTTGTTGGTATGTAATAGTATACGTGAGAAAGTTGAGAGCATTTTCAGAAGTTTAAAAAAAGATACAGTTGCTAACCATAATACTGAATATTCTAATACTGTACACTGCCTCCATTTTGAAGTATCAACTGGACCGGGTTCTTGTGCTAAAAGGAATCTCCAAATAACATGCATAGCCTTACATTCCTGTAGCATGTTGTGTTTTCTTCTTTTACTTCCTTTTTAACAGCTAAACAGGCTACAAACATGAGCTAGATTTCAGTCTTTCATTATCTGGTTTGTATTCTTTGTCACCACATACTCGGTATCTAATTGTAATAAGAAGTCCAGTTATTTATATTTAAATAAATAATTGCACCCTGGGAAGTGTGGGCTCCAATCGGGTGTGGTGTGTGTAAGTGTGCTTTGCTCCGGGGTTGACTGGGGTGCTTGGCTGATCGCTCATACACGAGCAAATGTGAGTGGATCAGTCAGGTGTCTCAAACACACTTCGGAGGTAGTGGCATATCACACCTGCGCCCAGGCAGGCCACATATGAAGAAGACTTATAAAGGAGGTTAAAGAGGAAAGAGAGGGCGCAAATGAAAGTGGCAGGATCGGGGGACGCCAGGGTGCCGAGGAAAGGAGGCAGAGCCCCAGGTGGAGTATAGGGCTGACCCTCGAGGGGAGCTGAAGAGGGCCATTCCAACTGAGTATTTCTTTGGGTAGCTGGAGCGAACTGATGTTCGCAGGGAGCTCCCGCACGAGGCCGAGGAGTGGCAGCGGGAGACGAAGGAGCAGCGAGGTGAAGCTCGGTGGGGGGCAGTGCTGAGAGCAGGTGACAGCAGTGACCCACACCGGAGATCAAGAATTGGCTGTTCCTGTCGGCAGGACGTCTCCTGTGGCTGCGGGATCCCTTTGGGGTTAGCGGAGGAGATGCTGAAGGATTCACCTGGGGTTGACAGTTTTTTTTAAATTGATTCCTGCCTTGGGATTTTAACCACGATTTTAACGGATCATTTATTTTTTTATGTTGTTTCAACCCTCACATTCACTTTGAAATTTTATGGATTATTTATTGAAGACTTCGATCACTGCACTGTTTGGACAGTGTTTACTTGGTTGTTGTTTTAATAAAAGCACTGAGCACTTTTGCACCAACCCCTTGCCGGATGGACTATATGTGTCCTCATTTGCCCGGGTCATCTCTGTCTATGACTATCGACGTTTCCAGGTTGAAGAGGCGACAAGGGAGCATGGAGCTGACCCGGACCGTTCTACTGATATACTTGATGGGCTTATGAGCAATAGATGCAGCTTTTAAAAATTTGAAACATGCTTGTCCCCGTTTTTGATTAATGAAAGACATTACTGAGAATGTGTGCAGGGATTAAACCTTGTGAACTGTTATAAACGTCAATGTAATATTTAACCTGATTAAGAGAATGGAAAATTGGAGTGAAGAGCATGGAAACATAATTGCCCTTCAAGAAAATGCTCTGTAACCAGATAACCTGTTTTTTATAGAGATGCTAGTACTCTCAGTTTTAGTGGTGTATTTGCAGTAACTCCAAACAAAGATGCTGCAATACTTTAACACTGTTAACTATAAAAAGCCTGCATATTTCAGAAAGTGCCTTTTTGAATAAAGCATTCAGGATTTGCATTCACCTGCCAAAAGAGAGACAGGGCAGATAGTCAGGCTTTGGGAATGTCTGGGCCAGAAGAGGAAACAATGAGAGCCTTCATTGTTTTCATAGCGAGGATGGTGTAATACTATACTAGCGTAAGGAGATAGTGTGTTGGAGGCTTCTCTGTATACACAGAACGGTGCCTGGAAATCAAAAAACATTTTGTGTTAACAACACATAAGGGAGGGTCACATAAAGGAAAAACAAAATGCAATTGAAAGCAGAATCTAATCTACAAAGGTGAATGTGTGTATATGTGACTGTCCTGTATGCAGATCTACACTGTTGTTCAGATCTCTTGTCAGATTTTCCACAGATTCTCCATCTATACCTGGGAAAATCACAGGTGATGTTTGTGTTCCAGAACCTTTTCACTCTGGGAGCTTTATTTAGTGACTCAACTCGTGCTTTACTGTACCTGTGAAGTATTTTTAAGACTTGCTACAGGTATGCAAAGCAGTCAGTGACATTTTTGGTTTGGAGCCAAAATCTTTCCCTCGAGGGACTTATTTATTGACTGCGCCTGCCCTGGGTAGTGCTGCGTTCTTCTGTTTGCAGAAAATAAACTTTGCTTAAGCTAATGAAGATATCTGAACTCTCTTCTGCCATGGGAGTTGGCTCACCCACTTGCCCACCATCAAAGTATTTGCAAGTACTCATTTTCTCTATCCTCTTCTTCATGGCAGTATTTTTTCCCCTAAATCTTCACCTGTTTCCAGAATCATTGAGCACACTGGCTTGGGATTTTAAGCTACCCGCTGGAATTTACTTCTCCTGAAGCCATAGAATCAGTTCTGTGGCCAGGGTGACCATACTTCTTCATCAGGGAATTCCTGTGTCTTAAATTGCCTTTAGAGGGCCAGGTCTGGTAGTTAGCATGTCAGATGCCAGTTTCCTGAGCAGCATTGTCTCCTAATCATTAAGTGGGAGAGGACTACGTTCATCGTGAATAAGCAACTTACACCCTGTCTCTGCCATTTAGTGATCTTGTGCTAGCAACTGTTTTTCTAGAAGACTCTTGGCACTGTTACTACCTTTCTGCATCTGTAGAGGACTGGGCATCCCTGGAACCTGCTGGGTCACCAGCACCAGATGTTGTGGGCAATGTGCAATATTACACATTTCCATCGAGGCCCAATACTTCTTTCTCTTGCTGATGTCTCTACCTGTTGCCTTTCTAAATCACCCAATGCAACCTGAACATGGCATATTGTGTCCTGGCAACTGGTGTCTTCCCATAATAATTTTCTGTATCTTTCTCATTTGTATCAGGCTGTTAAGGGGGCTTTTCCCCTGCCATCCTGGTGGTACTCTTGTCCCTTGGCAGCCACTTGCAAACTGAATAACAATTCTAACAAGACACTGAATAGTGACGTGAAAGCGGAGTTTCACATTCTGGCTTTACTAGATTAAATGCTCCCTAAACACCCAGTTTCTCGATATAACAGTCTAACAGCTAAACTGAACAACTGAAAATAAACAATTTACAACAACAATAACAACATCTATTTATATAGCACATTTTTATACAATAATGTAGCCCAAAGTGCTTAACGCTTAAAGTGCTTTAGAACGTACCAGCTATGTGCAGGACACCAGAAAACAGCTATGGCTGTGCACTGATTAGCAGTATGAGCTGTCCACATAATATTTGAAACAGAATGCAGAATGATGTGCCGGATGACTCCAGGGCTTACTCCTTCCAGTTTTTAGGGCATAGAAAGAAAATGTTTTTATTTCTTCTGTTTTTACTTGTTATAAACAAATCAGCAAATCTTTTTACATTCAACTATGTAGGCAAGCACAGATCTGCCCTGTGCACCTGCAGCTTCCTTCCTGAGATAGATTTTGATATGGAGTGACCCCAAAGTGAACAGCATCCATTGAGGCCATAAACAATCAAGCAGCTTATTTAATTTACTTGAATTTGAAATAATGATCAGCTTATAGCTTAAAACATAATCTGATCACATGCTTTACAAGTCTTATCATTAATTCTGGTCTAACTACATGAAATATACAGTGCATAGAATATGCAGTCTCTGTTGAAGACAGTACAGATCTGATTTAAACCTAGAGCCAAAACACTGGCAGCTGGCAATGCTACCATATAGTTAAATTTGTATTACAGAAACCTCAAGAAGACATTGTGATTCTGTTATACAATTACACACTCTTTGTCTCAACGATGAGCTCACAGTTGCTTCAGCTAAACTTATGTAACGTGCAGCCTTAAAACTGTAATATTATCCGGTGTTGTTAATTGCCATTTCAGTTGCAGCTATTCCCACTTGGGTATCACCATGGCAGCAGAGTACACAATGAGCACAGTTAAGTCTTATTTAAAATGATTTCAAAGAACCCATAATTAAAGGATTATCATCTCAGAAGTTCAGAATTCTGGGAAAAACAGGTTTTCACTGAACAGTTTAAGGGGGGTGGGGGGCTTGCTCTGGGTATTTCTTGAGAATTAAGCAGTAAAGCTGTGGTTTGCTGGACTGGTGACGTCACTTCAAGGGAAGCCCACAGAACCTACAAACTAATTGAAAGGGCAGGCTCAGTTAGAGGGTGCACTCTGTAGCAAAGGAGAGAATTAAAGCAAAACTGAGTGTCATTATGAGCAATGCTGCACATCCTCTCTCTGACACACTAACACTGAGGACTTTAAGCCAACAAATTATTCAGCAGACATATGTCAAGGAACAAGATGGGGGTTCCTTTATAACAAAAGCAGTATGCCTGTATAACACCTCACTGCAACTGGGACTGCCAAGTCAAAAATTTTTCTTTCTAATTTCCTTTTTAGTCAATCTGGTGTGCGTTCAGACTATGGTGTTCGTTTGTTCTATCTATCTATCTATCTATCTATCTATCTATCTATCTATCTATCTATCTATCTATCTATCTATCTATCTTATGCTCTGGCAAGCTGTTATAGGATTGCATCAAAGAATTTTTTTGTTAATACCTCCCAATCTGATATATTTTTGAACTGTGATAGAAAATCCTCAGGCATTTCAAACAGCAGGTCAGAACTGTCAACATTATGTCAACTGTCAACAATATTTTTGCAGGAACATGAGTGATATGATAAATCTTGGGACCACATTTAGGAGAGACAAATATAATCCATTTAAATTATAAAATTGCTCAAAGCAAATTTAAAACAAAATAGCTTCACTAAACATGAGAAGTCCCTGCTTGGTAGGTTTGATAACCTCACCTGTCTCTCATACCTACACACTTTCATTCCCACACACTTGCCATTCCTCCTGCCTGATAAGAAATTGTTGTGAACAAAGGGTCATGAACAGGGCAGGGAGTTAGAAACTTGTGTTTGCTATTGTGGAGATTGGAAAGCCTACCTGTACTGTATTTTGTTTGATTGAAGAATTACAAGAGGATTACAATACTTAAATTACCTTAAAGTATAGTTTCAGGTTTCATATTTCATTTTCTTTGTACTGATAGCAAATATTACATGTTTACAGTAAGCCATTATGAGTGTTTAGTCTATAGAAAAAGATACAGGTCCAGAAAGTCAATGTGGCAGCTAGTAGCAGCCAGTAAGATGCAGTGCTACTTCCCCATTTGAAAACTACATAGTGGAAGAAGTACAATAAAAATGCACATAACAGTTAACTATTACCTGTTTTTAACTACCTAAATCGTTCCTCTAGGCATGTGCTACTGTAGTGGCAACAAATTGCATAGTCCAATTTTGAAATTCCAATTTATCATTTTACATCCTCTGTAGGATTTGTAGACTCTCTGGATCATATCTCTATATATCTATATCTATATATCTATCCTCATATATAATTTGATACTATCCGTATGTATGGTGTTTGCGTCAATACCTCGACTCAGTACAAGTTAGAACCTTGCAATGGGACTCTGCCTCTGTAGTTAGAACATAATGTGGTAAACGCGGACGCAGTATTGCATGATTGGCTAAGAATGTTCGAATGCTACACTGATGCCACTGGATGGCTGAGTATAGTAAGTCGGTGCTGGTTCAAACAGATAACAGTAAGTTCGGTTGGTTTTTGGTTTGGTGGGGCGTACTTTCCAGGACTAACATTGTCGACTGACTTAAACCCTTCGACAGCTCCGGAACCGTAAGTAATTTAGAATGTATTGCCATTTGCTTGGTACGTTGAAATCTATCTTTGGGCAATTCGGATTTGGCATCCGTCCTTCTGACATCTATTAGCAAACTGAGTAATGACAGCTTGGTATTAACAACGGTCATTGTTTAAATTTTAGCTGATCTCAGATCTAAAATGACCACAGCAACATAATTATTACTCCGACTCTGAGTCGTAGTAATATACGGTTTGTTTTGAAAATTTGTTTGCCGGAAAAAATCAAATGAGGTGCGCCAAAGAGCTGAGTTCACGTCTCGCAGCCCCGTTAAAACAGAGAGCTCTTCATTACATCCACCGAAAAGGTCTATTTTAAGCACATATCAGTGCCATGATAACATCATTTCAAAGATTTAAAAAAACAAATAATACTTTGCAGAGAAAGTATGGATTCCACAAACGAAGAATTTGTAGCCCAATTTGATCGGGCTCCCAGTTGCTATATATATATGTGAGTGTAACCAGAAGGGGGTGGCACTGAGCCATAATATCACCCAGCACCATTCTGGGTTCAAGTAAAAGATTTTTATTCACCACCAACGCTTTTCTACACAAGCACCAGCCATAATACACAAATATAATTAAGAGATTCTCTCCTTCCACCTCAGTAGAGTGTCACCTGTTGCTTCCTGACTCTGACTGTCCAAGGTGAGGCTTTTGAACAGGATCTGGGAACTGCTTCTGGTGTCACGCCCAAGTCATCCAGAGCACTTCCAGGTTGTGTGTAAACTGGGACAGTTCCACCCCCCCTTCCCCTGGGGAAGCACCTTCTGGCTGCACCCAAAGATCATGACAAGGATGTGTTTCCAGACTCCTATTGCCATACCACTCTGTGGGTGTCCTAAATGGGTTTAGCCCTGAGGAACACTTCTGGGCAAGAATTCATCCTCCATCCTGGCCAGGATGCCTGTCCATTTTCTATGGCACACATATATATATATATATATATATAATATATAATCTATCTATACTAATAAAAGGCAAAGCCCTCACTCACTCACTCACTCATCACTAATTCTCCAACTTCCCGTGTAGGTAGAAGGCTGAAATTTGGCAGGCTTATTCCTTACAGCTAACTTACAAAAGTTAAGCAAGTTTCATTTCGAAAATCTACGCGTAATGGTCATAGTGGTCGACTACATCCGCCATGTTGAACTTTTTTATTTATGGCCCGATCTTCACGGAATTTGGTAGGCGGCTTCCCTGCAGTAACCGAAACCGATGTACATACTTATTTCAGTGGTATGATTCCACTGTCGGCCGCCATATTGAACTTTCCAATGTCACTAATTCTCCAACTTCCCGTGTAGGTAGAAGACTGACCCCATCTTCACGAAATTTGGTAGGCAGCTTCCCTGCGCTAACCGAAACCGATATACATACTTATTTCAGTGGTATGATGCCACTGTCGGCCGCCATATTGAACTTTCCAATGTCACTAATTCTCCAACTTCCCGTGTAGGTAGAAGGCTGAAATTTGGCAGGCTCATCCCTTACAGCTTACTTACTAAAGTTAAGCAGGTTTAATTTCGAAATTCTACGCGTAACGGTCATAACGGTCGACAATGTCTGCCATGTTGAACTTTCTTATTTATGGCCCCATCTTCACGAAATTTGGTAGGCAGCTTCCCTGAGCTAACCGAAACCAATGTACGTACTTATTTCGGTGGTATGACGTCACTGTCGGCCGCCATATTGAACTTTCCAACGTCATTAATTCTCCAACTTCCCGTGTAGGTAGAAGGCTGAAATTTGGCAGGCTCATTCCTTACAGCTTACTTACAAAAATTAAGCAGGTTTCATTTCGAAATTCTACGCTTAACGGTCAGAACGGTCAACAACGTTCGCCATGTTAAACTTTCTTATTTATGGCCCCATCTTCACAAAATTTGTTAGGTGGCTTCCCTGCGCTAACCGAAACCAATGTACGTACTTATTTCGGTGGCATGACGCCACTGTCGACCGCCATATTGAACTTTCCAACGGTCTTTGTTACTTATGGGCCCATCTTCAAGAAATTTAGTATGCAGGTTCCCAACGCTAACTGAATCCTACTTATGTACATATATACGTCCATAGCCTCCCACGTTGTTGGCTGCCTGCCTATATAAGGCTGTCCATCACTGCGGTCTCTACATTCCCTTCCTTGCTTCGCCACGGGATTCATGTCTCCCTGCTGATAACTACAGCCTTTTTATTTAATCCATGGATTATCCACTGTTTTATGGTTCGTTTATTATGATTATAGTTATTGTGTAGGTATTTTAGACTTACTTTACATTGTTCAGGTACCCATTTCCTTTATCGTTCCAACTGTACCCCTATTAACATGTCTGTCGAGGTGATCACCTTCGATCAAAGAACTGTCACTTACCGAGTGGTTTCCATGCACGGGGATGGCACCTGCCTTTTCCATTCTCTGTGTTACATATTGCACGGCCATATCAGGCTCACTCTTAATATCCGGAGGAACATTGTGTCTTATGTACTGAATGACTGGGATAGATTCAAGGTGTGGACTGATGACGGTACAGGAGATAATTATACTACACAGGAGCACTAGAAGAGTGAAATTCTTTAGCCCTTCACCTATTGTTCTGCATGTGAGTTGAATAAATTTTAAGGCAGTACTTCGCAGCTGCGAAGCGCAGGTATTTTGTTAGTATATATATATATATATAGTCACACACCTGCGCTTCGGAAGCAGTGAACAAGTCCTAAGGTGAGCGATATAACAATTGATAAGGGTTTGTTTCAGGGTACTAATGCCTCTCTCTCTGACCTTATAGAACCAATTAAAGTAAATACTCACAGCATAAACAATAATTCAGAGACTGGGACATCCACCACATCATCAGTCACAGCACTTCCGGCTCCTGGAGATGACATTACTTCCGGTCCCTCCGTGATGACGTCACTCCCGGCTTCTGGTGATGACGTCACTTCCGGCCCATCACTGATGATGTCACTTTTCGGCTCCCGGTGATGACGTCACCTCCGGTTCATCACTGATGACGTCACTTCAAGCCCCTCCATAATGACGTCACTTCCTTTTTCATCACTTCCTGCAGCCATTTTATGTCCCATATAAAAAGCCACCAGTTCACCCACTTGTTTGTCGAATATTTGGATGTTTTTTTCATTTATTTTGACCAGCTTTGCAAGCAAGCATTATACGGGGCAATTCCCCAACACTTTTTTGAGTTGTTGTTCAACTTATTTACCACAATGTATGTGTGTATATATATATATATATATATATATATATATATATATATATATATATATATATATATATAAAATCTTCATTTGGATCTTGATCTTTGTTTGTCTGTGAATGAATTAGAAGAAGAAGCACTAGATGGCAGTAGAGAGACAGCTAAAACATAAGTATTGCATTAAGAATCTCCTCCAGGCTTATACTACTGAAGACTGCAGTACGCCAGTCACACGTCAAAACACAGACATTCAAACTAAACAAATTGTTGTGCTTTAATTTAACTAAAGAGATCTTCATTTAGATCTTGATCTTTGTTTGTCCGCTGAATTCCACGCATGCGTAGACCACCTTCCAGTTTAGTACGTTGTTGTTACTCACGGATGTCAACAATGTGCCGGAATAACGAAAGGGGTGGTGGACAGTGTTATGCTGGTTAGCTCCTGTGGCCTGGTTAGAGAATGAGATTGCCGAAGATAAAAGGTACGTGCCTACGTAACATATGAATGAAAGAAAGACAGTGGGTAAAATGAATGACAACGTAACAGCACGTTCCGGAAATTATTATTGTTACGTTGTAGCCAGCGAGTGCTGCGCGTCTCACAGTTGTACCATGGCTTGATCACATGTCAGTGAAGTGATCCCTATTTATGCTTTAAAGAGCCTGGATACCTATGTGTCCCCCTTTTATAACCATTGCTCCGTGTATGTTGAATTACTCTTTGGATTGCCACAAAGCAACCTGCAAGATTGGAGAAAGGCTGAGAAGACATCATGAGAGGAAACGACAGCGTTGTGAAAACGAGACAGACTGTGAATGGACAGAAGCAGAAATGCTCCTACACCAGCACATAATTACGATTCGGACATTGATTTCAAGTAGGCCGTTCCTATCGAATCAATGTCCAAGAGTTTTCTTTTGTAACTTTGTTTCCCTTATAAAAAATCATAATGCTGTGCGACGAAGGGCCCAGTTCACGACTGGCAGCCGCGTTTAAACAGGGAGCCCTTCATAGACAACTTTAACACGCGCAACGTAGTTGGGCGCACATGGCTAGTATATAATATATACACTGTGTGTATGTGTGTGTGTGTGTATGTGTATATATATATATATATATATATATATATATATATATAGTGTGTGTGTATTTTTATTGCATATATGATAAGAACCAAAAATGCGGCCATAGTTTAAATCAAGGTGTGAAATACTGTGTGGGGGTTGAGGGATCCATTAATTAACCATTTATCCCCTGTATGCACTGTATCAATGTGTGCTCCTAATCTCTCTTTCTCTCTCTCTCTCTCTCTCTATCCCCTGTGTTAGCCACCAATTGTGAGGAGTACTTAAATATACATTTTAAAAACCTATTTGGTGTTATATATCCCTTGGTGCTTGTTACAGGGTTTGCAAAAAAAAAAATGTATTCATTAGAAATTCAGGAGCATGTCACTGTCAGGGGTTTCCCATTATTTTAGCTTGCTTTACTCTCAAAATGATGTGGTTCTGCAGTGTATTCTCTTTAACGAACACTCCACCCAAAAATTATCCCTCTCTCTTTTTTTTTAATTGTTACTCTCCCTGTGTTTGTAGCGATTACTGAGAAAAATTTCTAACATCATGCCTTCATGGATCACGGAGGTAAAACAAAGTTCCTTATTTGGTGAGTTTCAGTGTCCACAAAGGAATATCTCATGTGCTCCATAAGTATCCAGTCATTTTATCACAATGTCCCAAACACATGTATTATCTGATAAAATAGTTTTAAATAAACCATTTCTGGGCAGTTCTCTGAATCTCAGAGAAACTTTGTGTTAGGTTACTGGAACACAGGCTTCTGCTGATAACTGAAAGTCTGATCAAGGAGGAACAACTCTGTCCTGGCTGTGGAACCATGGACAAAAGAAATAAACGGATTTAACAAATAGCACATTTTGTTGAGAAACAAAACCTGTTCTTTTGGCCATCCACTAACCAGCCTTTACCTTTAAAGACATTGGGTTGGCTTCATGCCCATTTTCATTATATTGGTTCATTTATCAGAAGAACACAAGTCTGTGCATGTGAATCATCCAATTAAAAAAACAATTTGTTTTAAGGATGGCAGTCCTACAAGGGTTCACAATGGCTTGCCTACTGCATAATGAATGTAAACCACCTATGCTGCTGCTAAAAGCATTTTTCCTATTGAATGTAATTCAAATGAACTGAGGGGAAAGAGTAATAATTTGAAAAAAAAAATGAGGTGCTTCATTTGAACAGGGACATTATATAGGCCATTTTTATAAAGAGGTTTTAAATGTGGTTATAATTGAAAACTCTTCATTGTTCGGTTATATAAATAACACTAAAGCCTGGCAGAACGCTTCTGTATTAGAAACACAGGTGCATTGCTATATTTGTTTGTAGTGAATCTAAATATTTGCTGTGCAATGGATCATCAGCATAATCAACCTGTGCTTTGGATAGCATTAGATGTTCTTTAAAATGGATGCTGCTTTTGTTCTATCCTAAGTACTGCCATTGGTAGTATGGTTATGGTCTGGATTATACTTTTGTAATATGCCTGCCTTTTCTTTTGTTTGAAAGTTATATTCCCGCTAAGTGGTATTAATGACACAAAATGTAAAGGAAAACATGATTTCCTTAAAGTGGCACAGGAGAAAGTAGGGTGAAATGACACTTTTTATTGGCTAACTAAATAGATTGCAAAAGCTTCCAAGACAGCTAAGGTGTTACACTTTGCCTGATGAAGGGGCCTTGGCTGCCTCAAAAGCTTGCATTTGTAATCTATATAGTTAGCTAATAAAAGGTGTCATATTACCCTACTTTCCCCTGTATCAATCTATGGCTAACACTGTACAGCACTCTACTGTTAAAGTGGCACGAAAGTAAAAAGTGATTTAGAGAGAGAAAAGAAGTACAGATTTGATGTGTTTGACATCAAGAAAAGTCGTGGGATAGCAGCTAATGAGGCATAGAATGGGAGAGGCTTTGAGGTTCTGTCATAAATGAAAAGAAAGTTAATTTTAATTTGTTTCTCTTTGTGTAAATAAACCCCCCACTTCAGCCACAGTTCTGTCTTTTCATTTTATTTAAAGAATTTTTAATAGTTAACTCTGATGATGATGGTGATGAATGAAAACATTGATAAATTATCAATCCTGCATAATGTTTTGTGTGTTCATGTATGTGTGCAGATATAGAAAATATTTGTAACCAGAAAAGCAGCATATCTACTGGAACAAATGATTAGATTTGTGTTTTCTTAGTTTTCTTTGCCTCTACTTTAGGGGTCTGTTCCAGAAAGAAAAATGAGAAAAACCTCAATCTCAAAATTAATTCTGGCTTGCTATAGTGAGATTTCATACCAATGGATTAGACGGTGCCAAAATGCTGGATTGCAGTTCCGAGTAGATAGATACGGAATTACACGCGCTTACTGTAAAATTTACAAGCCCTTATGAGTTGAGCCCTGAACAGCCGATCAGCTGTGGACCACAAGTCTGAGAAACATAAAGAACGACCTTTGTGCCTGCAATGCTGATGGCAGCACATGACGATTATCGGCATATCGTCCAAAACAGAATAGTGTACAGCAGCAGCTGCTTCTATGGAAAGGGAGATGGTGTGGAGGAATGTCGTGATCGTGTAAATGCATAAAGCAGTAAATTAGAAAAGTCCATGTAAACTGTATGTAGTAAATTATTTGATTGTGCAAAATGTACCCCTAATGATATTAGTCAGTCAGTCAGTCATTGTCCAACCCGCTATATCCTAATACAGGGTCATGGGGGTCTGCTGTAGCCAATCCCAACCAGCACAGGCCGCAAGGCAGGAAACAAACCTCAGACAGAGCGCAAGCCCACCACAGGGCACACACACACTAGGAACAATTTAGAATTGCCAATGCACCTAACCTACATGTCTTTGGACTGTGGGAGGAAACCCACGCAGACACGGGGAAAACATGCAAACTCCACGCAGGGAAGACCCGGGAAGCAAACCCAGGTCTCCTAACTGCGAGGCAGCAGCGCTACCACTGTGCCAACGTGCCCTAATGATATTACCTTACTTGAAATGTTTTGGGCCCTGAAGTAACCATTCCATTCCGTTTTTACAACATAAATGATATGAAAAAGAGTCATGGTGTTCAGCAGACATGCCAGTGCAGGCAAGAACGTTTTTTCAAATCCATAGAAAACACTTAAGTTTAGCATACCATTTCACATGGCAAATGCATATATACCATGTTTGTGAAGAAATAACTTAACACTTGAAAAATACCAAACTTACTTGGGAACTGAAGATGAGCAAAACAGTTCTGAAATATAATGTGGCGGTCTGTTCAAGGCCGAGAAGGGGTGTTTAGAAGGTTGTAGCTGCATAGAAATGGCATCATTAGGCAACCCTTGGAGGCTAAAGGCTGACATATAAAATATGGCATGATGATGTTCTGGAAGCAAAAAGAGCTCAATTACTTGCAGCTCAATTAGCAAATACAATTTTCTAAAATTGCTTTACATCCTTCACTACCATGATTTAATTTCCTCTGAATGAGAGTTCTCAGATGATCCTTGTTTTTTGGAAATTGCATATACTGTATCACAGGTGTCAAACTCCAGGCCTGGAGGGCTGCAGTGAGTGCAGGTTTTCTTTCTAACCCTTTTCCTAATCAGTGTCCAGCTTTCACTGCTAATTAACTTCTTTTCCTTCTATTTTAATAGCCTTGTTTTTAAGGATTAAGTCTTCTGAATTGATTCTTTTTCATTAAATGACAGCCAAACAGAAATGAGACATGAAACGAGCCAACAGGTGACCAGCTAAATCGGGGCTTCAAACTCCAACCAGTTCCTTAATGAGAAGCTGATTCTTGTTGTTAATTAAATCCATTATTCAATTTCATGGCTTGTTGCTACTCTCTTTTTCCCCACAGCAGACATTTCTAAAACTGTTGATATTCTGTTTTTTTTTTTTCCAAGAACTCCTAAAATGTTTTGGTAACCTGAGGGATCAACCTTACTGAGACCTTCATCTTTTTTTCAGATTTTGTTCGATGAGTACAGGTGAGCAGTGCAGGATTTACGTATAAGCTACACAAGCTATAGCTTAGGACCCCCGCCTTCTTGGGGGCCCCCCAAAACAAATCATATTTGGCACTTACATAGAATATCTGGACTTATAAAGAGCCCCATGTCTCAAATAGCTTAGGGCCTTATCAAGTCTAAATGCGGCCCTGCAGGTGAGCTGGTCATGTCCTGCTTGTTTTATGTCTCATTACTGTCCGGCTGCTAATTAAGGAAAAAACAACTAAGGGGCCTGAGTCAAGGTAATTAAAGCTAAGGCTAAAGAAGTTAATTAGCATCAAAAACTGGTCACTAATTAAGAAGATGGTTAGAATGAAAACCTGCAGCCACTGTGGCCCTCCAGGACTGGAGTTCGACACCTCTGTGTAGGGTGCATTCAGTTCCAATAATTGAAAAATACATAAACAGTACCAAAAAATACATATGATGACAAAATATATAACATCAGTTACCCACTGACTTAGAATAGGTGAGTTAGGATTCTTCCAATTGAGCAAGATAAGTCTGTAACAGCCGACCCCTTACCCAGACCGGCCACTACTCTACTAAGACTATTCCTTGGATAACCTGAAGCTTCTTGCTCTAATAACAAGCCGTACTCCTTACAAGTTGTACCTTTTTTCCCACACGACGAGATAACCAGAAAAAAGTAAACAGATATGTAAAATCAAACACAGAAATATTGTAATGATGATAAAAACAAACAAATATTCAGTAATGTGAATATGTGCGCACAAAACACCACTATCCCATTGACACCAGTGACTAATTACACTGGTCTACAAAAAAATATTTTTTGTTTGCTTCTGGGAACTTCAGAGCAGCCTTTATTAATTTTTTTACACCGATTTCATATATGAAATCGGAATTAAACTACCACGTCGGGTTTTTGAATTACACATCATTGACGTTTTGACACTTTTGAATATCAATATAATATATCAACATGATATCTGGAGTTTGGACTCTGTCCCACCAAAATTGTTTTCATGTGTCTTATTCTGAAAACAAACCAGAAGGCATACAAAAAACACGTTAAAGCATATTTATGTCAATTTACCTCAAAATAAAAGTGATGTCAGTGTGCCCAAAAAATGTAAGAGGCACTCGCTTTTGCGCTTGTACTGCACATCCGTCTCTCTTTGCAAGAACCAACAGGAGTCACCCATCATGCTCGGAGTGAATTTTCCCCAATATCAGTTTTCCATCACCTTTATATCTGGATGAAATCTTTCCCCATGCTCATCGATGACATCGCCCAGATTTGGTGGAAAAAAGTCGAGATGAGAATGTAAAAAATGCATCTTCAGTGACATTCTGGCTCCCCATAAGCTGATACGCTTTCAGCAGGTTCTCCACAAGCTCAGCATTATTCTCTGCTCTGTGATTGCCACGAAAATTCTGGACAACTCGCACGAATGCTTCCCATACTGCTGATTCAGTGGGCTTCAGTTTCTTTTTGAACTCATCGTCAAGCATCAGTTCACGGATTTCAGGAACAACAAAACCACATTCCTTAATTTTGGTTTCACTTTTCTCGAGACCAATCTAACAAACAAAATGTCCTGAAATGCAATGTTATGTTTAACAGTAAAACCGACTACCTTCTGCAGTGTCATGTCTGAGTTGTCTCATTATGCTTTAGAGTCATATAAGACCTGGTAATCAGTAACAAATATTAATAATGATATCAATAACAAATATTAATAATTTTTAAATAAAATTAATAATGACAAGGTAAACAACTCACAGCTGTTAGTAAGGTGTGGCAATTTTTTTTTATCTCAGTGGCATCCCTGGTGTAATTACCGGTATTTATCAAAATGGTTCCAAGACCTGGAACATCATAACTAAAAAACGGGACGTGCTGGACGAAAACGGTTTTCAGATTTGGAGTCAGCAAGTGAAACCTGTTAAAGTAAAGGTGAAAGACTCCCAGTAGCAAAATGCTTGTTGATCAGTGATAAGACACAAATATACTAATATTTACAAAAAACCCTCCCTTGCCGCTAAACAATTAATAGAAACACGGAACACAAATACAAACACAGATTAGTTAAACACGGCAATTGAAATGTGGTAAAAAACATGAGTCCAAAATAAAGTCCGGTGGTATTGATACTGGCTGTAGTGTTATTGTGCTCCTTCCCGAAAATGACACAAACTCACCGTGAAAAATCCTGGCAATGGCTGTCGTGATGTTGAATCGGATGTTGAAAAAGCAAGCATTGGAATGAACAGCAGTGATGCGTTTGTAAATGAACAGGTAAATTGTCTCCTTTCTCCTCTCGATTTCTGTCCTCTCTCTTTCTCCTCCCTTTCTGTATTTATAAAAAGAGGAGCGAAGACAAGAATGTCCGGGATGTAACTGGTGGATCCAACAGGTGATTTCCGTCTCAGGGCTGTGGTCTCTCTCCATCATCAGTACCACAAAATACATGTGATGACAAAGTAGATGTCCACAGACTGAACTGGTTAAAAATTGTTTTTGACTTTACACTTGAAAGCTGACGCAAACAGAGCAATGGAAGGCTAATATAAATTTGAAGTTAAATAGCTTTTTTGGTTGTCACCGCAGTACATGAACTTGCTTTTTTTGAATCACTTTGTTTTAAATGAGAAAACTTCCAGTCAAAGGCTTATGCGTCTGTTTTCCTTTTTCTGTTTCAGGTTTCGGATGTTGTCTGAGCTTTCAGCCATCCATCACCATCATGGGACATTACTTTGTGCGCCGCAGACCACTTGCCAATGCACTGGCATCAACGGGCACTGCCCTTGGCTTGTCGACTCTTCCAATTCTGGCCCAGTACCTGCTAAGCCACATGGGATGGAGAGGAAGCTTCCTTATTTTTGGGGGTATCCTGCTGAACTGTTGTGTCTGTGGGGCAGTCATGCGGCCGGTGTTGCCTCGAAAAAGGAAGGAAGTCCAAAACCAGTCGCACAACCAGATAACCGGGAAAAAGGACAAAATAGCACAAGTGGAAGCCAAGAAGATGAGTAATGGGCTTCCATCCCATGTAAAACACGATACTGGTAGAAAATTAGCTTCCTTTACCTTATTGCTTCAGAAGTACATGGCCTTTGATCTCTTCTGCCGTAACAAGCGCTACCAAATCTATGCGGTGGGGGTAACATGGATGATGCTGGGATTTGTCGTACCTTTGATATACCTTGTGCCTTACGCAACCGACTATGGGATGGAACAAAGCAAAGCTGCCCTGCTCCTTGCTATTCTGGGATTTATCAACATCTTCATGCGACCCTTAGCTGGCCTAATCTCAGGGCACCGCTTCTTCTCAGGGAAATACATTTACGTATTTAGCTTTGCCGTACTTGTCAATGGTCTGAGTGACTGCATTTGCGTCATCTCTGCAAGTTTCAATGTGCTACTTGTTTACGTCGTAGCATATGGCATATCTATGAGTTTCATTGGGTCCCTGCTCTTCCAAGTACTGATGGACACTGTTGAGATACAGAGGTTTCCCAGTGCTCTGGGGCTTGTTACCATAATGGAGAGTGTGACTATCCTCATTGGGCCACCGTTAACAGGTAAAACATTTCACTTTTTTATTGTCATATTGTGTTGTTGACAAAGTAAAATGTTCTTTACAGGTTTTTGAGCTAATTAAAAAGCAAGCCAGTCATTTGTGTTTTTAGTTAGTAATCCTACAATTAGTTGTTTTCTGATGGCTTGTGGGGAAAAAAAAAACTACAGCAGGAAAAAAATCAATCAAAACGTTCAAGAAACTTCCAGGTAATGCACGATGGTTTATCGGGGGGGGGACACTTTTCCAATAAAATAATAAAAAAGTTAAGCCCATTCTAAGCCTGGGATCACATACATCTCCTGATCTTAGTGGCCAACTAACCTTTTAAGGTCTCCTGTAATGGCAGATTTATCTTACCTACTTTCACCTTCTCTCCTTTCTTCAGTTCTGGATTTGTTCCCTCCATCATTTCCTATATATGTGACCTGACTTTTACGCTTCAATTGCACGCCCAGTGAAGACCATACAGCCAAAATATTGTGTCTTTTTACTTCTTTCCATTTCCATGTAGAAATCATCTTTAACGTTTTATCTTTTGTATTCTGGTAGTGTTCTGTGTACAGTATTCTCAAGTTAGTGCTGCCAGAGTAACCTGACGCAGCATATTTATAATCAACCAACAAAATGTTAACTTGGGCGATGAAGCCTACTGACTCCCAAGTTGATAATAAATGGGTATCTGCAGCAAACAGTCACTTTTTAAAATAAACATCACCACAGGCGGGCAACAACCTGTTTGACTAACCTAGAAAACTGCAGAGACAGCCAAAGATATTTTAATATTTCAGTGAAGCAGTTTTATTTTCTGCTTCAGAGTGCACGTGCCCTCCAAGATGCTTGCATTCTGTATGTTTCATCAATGCAGGTTTAGTACTAAATTGTGCTGTTTTAGGAGTATTAAATTTGTTTGCGTTTCCAAAACATAAGCACATAACACATTTTACAAACAGAGCTGTGACCAATCACACTAAGTGGCATTTTTGATTGTCCCAAAATCTTATCTTGACATTTTTTTGTTGAAGCTGTCAGGGTCTCTGCTTGACTTGACTTGACTTGGTAGTCAGTTCTCGATTTCCGTAACCCTTTGTGATAAGTGCTTCCTGCTGTCCGTCTTGATTACATGTCCTCCTTGTTTTAAATACATTAGTGCCCTTGATAATGTGATTGAGCTGTAGTAATTCTTCTTGATTAACAGGATGCCTTTGAAGGCTTTCATTTTGCCCCTGTGACAATGTCTGTGCTGAAGGCTGAAGAAATGAATTTCCCTTGGCTTGTCAGAGTAGGGCCAGCCCAGGGATGCACTTGGCTGTGATTCTTTGTGCAACTTTTATCTGTTTTTTGTAGCACGACGACCAAACTTGCGTGCAGTATTTGAGACATAGTCTCGGTAGCGCAGAATGTCCCTTGTTTTGTACTCAGCAGTTTTTTTTTTATAATGTATCCTAACATTTTGTTTGCCCATTCTCTTATGGGATGAGAATGTTGTGTCGGTGTAAGTCCTTTTAAAGAGTATGCCCATTTTGTACGAGGGATGTTCAAAAAGTTTTCTGCACTTTTTTATTTTTGTTGGAAAGGGTGAAGGTGGTGGGAGGAATAGCCATTGGTCGTGTCTGAGAGTGTCATGTGCCCAGTTCTGTCTGGCAAGCCGGCTGCCCTTGCAGGTTAAGAGTCGTCACCCAGCCATGAAGATGGCTGCAGAACTTATAAATGGCACCAAATAGAAACAGCATTCTGTCATACACGCTTTTTATGGGCAGAAGGTGTGCCGGGAGAACACATTTATCTCCACATGTGTGCTCATAGTATGGAGATAAAGTTTTGTCTTGTAGAGTCATTTATGAGTGGATTGAAATGTTTGAAAATGGCCGTACTAGTGTGACGGATGCAGAGCTCTCCGGACGTCCAGCTACAGCCACGGCCACGAGGAATAATGTGAAAGCAGCGGTGCATTACTGGCTGAGCGCTCAACCAAAAACAGTTTTTGCTGATGGCATTAAAAAGTTAGTAGGACGCTGGGAAAATTGCTTTGCAAAGGAAGGTGACTATGTAGAAAAGTGATGCCATTTGTTTTTGAAACAGAGTTAAAAAAAAGTGTGGAAACGTTTTCAATGTCCCTCGTATTATAATTAATGTTATTTTGCCCGGCATGTAACCCTTGCACTTATCTACTTTATCTGATTTATTAAATATTTAATATATTAATTTATTATTTATTTAAATGCACAGTCATATTAATAAATAGAGAATTAATAGTGTAAAGTCGAGAATAAAATAACTGGGCTTTGAACCACTTTTACTATATTAGATACTCTTTTGCATGTTTTTGATTAAAATGGATTTTTTTTTAAAATAATTTAATTGATTTTATTAAAAGCAAATAACATTCCATACAAATAACTCAAGTTTTACAAAAAAAAAAAAGGTCTGAAGCAAATCAACCCCCACTCCTGAGAAAGAGTGCTAGGCCAGCAGTGTAAAGCTTTATACAAGTATAAATAAGTAAATAGATAAATTAATAAATGAATTAAGACAAATGGAGTAAAAGAGGGGAGAGAACCTGCTTCCTCAGTTTAAATTCTTATTCTAAAATGTGATTGATTAGATCCTACAAGGTTTTGAAAAAGTTTTTTACAGATCCTCGTAAGTGCGAATTTGATTTTTTCCAGTTTCAAATAGTATATAACATCAGTTACCCACTGACTTAGAATAAGTGGGTTAGGATTCTTCCAAATGAGCAAGATAAGTCTGTAACAGCCGACCCCTTACCCAGACCGGCCACTACACTACTAAGACTATTCCTTGGATGACCTGAGGCTTCTTGCTCTAATAACAAGCCGTACTCCTTACAAGTTGTACCTTTTTTCCCACACGACGAGATAACCAGAAAAAAGTAAACAGATATGTAAAATCAAACACGGATATATTGTAAATGAGATATAAATATACATGAGGACAAACGAATATTCAATAATATATGCACGTGTGCACAAAACACCACTATCCCAATGACACCAGTGACTAATTATTATATCAGACACAAATATACTAATATTTACAAGAAACCCTCCCTTGCCGCAAAACAATTAATTGAAACACGGAACACAAATACAAACACAGATTAGTTAAACACAGCAATTGAAATGTGGTGAAAAATGAGTCCAAAATAAAGTCTGGTGGTATTGATACTGGCTGTAGTGTTATTGTGATCCTTTCCGAAAACAGAACGACCTCACCATGAAAGTCCTTGCAATGGCTTTTATGAATCCAAACCCCGGGGTTTCTTGGCTCTGGCTGTCATGATGTTGAATCGGATGTTGAAAAAGCAAGCAGTGGAATGAACGGCAGTGATGAGTTTGTAAATGAACGGGTAAATTGTGTCCTTTCTCCTCTCGATTTCTCTCCTCCCTCTTTCTCCTCCGTTTCCCACCTTCGCTCCTCTTTTTTAAATACAGAATGTCCCGGATGTAACTGGTGGATCCAACAGGTGATGGTCCGTCTCGTCTCTCTCCATCATCCTTCTCCTCTTCACTTACAGGGACAACATTTACTGATGCACATATAACGGACAGTAAACGGGACGATAAAACAAAACGCACTCGGCACAGGCAAAAAAACAAATACTTATTATTATGTAGCCCCGCTACAAGTCTGCATGCCAGTAGTGTAGTAAAGGCAATTACAGTTTGTTTGTCGTTCTCCACTTGATTTTTTTTATTGAAGGTGTGAAATGTAGAATGGGGCCTTGAGATGAATTATGCAGGGTCGAGAATCTCCAATTGGATGGATGGATGGATGGATTAATGAATTAATAAATTACAAAATTTTTTTTTAGGGGGTACAACACCTTTCTGTAATTTGGCATCCCAAAACATTATCTTCTTAATTTTTTTTTTTATTTGTTTGTTTTAAAAGCCCTTTGCTCTACCTAGCCCATAAAAAACAGTGTGTGATCCCAGCCAGCCATATTGGGCTGCGAGGTATTTTTGATTTTATGGCCAAAAGCTTTTTGGTCTTTTTGTTTGGAGCCCTGCAGCTGCTGTGGAGTACTGTACCGTATACTCGATGAACAGATTACTCTGAAATGATTATGTATATGCAAATGAAACCTGATGTATGGGGCCTAATTTGCATGGCACACAGTTTGAGAACAAAGCAAAGAGCTGATAGAGCACTCCAGTTTTGTGAGCGTGTGTGTCCGTACCTTAATAGCAATAATATTTTAATGCACTTTAGCTGATCCTCTCTGTCTGGTGAAAAATTTATGGCTTATTGCCAAAGTAAAGAAACAGTAAAAAAAAAAAAATCTTTAGTTAGGGTGTAGGGTTTTAACTCGTAATCGAAATGTCTTGTTTTTGGTTCTTTTAAACCTAGCGAGAGAGTTAATGCAGTAACTTCTACGTTTAAAAAGAGCCCCATAAGAGAGGCAAAAACAATGTGATTTGAGTAAAATTTTATGCATTACCATTAAAGTACAATCTCTAACGATAACAAATTAGCCTTAAATAGACTGTGGGTTAAATTTGTTAAAGATTTATAAAGCCGACTGTCAGAGCAGTAAATTTAAGTTGATGGTTAACCGTGTCACTTGCTATTACTGTTTTTTAATGGCATCTTCTGTAACTGGTCATGCATTTGCATTGCACAGTTCACTTCCAGTCTTGCATGTGTAAATCATGGATCTTTAAAGTGTGCCATGATTCTTTTAAAACAATGAAACAAATAATTCTTCTGCTGTATTGTGTGTTGCTTAGCAGTGAAGAGATTATACTCGGAAAGAGATAATAATATTGTTTCTTATGATATTTGGCACATTCCGCTGTTCCATCAGTAAAACCCATGAAGATTTACAGTACTTGAGTTTATATAAAAGATGGAAGAGAGCGTTAGGAAGATGTTAGCGTGCCCTGTTTGGGGCCGAGGGAAGAATACGCCAGAGCTGTTCATAATGCCCTGTTATGTCTGCCACACTGGCTAGGCCTGCGTTTCCCAACCTCAGCACTCTGGCTGCAGGTTTTTGTTCCCACCAGCTTCTGTTTTTAATTGGACTCCTGGGCTAATTAAGTGATGTGTTATTTACCAAGTTCAGTGTTTTGGGAATAATATAGAAATTAGAAAACTAAGTTTGGTAAAATATATATATATATACGAGGTGTGGCAGAAAAGTAATGAGACTGGCAACACTGCAAGCGATCTGGCAACGCTGCGCTGTTGTCCTTGATAGAGCACGTGCATCAGTACCCTCCCATAGCTCAGTGCGAGTTTCAACTCCTTCACGTTAACTACGTGATTTTTGTGACTGCTATTAGCGAAGTTGTGTTTTTGGTTGTGCGTCACGCAAAATAGAACAGCGGAATTTGGAGCAACGTTGTGCCATTAAACGGCAAGTGTGACGTTTGAAAAGTTAAAACAGGCCTATGGGGAACATTCTTTATCCCGAGCTCAAGTTTTTCACTGGCAGAAATCATTTTTGGAAGGCAGAAAACACATTGAAGATGAACACCGTTCAGGAGGACTTCAACTTCGAAAAACAATGAAAACATTGAATGTGTGAACACTCTTGTGAGATCAGACCGTCGTTTAACATTAAGAATGTTGAGTGAACAATTAAATTTGAACAGATTTACCGTTCATCAAATTTTGACTGAACATTTGCACGTGCCAAAATGGTGCCAAAAAACTGCCCTCTCCATAACAGAATTTTTGACCTCAAAAGGCATTCCTGTGGTTCCCCAGCCCCCTTATTCGCCTGACCTCAGTCCGTGTGACTTTTTCCTTTTTCCTAAACTGAGAAATGTCCTCAAAGGACGTCATTTCGGGACTTTAGAAAACATCCAAAAGAGTGTAACGGACATGCTGAAGACCATACCGGTTGAAGACTTCCAGCGCTGCTACCAACAGTGGGAACAACGTCTCCATCGGTGTGTAGCTGCCCAAGGGAACTACTTTGAGGGGGATAACATTAATGTTTGAAAAAATAAAAACTTTGGTAAATAAAAAATCGGTCTCATTACTTTTCTGCCACACCTCGTATATATTAAAATGAACCAAGCAGTTATAGTGGAATAAAGTGTTTTTTTCTTTTTAACAATATTTTCATCTTGATTATCATTCTACTTTTCTAGGTGCTCTACTTGTTTAATTAATCCATTATTTACTAATTAGTGGGTCTGATGCTAAAGTAATTGCAGCCTTTGCTTATTCAGAGTTGTTTGCCAGCGTGTCTGCTCTGCCAATTTTTACTTGTCATTAATAAGACACAACGAAGAGGAAAAACTGCACCGAGAAGGCAAAATATAATGAAATCAGCAAAAGAGAGTCCAGTATTTAAATCTATAGCAAAAGCAAAAATATTTATGGGTCACTATGGGTGGGTCACTCTGGAGACGTCTAGTTATAGCAGAGAGAAGACGCTGGCTGGTATGCCCTGCAGGGTAAACGGTTTGTTTGGGGTGGAAAGAAAACAAACAAACAAGGAAATGAAAACTGATATATTGTAGTAGCGGAAGTTGCGCCTAAGCTATAGAGAAGGGAAAGGACAGTGAGGGCTGCAAAAAAAGGAACAAGGTGTAAGGAAAACTGCAGAGTTTAAGGAAAAATGTTTGTAAGTGATGTGAAAGGAATGTGGCTGCTACAGCGAAGAAGAAGAACAAAGCGCTGCAAATGTAAAAACAAATTGCAAAAAAGGACATCAACTTCCGCACAAACAGAAGTATTATTCTGCCCATTTTCTCATTGACAATAGCAAATACACGGGTTTACGTTTTGCATTTCTAAGAAAAATGCAGATGTATTTTCAATTTGCAAAATGTGGACAACCTCCTAATTTTGTGTTTTATTTACCATATCATACTTGAAGGTGATTTCCATCTTGTAATATTTAAATAAATTGTAAACCATCCATAAATTGTAAAACATCTTGATTTAATTATTTGCCATACTGTCCAGCCCTAAGCAGACCCCACCCTGTCAGAATTTGATACAGGGCAGGAGTAAACCTAGAATAGGATGGCAGTCTTCCACCAACAAATCCATCCTTCATTCTTCCTGGTCTGGTTTATAATTTTCTAAGATCACAACCATTTCTAATTGATTATAATTACATAACAAGCTAGCTGAATATCATATGATGAGTATTGGCCATAGAAATGAATTTCAGCTGACAGTGTTGCCTGTGATTATTGCTCAGTTACCGTGTGATTATACAGAAGATAAGGTTTTTTTATTAACAATTTTAATCTTGTATCATTTTCTAAACTGCTTGTCTTGGTTTTTGGGTCAAAGTGGTACAGTACTACACAGGGCATACAACAGTTCCTTTTCTGTAACGCCTATTCTCCAAATCTGCTTGGGGAGATACCAGGCCCTCCAAGGCCCGCTAAGGACGTAATCCTTCCAGCATTTTCCAAGTCGTTTGGTAAATCTCCTGTGGGACACGTCCAGAGAGAGAATCCTTATTAGATGCCCACAGAAGTCAACTGGTGCCTTTTTTATTCAGATCAGCAGTAGCAGAGCGCCTCCCGTATGATTGAGCTCCTCACCCTGTCACTGTCAAAAAATCCTGTCACAAACTTTCCAGCCTCCATTTGACTATACAGTATGGAGCTACACAAATAATGAAATGTTTTGGCCCCCAAAGGAGACCTCACAGGGTTAAACCTGCTGCTTTATCTAGTGTTTACATTTGTTTGGTTTTGTTTATGCCTCCTAGAGAACAAGCAAAAAAGTTTGAAATACTTCAGAAGTCTGAAACAAGCCGTGTTTCCACTGCAGTTACGTGCAGAATTGAAGCGACAGTTCAGAAAAGACCACAAAACAAAATTGCAAATTATCTGTGCTTCCATTGAGTGATTTTATGCTAATAAAGTTTCTTTTATCACCTAAAATTAAAACTAGTGACTGATATATTGGGTGTTGGTCCTATAATTTCAGTTGTGTCTACAACCGTCGTGTTGATTTTTGATCGGATGCAATGTGAGCAAGTGGATACAATAAAGGGAAGGCAAGTTACGTATACAGTGGAACCTCGGGTCACGAGCGTAATTCGTTCAGAACTCTGGTCGTAACCCGATTTGGTCGTGACCCAAAGTAATTTCCTCCCATTGGATTGTATGTAAATACAATTAATCCGTTCCAGACCATTCGAACTGTATGTAAATATATTTTTTTTAAAGATGTAAGCACAAATATAGTTAATTACACCATAGAATGCACAGCGTAATAGTAAACTAAATGTAAAAACATTGAATAACACTGAGAAAACCTTGAACAGAGAAAACTAACATTGCCAGAGTTCACGCTATAGCCTTATGAACCGCTCACTAAAAACACTTTTTTTAATGAGGTTTGAGCATAGGGAAAAAAATTTACATTTGAAAAATCCGTAATTTAATAAACCACCAAGAAAAGTAACATTGCAACAATTCACGCTTCGCGAAAAATTAACATTTGATAAATCCGTAATACAAAACTAACCATAAACCACCAAGATAACTAACCTTGCATGAGTCGAGTGTAAATCATGGATCTTTAAAGTGTGCCATGATTCTTTTAAAACAATGAAACAAATAATTCTTCTGCTGTATTGTGTGTTGCTTAGCAGTGAAGAGATTATACTCGGAAAGAGATAATAATATTGTTTCTTATGATATTTGGCACATTCCGCTGTTCCATCAGTAAAACCCATGAAGATTTACAGTACTTGAGTTTATATAAAAGATGGAAGAGAGCGTTAGGAAGATGTTAGCGTGCCCTGTTTGGGGCCGAGGGAAGAATACGCCAGAGCTGTTCATAATGCCCTGTTATGTCTGCCACACTGGCTAGGCCTGCGTTTCCCAACCTCAGCACTCTGGCTGCAGGTTTTTGTTCCCACCAGCTTCTGTTTTTAATTGGACTCCTGGGCTAATTAAGTGATGTGTTATTTACCAAGTTCAGTGTTTTGGGAATAATATAGAAATTAGAAAACTAAGTTTGGTAAAATATATATATATATACGAGGTGTGGCAGAAAAGTAATGAGACTGGCAACACTGCAAGCGATCTGGCAACGCTGCGCTGTTGTCCTTGATAGAGCACGTGCATCAGTACCCTCCCATAGCTCAGTGCGAGTTTCAACTCCTTCACGTTAACTACGTGATTTTGTGACTGCTATTAGCGAAGTTGTGTTTTTGGTTGTGCGTCACGCAAAATAGAACAGCGGAATTTGGAGCAACGTTGTGCCATTAAACGGCAAGTGTGACGTTTGAAAAGTTAAAACAGGCCTATGGGGAACATTCTTTATCCCGAGCTCAAGTTTTTCACTGGCAGAAATCATTTTTGGAAGGCAGAAAACACATTGAAGATGAACACCGTTCAGGGAGGACTTCAACTTCGAAAAACAATGAAAACATTGAATGTGTGAACACTCTTGTGAGATCAGACCGTCGTTTAACATTAAGAATGTTGAGTGAACAATTAAATTTGAACAGATTTACCGTTCATCAAATTTTGACTGAACATTTGCACGTGCCAAAATGGTGCCAAAAAACTGCCCTCTCCATAACAGAATTTTTGACCTCAAAAGGCATTCCTGTGGTTCCCCAGCCCCCTTATTCGCCTGACCTCAGTCCGTGTGACTTTTTCCTTTTTCCTAAACTGAGAAATGTCCTCAAAGGACGTCATTTCGGGACTTTAGAAAACATCCAAAAGAGTGTAACGGACATGCTGAAGACCATACCGGTTGAAGACTTCCAGCGCTGCTACCAACAGTGGGAACAACGTCTCCATCGGTGTGTAGCTGCCCAAGGGAACTACTTTGAGGGGGATAACATTAATGTTTGAAAAAAATAAAAACTTTGGTAAATAAAAAATCGGTCTCATTACTTTTCTGCCACACCTCGTATATATTAAAATGAACCAAGCAGTTATAGTGGAATAAAGTGTTTTTTTCTTTTTAACAATATTTTCATCTTGATTATCATTCTACTTTTCTAGGTGCTCTACTTGTTTAATTAATCCATTATTTACTAATTAGTGGGTCTGATGCTAAAGTAATTGCAGCCTTTGCTTATTCAGAGTTGTTTGCCAGCGTGTCTGCTCTGCCAATTTTTACTTGTCATTAATAAGACACAACGAAGAGGAAAAACTGCACCGAGAAGGCAAAATATAATGAAATCAGCAAAAGAGAGTCCAGTATTTAAATCTATAGCAAAAGCAAAAATATTTATGGGTCACTATGGGTGGGTCACTCTGGAGACGTCTAGTTATAGCAGAGAGAAGACGCTGGCTGGTATGCCCTGCAGGGTAAACGGTTTGTTTGGGGTGGAAAGAAAACAAACAAACAAGGAAATGAAAACTGATATATTGTAGTAGCGGAAGTTGCGCCTAAGCTATAGAGAAGGGAAAGGACAGTGAGGGCTGCAAAAAAAGGAACAAGGTGTAAGGAAAACTGCAGAGTTTAAGGAAAAATGTTTGTAAGTGATGTGAAAGGAATGTGGCTGCTACAGCGAAGAAGAAGAACAAAGCGCTGCAAATGTAAAAACAAATTGCAAAAAAAAAAAGGACATCAACTTCCGCACAAACAGAAGTATTATTCTGCCCATTTTCTCATTGACAATAGCAAATACACGGGTTTACGTTTTTGCATTTCTAAGAAAAATGCAGATGTATTTTCAATTTGCAAAATGTGGACAACCTCCTAATTTTGTGTTTTATTTACCATATCATACTTGAAGGTGATTTCCATCTTGTAATATTTAAATAAATTGTAAACCATCCATAAATTGTAAAACATCTTGATTTAATTATTTGCCATACTGTCCAGCCCTAAGCAGACCCCACCCTGTCAGAATTTGATACAGGGCAGGAGTAAACCTAGAATAGGATGGCAGTCTTCCACCAACAAATCCATCCTTCATTCTTCCTGGTCTGGTTTATAATTTTTCTAAGATCACAACCATTTCTAATTGATTATAATTACATAACAAGCTAGCTGAATATCATATGATGAGTATTGGCCATAGAAATGAATTTCAGCTGACAGTGTTGCCTGTGATTATTGCTCAGTTACCGTGTGATTATACAGAAGATAAGGTTTTTTTATTAACAATTTTAATCTTGTATCATTTTCTAAACTGCTTGTCTTGGTTTTTGGGTCAAAGTGGTACAGTACTACACAGGGCATACAACAGTTCCTTTTCTGTAACGCCTATTCTCCAAATCTGCTTGGGGAGATACCAGGCCCTCCAAGGCCCGCTAAGGACGTAATCCTTCCAGCATTTTCCAAGTCGTTTGGTAAATCTCCTGTGGGACACGTCCAGAGAGAGAATCCTTATTAGATGCCCACAGAAGTCAACTGGTGCCTTTTTTATTCAGATCAGCAGTAGCAGAGCGCCTCCCGTATGATTGAGCTCCTCACCCTGTCACTGTCAAAAAATCCTGTCACAAAATTTCCAGCCTCCATTTGACTATACAGTATGGAGCTACACAAATAATGAAATGTTTTGGCCCCCAAAGGAGACCTCACAGGGTTAAACCTGCTGCTTTATCTAGTGTTTACATTTGTTTGGTTTTGTTTATGCCTCCTAGAGAACAAGCAAAAAAGTTTGAAATACTTCAGAAGTCTGAAACAAGCCGTGTTTCCACTGCAGTTACGTGCAGAATTGAAGCGACAGTTCAGAAAAGACCACAAAACAAAATTGCAAATTATCTGTGCTTCCATTGAGTGATTTTATGCTAATAAAGTTTCTTTTATCACCTAAAATTAAAACTAGTGACTGATATATTGGGTGTTGGTCCTATAATTTCAGTTGTGTCTACAACCGTCGTGTTGATTTTTGATCGGATGCAATGTGAGCAAGTGGATACAATAAAGGGAAGGCAAGTTACGTATACAGTGGAACCTCGGGTCACGAGCGTAATTCGTTTCAGAACTCTGGTCGTAACCCGATTTGGTCGTGACCCAAAGTAATTTCCTCCCATTGGATTGTATGTAAATACAATTAATCCGTTCCAGACCATTCGAACTGTATGTAAATATATTTTTTTTAAAGATGTAAGCACAAATATAGTTAATTACACCATAGAATGCACAGCGTAATAGTAAACTAAATGTAAAAACATTGAATAACACTGAGAAAACCTTGAACAGAGAAAACTAACATTGCCAGAGTTCACGCTATAGCCTTATGAACCGCTCACTAAAAACACTTTTTTTAATGAGGTTTGAGCATAGGGAAAAAAATTTACATTTGAAAAATCCGTAATTTGATAAACCACCAAGAAAAGTAACATTGCAACAATTCACGCTACGCACCGAAAAATTAACATTTGATAAATCCGTAATACAAAAACTAACCATAAACCACCAAGATAACTAACCTTGCATGAGTCGAGTTCTGGCATGAAGGAAGTGAGGAGGAAGCCGGGTGGAGAGGAGATTACAGTTTTAAAGGAGAGTCCGGCGCGATGAGGGAGGAATGTTCTCCTTCAGATGTTTTCTCTGTTGTGATTTCTTGGGTTTCTTGTGTTTTTAGCTGGTGGATCAGACTTCACGAAGCCATTGTTAACTGCAAAAGCACACGAAATACTGTAGAGCACAAAGAGTTGACAGCGAAAACACGCATGTCTGACTGAGAACAATGCACAGGGAGAGGCTGAACACGTGCTTAAATACAGTAATCGACGTGTATGAACCTAAAGGGAAACGAAATAGAGCACAAAGTTCACAGTGAAAGTACGTACGCACGTGCAAGCACGCACGTCTGACCGAGAACAATGCAACATGTGCGAAATCATCGGTGGACACAAACCGAAAAGGAAACTGGCTCGTTCGTACACTGAGTGTGTGGTCGTGAACAGATGCAAAAGTTTGCCGAACTTTTTGGTCATAACCTGATTTTTATGTGTTCAGAGACGTTTATGAACCGAGGTTCCACTGTACTTGGTAGAGGGCTCTGTATTAGGAATTTCTTTGAAATCGTCCGCAGTGATTTTACTGAAGCCATTAAGAAGGCTAACAGAATGTCAGGTTATATAGCACGGTGTGTGGAGTACAAGTCATAGGAGGTTCTGCTCCAGCTTTATAACTCACTGGTGAGGCCTCATCTTGAGTACTTTGTGCAGTTTTGGTCTCCAGGCTACAAAAAGGACATGGCAGCAGAAGAGAAGGTCCAGAGAAGAGCGACGAGGCTGATTCAGGGCTACAGGGGATGAATTATGAGGAGAGATTAAAAGAGCGTAACCTTTACAGTTTAAGCAAAAGAAGATTAAAAGGAGACACGATTAAGTGTTTAAAATCATGAAGGGAATGAGTCCAGTGGATCAAGACTATTATTTTAAAATGAGTTCATCAAGAACACGGAGACACAGTTGGAAACTTGTGAAGGGTAAACTTCACATGAACATTAGGAAGTTTTTCTTTACACAAAGAACGACAGACACTTGAAATAATCGACCAAGTAGTGTGGCAGACAGTAAGACTTTAGGATCTTTCAAAACTCGACTTGATGTTTTTTTAGAAGAAACAATGGAATAGGACTGGCAAGCTTTGTTGAGCTGAATGGCCTGTTCTCATCTAGAGTGTTGTAATGTTCTACTGAGGAACTATGGGTACAACATTTTAGGATGAGCAGCTCAGCATTTCTGGAATTATGCAGCACAATAGGCCCTCTTGTGTCCCCTGCCGTAGCGCACACGAGAGAGCCCGTCCCAACTGAGAAGCACATAGCCATCATGATTTATACACTAGCTCCCTGTGTGGAGTGCAGGGTTGTTGCTGAGACTTTTGGTGTGAGCAAACCCACCGTTCACAGGTGTGTATATAGGGGGTGTCAGACCATATGCTCCAAACCAATGAGGTAATACATCACTTTACTCGATGTACTGTAGAAGAGGCGCAGCACAATTACGGGGCACACAAAATACCTCAGGTGTGTGGCGCAGTTGACGGCTCACATGTCCCTGTTTGTGCACCAAGCGACGGGTATCAGAATTTATGTAAACAGGAAAGCCTCTATTGTTCTGCGGGCAGTAATTGATGACAGATTAACGCCTTACATCATGCTATGTGACCTAAATGTGAAAAAAAAGTGTTTCCATTGCAGTTTTGCAAATTTTTGATTTGTCCAATTGCCTGAAAAACCACCTCAAGCGAGCATATAAACTTTTTTGCAAATTTTGAGAGTTTTTTCGATATTCACGTTTCCATTACTGTTTTTTTGTTTCGCAATTTCAAAATGCGTATTAAGGAGGTTAATGGCACACTCCTGCTTCTTCAGCATACTGAGCACTCTGTTGTTTGTTTTTAACGTGTGTAGCATCAGTTACTATAGAAGAAGAATTTGTTTTCTTCTGCCAAGACGGTCTCCTTGAAAGTGTACTACTTATTCAGAAATCAGTATGGCGTTTTCCGCAGGAAGCCATCAGACTAATAGAGATGGCCTAATTGTTGACCAGGAGACAAACCACTGGGAATCTGCCCATCTAGCCTTTAAGCTGTACCTGTGGCATCACAGCATGGCGCAGGGTAACCCAGGAGCTCAATGCGTTAATCTTTATGCCATGTTGCAGTTGACCGTCTGAACTTTCATCAGGTTCTTTATAGCACAGGCACTATAAGTCTATTTTGCTGTCCTACTCACTTGGCTATGCTGTCTAAACAAAAGAGAGGAGAAACATTTCTAGGAGTTAAGTTGGCAATTTTGTGTTGATATTTCCTGAAATATCTTCTTTTTTTTTGCCCCCTGAACTTTAATCTTCACTCTCATTTGCCAAGCTTTCATTCCTCATTATCCATCCATCCATTATCCAACCCGATATATATTAACTACAGGGTTACGGGGCTCTGCTGGAGCCAATCCCAGGCAACACAGGGCGCAAGGCAGGCAACAAACCCCAGGCAGGGTGCCAGCCCACCGCAGTGTGCACACACACACACCAAGCACACACTAGGAACAATTTAGGATCGCCAATGCACCTAACCTACATGTCTTTGGACTGTGGGAGGAAACCCACGCAGACATGGTGAGAACATGCAAACACTACGCAGGGAGGACCTGGGAAGTGAACACGAGTCACCTAACTGTGATTCAGCAGCGCTACCCACTGCGCCACCGTGCCACCCTCATTGGTCATTATCTCACACTTATTGTTTGCTCTAAGCTTAATGTTCTGTAGCACGGAATCCACCCAAATTTCAAATCTACCAACTCCCTGGAAATCGGTCTTTAAAGTTTTGGGGTCTCTAGACCACAGGTTCCCCTCTCTGGCGGTAGTCCACACAGACCAATTGGAGTTTAACATCTTGTTCTTCTGTTAGGCTGCTGCACGTCACTTTTTGAAGACACCTACAGTCTTAAGTGATATAAGTGAGGCCTCGTCATTAAGGCACAGAAAGGTGTGTTACATTTGCTGTGCCTGTGAGGAAGTCCTTAAAGTGAATTAGCTATTCCCTTATCATTCAAAAGTTGTTTTTTGATACAAAAGATAAAAATTGATTTACAAATAGTGCCAAGAAATTCATAATGTTGCAAATGGCTATTACTGCATGAGATAAGTGATTTATAATTATTGGCATGACTGCAGAGCCCCATTCCCAGCAGCCATTCCTCCAGTGTCCTCATGGTAAACTCTTACTGCTCATCTGTAATTAATCACGGTTAGATGCTAACAAAATGTTAACACAGCTGGACTTTGTTTTTCTGTTCTAGAAAGGAAGTAAATTGTCTGCTTGTGTTGCAAGGTTCTTGAAATTCCAGACGTTCAGTTCTGGGTTTATAGATTTATCAAAATGAAGCAGCTTTCTCAAGCAACATGCCGGTCTGTTGCCGTTTTACAAAGTGAAGGTTATTTCATGCGACAGATTTCCAAGGAGCGGAACACATCTAAAAAAAAATGATGAATTGTTCAAAAGCTTCTGGAGGACTGCACACACGTTGTTTGCATTTACAGTGGAACCTCGGTTTGCGAGTATAATTTGTTCCAGAAACGTGCTTATAATCCAATGCACTCAAATATCAAAGTGAATTTCCCCATAAGAAATAATGGAAACTCAGATAATTCGTTTCACAACCCACAAATATTTATATAAAAATCCATCCATTATCCAACCCGCTACACCCTAACTACAGGGTCATAGGGGGGTCTGCTGGAGCCAATCCCAGCCAACACAGGGCGCAAGGCAGGAAACAAGCCTCGGGCAGGGCGCCAGCCCACCGCATATATAAAAATGATTAATACAAAATATAAAGTAAAAATACATAAAACAAATTAACCTGCACTTTACCTTTGAAAAGAATCGTGGCTGGTGTAAGGGAGACGAGAGAGAGGAGGAGGAGGAGGAGGGTTATTGTGTAGGTCGGCTTTCACTCTAACTAACGGAATCCCTGCTATCTGTTGGCTCACTGGAATCTTCTTCATTTTTTGTGACTTTAACAAGGAAACCTATCCAATGGCAGTTGGTTTTGCCTGAAGAGTCACTACACTTGGACACAAACTTAAAAAAATGCATTGCGCACTGTAAGGTTTCTAAACTCTTTTGGGATTTCCCCCCTCTAACGGGATGACACATAGAAGAGCGTCCTGAAGCAACCGCAGGCTCCCAGCGCTGTAGCAGTTTGCCGTAAAACTGAACCAGAAAAGATCGCGGACATGCTATAAGCACCTGCCGTCGATGGGTGACACAAGAAATATTATAAATGCAAGAGCACAGTATTACTTGGCCACTAACCTAATCACGATTCTGCCTGATTGCTGTGTCTCTGTATAGGAGGGCGGTAGATCCCGCTACAATAAATAACTGTGCTGTTCCTGTTTCACGCTTAATAAAGCTGGTGTCGGTAAAGTACTGAGACTCAGCCTTGTGTTTTGGGGTGTATGACAGGCACTCGCACGTTACAGCACACGCACGGTCACCATGCTATAGTAAAGAGACTTTAAGATGGCTGGCCGTCTGCTCGTCTCGCTAATCTATGCTTTATCTTTTTTTTTTTATATTAGTTTATCTCAACGACCACCGTCCTACGATCGTGATTCTTTACTTAACATATTTTCTTGCTTGCTTTCCTCTCAATTTTCATCTCCTGTTGGGATATTATGTGATCCTCCGCCTTTGACTTCTTCACTTGGACGCCGGTGTTCACCTGTATCAGTGAGTTGAATGCCCCTCGGAGATGCAAACGTAGAAAAAGAGGCGGCATTGCTGTTAAACAACGCCGACTCCAGTCCCAGAGCTTGGTTTCCCGATGCCTGCGAGTTGCCCATCTTCTCCTGCACAGGACTCCATCCCTGGTCCATGGGCACTGGATACTGGATTTAATTCTCCATTTCAAGGCGGCATCACTTTTCCTCAGTGAGCTCATGGGCAGTAAACGCTGCTAATCTTCGCACACTCGCCCATGCTCATCCTGCAGCGAGCTCTTCTACTTCTATCAAGGCTGCTCTCTCGAACGTGAGATCAGTGTCTAATGAAATTTTTATTCTCCAAGACTTTATTTTCTCACATAATCACTGAGACCTGGATTGTAAATGATGACTCTTCATGTTTTGCTGAATTGGTACCATCAGGTTATTCATTTTTAAACTCTCCTCGTCTGACTCGTCATGGTGGGGGCATTGCCACTGTTTTTAAAAGTATGTTCTTGTGTCGGAGCCTTGCAAAGGGTCTGTTTAGTAGCTTCGAACTGCAACTTTTCGAAGTGTGCAGCTCCCCTTCTTTGTTGTTTGCTGTGGTTTATAGACCTCCTGTAATTAAACAGTATACGGTCATACGGCTATGTTGACTACTGTAGATCCCGTTATATAAGCCGAGAATTTCGTCCTAGATTTTTGGCTTGGAGTTTGGGGGTCGGTTTATACAACGAGTATCGTTTCAGATTCAAGATTTCCAGCGCAATGCCAGTTTTGCCGATGAATATGGAAGTAAATAATGACGAAACCACAGAGCCATCTTTCAGAAGAAGAAGTAACTTTGCATGCCGGTACTTTAAATAAAATAAAGAATTTATTCAAAAAAGTGTTTTAGTTGTTGATTTTATTAATAAAATTTATAATAAATTATCGGGAAGTTTAAAATAAAAATTTTTGTTTTGATTTACGATCAACATCTTGCGTTACGACCCGATGCGTCCGCGTGTATCGCTTGCGATTGTAAACAAACAACCGAGAGCATTAGTAGCAGTCGGAGCCCAGATACATGTGTTTGTGGATGTAATTTCCGTCAGTCGGAGCCCAGATACATGTGTTTGTGGATGTAATTTCGGTCATTGCCATGATTTACCTATATATACTGTATATAATTCATTAAGACCATGCAAGCAAGACACATAATTGCTAAGGAAGGAAGAGAAGGTAAAGAAAGCGATCACAATCGAAACTAAGATGGAAATTATGTGGAAATATGAGAGTGCTGTTCTTGTGTGACCGATCTCACCAGGTGCTAATATGTACAGCATGTCGAAATCCACCATCTCGACAATTTTATAAAGATTTGCATAAGGAGTATATGAGTGAGAGGCATTGTGCCAAGAGTTTTTTACCTGTGGCAACCATAGCAATAGAGAGCTATATCTTCTTTGCAGAATTATTTGAATACTAAAAAGAATGATATTTTGGTCTGTTTTTATGGGATTAGCGCTCAGTTCTATTAACTGATTGAATGAATTAATTTATGTGCGCCTCAAAATTTAATTTAATCACATAAAACCACAAAAATTGTGGTTAAAGAAAAATGTATTTTTTGATTTTCTGTGCAATTTTAACTAAAGTAAATAAAATCGTTTTACTTAAACATTTTTTTATATATTTTATTTTTTACTTTTTAGTTTTTGAGTATTTTGCCAATGGTTTTTCTTTATAAAAGAAATATTGACCTCCTCTTTGCTCGTGCAGCAGAATGGCGGAACTGTCCCTTCTGACTACACATGGCCGATTCATTGAAAGAGACTTAATACTATCTGTGCAACTCTGACAGCACTACGAAAAGTCTCCAACTTGATATTTTGGTCTGTGATCACCAATGGCTACTCCTTCGCAAGAGTAACCAAGTAAAGCCGGCACGCATATTTACCAACTCCACTCACTGGAAAGAGACAAGTGGGGGCAATCCGATGCGTCTCTCACTTGTATGCTCCTATACCTCACTATATTCTCTCTCCGTCCTTGTTGTGTGTGTGTGTTAATTGGAATCTCATAACCACTGATTACGGTGAAATTTGTTACGTAATTGCATCGGTTTTGACGGTTATTGCATTGTCATGAATAATGAACACGTATGCAAAATTTGAAGAAATTCAGTTTGCCAAAAGTGGGTTTAAAATCAGTTGCAATATATATGTTCTATCACTCTGTGGTAGAGAGTGTGGTGTTTTTTTGCAGCTGTGTGTTGGGGCAGTGGGCTGAAGACAGCTGAGGTCAAAAGGCTGAACAAACTGATTAAAAAGGCTGGTTCTGTCCTGGGTGTCAGACTGGAGAACCTGGCGAAGGTGTCTGAGAGGAGAATGCTGAAAAATCTTCTCGGTATCATGGACAACCCCTCTCACCTCATGCATGCCTCCTTGATGGGTCATCAGAGCACACACAGCAAAAGACTCATTGCCTCCAAGTGCAGAACCGTTAGCCACAGGAAATCCTTTCTACCTGCGGCAATAAAGACTGTATAATTCTTCCTCATTCTGTAGGTGATCCTTCTCATCATCACATGCTGCTAACTCATTTATTTATAGCATAAACACTAGCCACTTTTCATTACCACTTGCACTAATAATCTGTAGTTTTATTATATCTGTTAAAGTTTTTGTTATAGTTGTTTGTTGCTTTGCACAATTTAGTTATATAGTTATAATACAAACTATTAGTTATAGTTATTTGATATGTTGTTTAGAGTTATTTTGTTATTCTGTTTATTTAGTTATTCTGTTTGCACTATTATTACTGATCTTTTTAATTCTTTATTTACCTCATCTTTATTCCTCTTGTTGCACTGAGCATGTATATGACAAAAGAATTTCCCTCGGGATAAATAAAGTTCCTATCTATCTATCTATCTATCTATCTATCTATCTATCTATCTATCTATCTATCTATCTATCTATCTATCTATCTATCTATCTATCTATCTATCTATCTATCTATCTATCTATCTATCCAAACAAACAGACCAAAGAGTCAAATTAAATAGAATTGTTTAAAAAAGAAATGTGTCTTTGTCCCAAACATTACAGATGACACTATATTTTGCCTTGAAACATTGGTTGGCTTTAGTTGTAGAAAGTACAAAAATCCAGATTCTCGAATGATTAAAGCTTTTAGGTGAATGTGGTGACACTCCCAGAATGTCTCTGTTCTAATAATAAATATGGCTGGCGTCAAGCCTATGAGACTTGCTTTCTTAACTGTATCTGTCTGTGTTTCAGGCCTCATTGTGGATACTACCCTGGAGTACAAGTACGTTTTCTACGCCTGCAGCGCCGCAGTGGCATCCTCTGCAGTCTTCATGGGTGTGTCCACCTACCTTTTAGAGGGCAAAGAAAGCAAGATCAGCGCAATACAGGACCAGGCGCCAGTTTTCTCATCAGACTGTCGATACACTGGGATGGAGCAGGAAAGGGTGCTTGTGCAGAGGAGAAGCACTGAGACGGTTTACATCACCAGCGTTTGAAGCCACTATAGATGTCTGATGTGGAAAGCGTTTCACCACAGTGAGATTTGGTCTACCTAGAATTATGATAGCGCCCTGTCCCACTGGCATCACACCATAATAATAAATCCAATGACGTAGAAACCCCACTGATGCTTTACCAGTCATGGTGCTTCAGCAGATAACTTGTCCAAAAATGAGAAGAAATATTCTGATCATGTGGTGGGAAACACTGCCCTTATCTGCAAGGATGGGGTTGCTGTACCCAAGAAGAGGGACGTGCAAATGTTTCGGACTGTTTGAAGACTGCAGTATGTGAGCGAACAAGATTGTTAAAAAGAATCTTTTTGATGAAAAGACAATTCAAGATTATCAAGTCCTGCTCACCGAATGTCCAAAATTAGATGGAGATTTGAAGGTCCGCTAGGTGCTGCTGTCAACTACACTGCTTTTTCTGGAATTCTTTGTGTAAAAGAAATTTTGGAACAGTTCCCACCTTTGCCTCAGTGACCTTGTGGAAAAATCCATTTCAGATTAACAGCTGGCGTCCTTCTATAATTTCAAATGTACAAACCCACACCAAAGTTGACACAGTGTGGAAGCGAGATAAAATGTGGTGGAGGTGTTCAACTCTTTTAACCTTCCAGCTTTCCAATGGCAGACTTTTAAGTGAAGTGATGATTTGTGTGTGATACTCAGCCTTAACTTTAGCAATTTTGGAGGTCAACTTACATTTTCAAAGAAACGTCTGATGAAAATTTGTTAGATTTGGTAACTCCTTTCAATTTGATATCATTGCCAGCCAAATGTCATGGCCTGTGAATGTCGTCTTCTGTTTACGGAAAGAGTGCCTAGCGTCTAGTCATCATCAGAAAGTTCATATTCTGCTATTTAAAGAAAGAAGAACGCATGACGCCAAGGAATGGTCACTTCAGCCTGAGATTGTCAAGTTCACAGAACATTTCTGGAGGTTTTTTTTTTTTTTACTTACGAGAATTGCATTTTCTTTAGGCACTGCTAAGGTGGTGGGAAAAAAAATGATGAATGGCCAATATAACCACCATGGCACTAGGTGGCAGAGATGAGTGGCAAGCAGTTGAGTAGAAGCTGTGTTGGGGTATAGAATTCAAACCTGACCCCGTAACAATTTCAAATTTGAGGATGAAGTGCATTGTTTTTAATGCTCTAGCGGACTTGAATCAACCTTGATGGTTGACCACTGCAGACTGGGAATGTTTTTTTTCCATAGGCCATTTGCATAAACTTTGCAAGGTTTATGCCTGGCTAAACCACTTAACTTGTATAACACTAAACTCTTGTTTTAAAAAACAGACACAATGAATGCCCACTATTATATTAAATATCAAGGACCCTTATCATGCACATATGGATGATGTGAGGGCCTATGTATTTTTAACAGTTTCCCTCAGTTTCCAGAGATTTTACGGATGCAGAACCTGTTAGATGGAATAGATTTTCCTCCATCAGTCCAGCCATTTTAGGTCCTGCGTAATATGAATTAGGGTCGCAGGGAGCCAAAGCCTATTGTGGTAGCAGTGAGCACAAGAAACCTGGCTGGGATATTAATGAATTGCAGGTCAGGCTCACTCATATGGGGCCAGTCTAAAGGGCATCAGTCAAACTAACATGCCTGTCTTTGGCGTGTGTCAGTAGAAACGAACTATAGAGAGAAAACCGCATGTAGGTAAGTAACCGGGCTGGGATTTAATCAGAAATATTAGAGTGCAGGACAGTGATGTAAATATAAGGTAACCACTTTTCAAATTGATTCAAAGAACATCAGAACACTACAGGGTGGTCCAGATCTAATTATGCAGATCCAGATCATCTGGATGACTTTGATTTATGCGGGGACGATTCCAGTTGAGCGCGAAGACGATTCTTCATGTTGTCAGCTCGCACACTTCTCGATGGTCTGGGATTTTTTGGGTGATTTTCTATGTAATAAACTTAATAAGTTACAGTGTAATGAAAACTGCATAATTAGATCTGGACCACCCTATAGAACAGGCCGTTCAGCCCAACAAAACCCACCAGTGCAATCCACGGAACTCTTCTAAAATAGCCTCAAGTCGAGTTTTGAACGTCCCTAAAGTCTGACCACACTATTTGGTCTCTTATTCCATGTGTCTGTAGTTTTCTATTTGAAGAAAAACTTCCTGTTTGTGTGAAATTTACACTTTGCCTTTATTATCCCCGTGTTCCTGATTTTAAAGTCACCGTCTCGATCCATTGGACTGATTCCCTTCATCATTTTAAACACTTCAATCATGTCGCCTATTAATCTTCTTTTGATTAAAATGAATGTAATGTTTGAGCTATACCTCTCGTTTCAAACTCTCTCAGACGCCCACCTCTCACTGATGATATTTATTCCCACCAGTAAGCTGGGGTGCGATCCCTACCTGCAGTTAGATGCCTAGATAATTCAACAAGCTAGAATTACCATGTTTGCGCTTTAGCGGTCTTAGTCCTGTTTAAAATGTTTGTGACTTAGTTACAAAAATGTATTATTTGTACGAGTTTCTTTGCTAACTTTTTTTTTCCTCGTCTCGATGTCAAGACGCGCTTATTCCAGTTCATTGTCGCTGGGAGCTTGGGCCTATCCCGGCAGCTCCAGCCCGTTACAGGGTGCCAGTTTTATCACAGTTCCCACTCATTGCACCATTATGACATTAGGGAGTGAATGTGCAACCTCTATGTGGTCAATCAAATTTGGGAGGTGGGCTCTGTAAAGCAGAATTGTGACCCCCTGCACAACCATGCCATCCCAAAATAATTTCTTTATTAAACAATATAATTATGAGGGACTGATTAAATGAGAAGTCAAGCAAAATGACACCTTTTATTGGCTAACTGAACAGATTAGAATATGCAAGAATAATGGCTAACACTGTAGTGCAACTGCCTACTACTAGGGACTGATTAAAATGTATCTTTCCTTCTTCTTTCGGCTGCTCCGGTTAGGGGTTGCCACAGCGGATCATCTTCTTCCATATCTTTCTGTCCTCTGCATCTTGTTCTGTTACACCCATCACCTGCATGTCCTCTCTCACCGCATTCATAAACCTCTTCTTAGGCCTTCCTCTTCTCCTCTTGCCTGGTAGCTCCATCCTTGGCATCCTTTTCCCAATATACCCAGTGTCTCTCCTCTGCACATGTCCAAACCAACGCAATCTCGCCTCTCTGCCTTTGTCTCCAAACTGTCCAACTTGAGCTGACCCTCTAATGTCCTCATTTCTAATCCCGTCTATCCTCGTCACACCCAATGCAAATCTTAGCATCTTTAACTCTGCCACCTCCAGCCCACATAACAAAGCTGGTCTCACTACCGTCCTGTAGACCTTCCCTTTCACTCTTGCTTATATCCGTCTGTCACAAACCACTCCTGCCACTCTTCTTCACCCATTCCACCCTGCCTGCACTCTCTTCTTCACCTCTCTTCCACAATCCCTGTTACTCTGTACTGTTAATCCCAAGTATTTAAATTCATCCACCTTTTCCATCTCTACTCCCTGCGTCCTCACCATTCCTCTGACCTCCCTCATTTACACACATGTATTCTGTGGTGGTGGTCCTACTGACCTTCATCCTCTTCTCTCTAGAGCAGATCTCCACCTATCCAAGGTCTCCTGAACCTACTCCCTACTATTGCTACAGATCACAATGTCACCAGCAAACATCATAGTCCACGGGGACTATTGTTTAATCTCGTCTGTCAACCTGTCCATCACCATTGGAGGTAAGAAAGGGCTCAGAGCTGATCCCTGATTTAATCCCACCTCCATCACTCTTACCGCAGACCTCACCACTGTCACACTTCACTCATACATATCCTGTACAACTCTTATGTACTTCTCTGCCACTCCCGACTTCCTCAAACGATACCAGAACTCCTCTCAAGGTACCCTGTCATATGCTTTCTCCAGTTCAACAAAGACACAATGCAGCTCCTTCTGGCCTTCTCTGTACTTCTTCATCAACACCCTCAGAGAAAAAATAAAAATTCTGCTGGCCCCTCACGACTTACCTACCCAGAAGTTAACAGATTTGGTGGCGTGCCCACTTGCCACAAACTCTGTAACCTGACCTACCTCTTCCTTGTCCTGCCAGCACAGTCTTTATGCCTGACTCATTAACCAACTCCAAGCTCAAAGGGGCTTTTAAAACCTTGGCCAGAAACCACTTTCAGGGGAAGTCCCAGAGACCATTTCCGGCGTTACAAACGTCTTGGGGAAGTTTGATTTCATGTAACAATTGGCCACAGCTGTGTTTGTTCACCGTAGCCAGAAAAGTGTCTCGTGTGGTAAACAGCGTTTCTCCCTTATCTGGAAATTCAGATGTGCTGATGGCTTTAAAAAAAAAAAATACTTGAGGAAACATGGCTGTTAGTCTCGTTGTAGAGGCCTGCAGCTGAATGGTCTCACTCTGCCTAATGCTGTTTAGTTGACCAAAGCCAACCTCAACTTCACCCGCAAAAGACGTATCCTGAAGATTCTCTCCTCTTATTTTTGTCAAGTAAATTAAACATCACATTCCTTGCGTGCCTCTCTGAGGAGAAATTGCTTAAACCTGAGCAGAGTCGTCTCCCTGTTGATGCTCATTTTTAAAACTGAAAACTGTTTTTTTTATGAAGTGGCTGTCGTACACTCTCCCTGTTAGCTTTCCTCTTTGTATTCCAGTTTTCATTCCAGATCCCTTGCATATGTGAACTTTAAGGAATGCACCACTTAAAAATGATATTTTATTATGTGTAGCTTGTAGTGATTCCCGAGAACATTTTTTACTCTCGTATTTTCATGCAGAGCCGAGTGAAAAGGTTCTGATATAACAAGGGGCTATGGTGACCAGCGCTGGACAACGGCAAACAAAATTCAAAAAGTCCACGAAAAAAAAATGTCACAATGCTCGTGTCGCTTAATCCAACATTCCTCAACCACTGGGTTGGGTCGCGGGCTGCCATTGTTATATATTGATAGTGGGTCACGGTGTGTTGCCACTCTGACAATCTTTCTCGAATTCACCAAGTGGGGGAAGACCCCGTTTCCCCTGCACTGCTTAAGACATTCGATTCACCTCAATTCAAAAACAAGCTCTGATGCCCATGCCCGATTTGCCAAGGGGGTGGTGTGTGCATCATGCAGACAGACGCCTATGTGGGGAAAAAGTGGGTCACGAGACCCAAAAGTTTGAGAAACACTGGCGGAATCCGCGCGTGAAGTGATCTAGTCTAAAACTCGCAAAGTCCCAAACACTCTAGTTTTACTAAACTATTGTTAAATTAGCCACCTCACGTGATGTCAACAAGAAGCGTACACTGAGAAACACGTGAGACTGACATCAGGAAGAGAATCTGCCTCGGACTTGTGCAAATCTGTGAAGCTTCAACAGCCGGGAGGTGAGTCCACCATTTGGGATAAATTAATCCTAAAGTTCTCCACCTGTGATTATGAACGGAATTGTAACGATAGGATGGCCAGTCCTCAGTTCAAGTGCTCTTTTTCATGTCTCGTGCGTATTCCATTTTCAACCATGAGAGCGTTTACCCAAAATTACCGAGGTTCTGTGGCTTTAGTTTGCTCCATGGGATTCTGGCAACAGCGTGACACGTTGAAATGATTCCACAGACAAAATATCTTTGTTTTTTTAAAAGCTTTAGTAAAACAGTTCACACAAAAATAGAGAAAAAGGTGGTAGTGCAAAGAAAAGAAAAGTTCTTGTTTAAAGAAAATTCCATTTATGGCTTTTATCTTATTTATTTTATAAGTTTGCTCATACTAAATGTTCAGAAAACTGTATGCCTTTCCCGTTTACAAACTGCAAATGGGTCTTCCTGTCCATGCTAGGAATGTGCTTATTCCAAGCTGACTTAATTAACAGCTCTGTATTACAGGAATAGCCAAGATGGTTCTATTTCACTTTAACTATGGGGGTAAAGGCTATACCATAATCTATAGCTACGAAAGAAAATGATATTCTACCAGTTAATGGCGCACTGCACGAATACACTTGACTTGAGCATTTCTAGTATTCAGAAGAAAATAGCAGTGATATTTTCTACACCAGTCCTCTAGTCATAGATATTTAAAAGCAACATGGCATTAAACAAACTAATACCAGTAGAAAAAATAGACCAGTAACGGCGCACTGCACGATAACATGCAGTGAATACACTTGATTTGCGCATTCCCAATTTTCCTCCTCTTTCTCTGTACGTTTAGCATTCGTTTGAGGTTGACGTGCTTGCTCCTTCCTGAGAAATTAGGGTTAGGGTTAGGCTTGGTAGGGTTAGCAGCTCTTCTTTTCTCCACCCTAGTCACCCGCTTCTTCTCTTCTTTCGTCGGCATCTTTTCGCGTTAAAACTGATTAAGTCAGTGTTTGTGTTGCAATTACTTAGTATGTTTTCTTTAATTTTCCACTTAAGCTGGCACTTAAGTCTTCAATCTGCCTCAAGATTGTAAGATATGAAGAGGTAGGGGAAGTGATGGTAGGGAATGAGAAACAGCGCCCCAGAGAGTTGATTCTACAATAAAAAGAAATAAAAATAAAAAGAGGAATAACCTCGGAGGTCAATCATCACCCCGAAAGTGGACAGTAGACGTCACAAAGTGTATGTTTGTACCAAATTTCAGGTCAATAGTTCAAACGGTTTGGGATCTGCAGGTGATTTCAAATCCTGGCCATGGTAGCGTATTATATATAAAGATTCAAATCAAGCAAACAGTAATAGGAGTTAAACTTAAAAGTATTAACTCTCTTAAGCTTGGCTCTTACAGGTTTATTTATCAGTATTTTAGTAAAAATGCATGTGTTTGGGACATTGTGAGCATACAACTGGACGACTTGAAATGTGCATTACGGGACACAAGTAACAAAAGATTTTTTTCTTGGACGCTTTCGATATTCTTTGCTGTTGGTCGCCAGGAAAAACATGCATGAAAACGTGAGATTCAAATTTTTTCCACAGTCCATCCATCCGTCCATCCATTATCCAACCCGCTATATCCTAACTACAGGGTCACGGTCGTCGCAATAAACTGCATGAGGTCAATAACATGTAAAATAAATATAGAGAATGTCTGGGCGGCATACTCCTTAAAGTGGCCCAGTATGAGAGAGTGAGTACGCCCCCTCTAGTGGACTAGCCTCCGCCCCGACACTAAACTGGAGACGTGGGTTTGGAAACAGCAGGATGGACCGACGGCTGACTTTCTTTCCTTTTCTGAAGTAACAATGTCAATTTGTAAATGTGGTCAAGTTCATGAAAACTAGAATGTTCCATTTTAGGAAGGCTTCCTGACCTGCAGATTTGACACTCAAACTTCCGTGTTCAGAAGCCTGTTGTAAGGTACTTTTATGATTTTCAGGGCTGGTTTTTCGTTTTGTATTTATTTCTTGAGAATGATGCGAGTGTGGCCAACAGGGAGTGCATTGCTCCCTGGGAATGTGTTTATTGTAGGAATGCAGTTTGTACCTTTTATTTATATATAGTGCATTCTCTACGGGTTTGCCTGCTTCTGAAGACTAAAATAGGCAAGTTGTGGCTGTGGGGGTGATCATGGCTCTGTTTGCGACTTTCCGATCCCTCAAATTTAGGTGTCCATCAGCCATTGAGATCTTTATCTGCCTGGCCGAGGGCCTTATGTTGCCTTCGTGGACTCGTTTGCTCGACTTTTTTTTTTTTGTACTGTGGTGAGAATTTCAGGCCCGACGGCTCACCTTACTTCATTGCACTGCTGTCTCCATAAATGGCACCCATTTATCAGCAGATTATTTCCTGTGGCGGCCACGGTGAGGTGTGGTTTCCCTTAACTGCACTCTTGTTGTTTGCGTTTCCTTTTTTGACAGCTCGTACAAAAGCATATCGAGTCAGCCAGCCGCTGGCTTTAGCTTACTTGACGCAATGTGGAGACTCCAGGGCCCCCCCTGACCAATCTGAAAAGGTGTGTGCAGTGAAGGCCGCTGGATGTCTCATCTCTGTTTTAGGTCATTCTGACTCTGCACTTTACTTTTATGTATGTATGTATTACGACAACACACATTATTTTTTTGCCATGTTTGTTACTGTATCTTAAAAGCACTACTGACCTCCCCGTGGACGTCTGTCCTCGTTCAGCGCAGGCAGTCGTTGTCCACACTCCGCAGAATGCGGCTAAAGCGTCTTTTACTTTCAAAAATGTCATAAACCGAGGGGATCTTTATTGTCACATGGACTGTACACGGAATTTCCTACTTGCGTTTGCTAATTGTGATTTCATCCTTAAAAGTTGTCAATAAGGCGCCCAGCTTGTTGCCATGCCAGGACTGCTGTAGATCACTTTGCACGTTTATTTAATGCTACGACTCTCATTTCTGGGCTATTTGGCCCGGAATCATTTGGAATTGAGAATCCTCGGCTTTATACGCACAAAGTGGTGAATGAGCGGCGTGGGGGACACGGCTACCAAATCGCAGAGGAGGAGGAGGAGTTTGATTCATAATGGCGTTATTCACATAACTGACCGGACATCACAATGGAGTGTGTGGGGGGGGGACTGTACAACCAAACGGAGAAAATACTTTCTCTTTTTAGGCACTTTTCACAAATCTTAATGCTGGTAAGATTGTATGCCGATGGCTGTGGCTTTTATGTATGTGGAAGAAACGTCCGACTAGTCTTATTTCACGAAAGTGAGAATAGTTTTATGATGTTATTTACATTGTGGTAATCAAAGAGGTTTTTTTTTTTTTTAATATATATAATTTTAGTATTGCATTATGGTTTCTAGGAACAAAAGAGTGACATTTATTTATACAAATCAAAAATATTTGGTAGAACTGAATAAAGTGATCTTATTTTAAGTATCTGCGCCTCACATGTGGTCTTTTGAATCTGCACAGTCTTTCTGTTGTGGTTGGCGGCCAGAGTTGTGTTATCTTACCCATCATCCATTTACTTTCTTTAAATCGCTTTTTCCACTGGCAGGTGTAGGATGAGTCGGACACACTCTGCACTTCCCAACTGCGGTAGTCGTGGGGAGGAAAAGAAGAAATTGGCGGGTTTGACGAAGACTACGAGTCAACCACAAACCGAACGGAGCTTCAACACGTGAGTGTGTCGCTTGACCGTGAAAAATCTCCGATTTCAGTTCCTGATGACTACCCCTCAAGAGAGTAAAAGGAGCAGAAAATGGATTTCCTTCTAAACCCTTACCACGTCCTCGGATTTGGGTTTGAAATCAATAAAAGCCCCCAAATTTTCATCTGGTCAAATCAAAGTGTATTCGCTGTGACAAATACAGGGAGATTCATGCAAAAAGAGGCTCCAAATATTCTGTTGTAACTCCCGTTTGGATGAAGCAATCTGAACCAAAAAATACGCCATATACCTTGACGTTTGTGAAATCGATTGCATTCCATGCGATGCTGGAAGTGGCTTCTGTTTTTCTGCCAGGCACATTTCGACCCTCCATGTTCCTGAATGTATCAGCACGTCTTATAGCAGCAATTGTACGTTGGATGTTTTCCTTCAAATCTTCCACCGTGCGAGGCTTGTTCCGATAGACTTCAGACCCAAAAGGAAGATGTCTGGTGGTGTCAGATCCGGCGACCGTGGTATCCAAAGCCCCTTTAAAATGACCCTGTTGCCAAAAAATGACTCAATTTCTGCCGTGCTCCTTGCCAATGTGTGACACATCACTCCATCTTGCTGGAAGTAACCTCCCGTTAACTCATGATCGTCCAATTGATTCTGACATCGCTTAAACGAATTGGTGACCCAATAGGTTCGCACTATGAATATGCGCTGCCCAATACTGTACACCTCCATCCTGGTGAAAAAGCGAGTGACTTGAGTGAAGGAGTACGGTCGATATGCGCCCTGAAGATGCAAACGGAGGTTAAACGTCGCTACGGCTGTCTGGTACCTACCTCGTCGTTCTGACGCAGGGACATCCCGGCTTGTTTGAAGCTCCATAGTCGGAGGAGCACATTGCACGTTGTTTTGTTCAGATTGCTTTGTCCTAACTAGAGTTATTACAGAATATTCGGGGCCCCCTTTTGAGCGAATCTCCCTGTATAAAGGAACAAGAACTATATGCCACTTTATAAATGTAAAAATCATTACTAGAATTATAAATATGTAATAACTACTAAATAAATAATAATATATGACTTAACCCCATAGGGTGAGAGAGGTACTGTAGTTCTAGACAAGTCATAGGTGGACTGTGGCCAGGAGCTTCTCCTCAGTCTCTCTCAAGTGGTCTCCAGGTTTACCGGACCACACCACAGAAGAGAGGCTGCCGTTGGGACAGCCGGTGTGCCCAAGTTTGACATCCTCCGTGATGTGGACCCCAAGGTATCAAACTGTCCCCCCTCTCCACCCAAGCGAGGTTAACAATGAGGGGGACTCTGCCGTTTTCTCCCAAGGTCCATGATCAGCTCCTTTGTCTTGCCGACATTCAGATAATGACAGTTGTCCTGACACCAATGTGACAGACTCTCCGCTTCATTCATGAATACATTTACCTCAATTAATGAACAGTAAAATAATAAAAACAATTCACACATCTCATAATTTGCAAAGCTTCTACAAAACTTGTTAAACTTACCGCGTCTCTCTGGTCACTTTTGACCCCTCACTAACTCTAAAGGCCTGCCTGCTGCATTTAAGGTAGTTCGTTTGTTCACAGTCCCTACAAACACCCTAAAGGCCATTTTGCTTTTAAGCTGAAAAATAAAATCAACATTTTAACCCTTAAAACATCTTTGGGACAGAACTGGCCCAACTTGTGTTTGAAATCAGTAACGGCATCCAAAATGTCATCCGTTCAGCACAGAACTTTGTGACTTTTCCTATATTTCTCCAATATTTCTCCAAATTAATCAACAGTTTAAAAATAAAAAAAAATGCTAAGTCATACCATAATTTGTACAGCTTCTAAAAAAATGTCCATCTTTCAGGTCAGTTTTGCCCCATCATTGACTTTATTGGAAATTTCATTGCATTTAGGTTGTGAATGTACGCATGCAGGTTGCATCCTAAATGCCATCTTTTCAGTTCAGAGTTCTGCTACAAATTCTGAGCACTGCTCTCTCCTTAAAGTACATCTTTAACCACCCTGCTTTGGTATTTCTCCAGCCTCTGTAAAAACCTAAACTGCCCCTTAGCACAAATAAAGTGGGCAGCGCAGTGGCACAGCGGTAGAGCTGCTGCCTCAGAGTGTGGAGTTTGCATGTTCTCCACTTGTTTCCTCCCACCGTCCAAAGACATGCAGGTTAGGTGAAATGGCACTGGTAACTTGGCCTGTGTGTGTGTTCATCCTGCAATGGATTGGCACCCTGACCAGGGTTTGTTCCTGCTTTGTGCCCAATGCTAGCTGGGGTAGGTTCCAGCAGCCCCTGTGCCCCCCTGGTCTGGATGAAGCGGGTTAGAAGATGTCATAACTCTCTCATAACTCTGCTTTTCAGTATCCATCCACATCTTAAAAGAAAAACACCCAGACATCACCCGTTATAAAAACGTAGGCCCACTGCTACTACAGGCTAAGACGGTCAAGAAATAGAATTGGGATCAGAGTGCAAGATCTGCCACCTTGGGCACCTGACAAGGGGTGTCAGAATCGGGCCAACAAAAGACCCATAGGGCACAGCAATTGAGCCCACCTTTGAAGACACTGAGTGGGTCAATCAGTTTAAAAATCTCACAACCAGGGCGCCTAAAACAAGAATTGGGTCAAAAAAGACCTACAGGGCATTTGAAGACATTGTTCATAGGGCTAATATTGTGATGTGTACAGAGTGCAGTCAGACTTAGTAGCACAACACGGCTCGGGCGCAATGATCAGAGAGCACAACTTCCTTGCCCCAGTCCTTCAGTTTAAGGGTTAAAGCTAAATTAGTACTGTTTTACTAACAAAGGTGCCTCTATGTGTACCCTTAAAAACACATGCCGATACTTTCAAAAGACCAATGAACCTCCAAACTACAGTGGACTTGTTACTGCAAATCAATCACTTGTGAAATAAGACAGAGGGGACAATGCCACCTGCTGGTGACATATTGGTACTGCTACATTCAATCACTGGAGTGTAAAGCCAAATTCGGCCCAAGGCCCACCGGTGCACTCACACAGCTTAACCCAGGGGTCTGTAAAGTTGGTCCGGGAGGGCCGCAGGGGCTGCTGCTTTTTATTCCAACCCAATGAGTAGGCACTTACTGCTCAAGCAACATTTTTATTCTTCATTTTATTATTATTATTACCACGCATCTTTTAACTTCACCTGTTTGTTGTCTGGTACAAATCTTGTAATCGATATTTAACCCACTTCCTATTGTCCAAATGACTTACAATTTTGCACACTTACTCACTTCCGATGACAATACATGAATCAATAATCAGTTTCACTAACTGATCAATTAATCCATCCATCCATTTTCTAACATGTTAAGAAATGAAATTTTCAAATGAAGAATAGTTTAAGATTTCACCAATAGATGGCGCTAGTAATGGATAGAAATATTAAAAGGAAGTGTTAGTATAATTTTGTAATCAATATTTTAAGACAAACCCAAGACTAAAAAGTTGGTTTGATAGTTTACTGTTGAATACAGTGATCCCTCGCTATATCGCGCTTTGACTTTCGCGGCTTCACTCCATCTGGGATTTTAAATGTAAGCATAACTAAATATATATCACGGATTTTTCGCTGGTTCGCGGATTTCTGCGGACAATGGGTCTTTTAATTTATGCTACACGCTTCCTCAGTTTGTTTGCCCAGTTGATTTTATACAAGGGACGCTATTGGCGGATGGCTTAGAAGCGACCCAATCAGAGCACGTATTACATATTAAATAAAACTCCTCAATGATATACGATGTGCTTCCCGCGCTGCTTGCTTGATTGTTTGCTTTTCTCGGTCTCTCTCACTCTCTCTGTCTGACGGAGGGGCTGTTTGCACTGAAGCTGTTTGCCTAGAGGACACGGACGCTTCTCTAAAAAATGCCGGCCTTATCGCGGTGCTTCTGTATACTTAAAAGCACGTATTGATTTTTTGATTGTTTGCTTCTCTCTATCTCTCTCTGACATTCTCTGCTCCTGATGGCGCTCGTTTGAAGAGAAGATACGTTTGCATTCTTTTAATTGTGAGAAAGAACTGTCATCTCTGTCTTGTCATGGAGCACAGTTTAAACTTTTGACTAAAGGGTGTTATTTCATGTCTAGAGGGCTCTAATAATGTTAACAGTGTGGGAGAGTTTATAAGGGCTTAAAATATATAAAAATAACCATTCAAACATATGGTTTCTACTTCACGGATTTTCATCTATCGCGGGGGGTTCTGGAACGCAACCCCCGCGATCGAGGAGGGATTACTGTAATGCAAAGAGTACGCGACACGTGTTTCGCCCTCATTCTGGGCTCATCTAGCGTCCACACTCACTGCACCCCCCTCTCGGGGAATCGAATCATGGACATCAGCGGCGAAGCCTCTTACGTTGCGCCACGGCGTGTGGTTCGTTCATTTGACAGTATGTAGATCGGGGTAATTACATTCATGGCATTTGTAGTCTGAATCACAATCCGATTGTATTGGTTACCACCCATACAATCAGATTGTGATTCAGACTACAAATGCCATGATAATATATATAAAATACTTTTTAAAAAACATTCTTATATTAAGTAAAAAAAAAAAAGAGTACTAAAAAGTTAAAAAATACATCACTTATAAAATAAAAGCATGGGCACTTTTCATCAATCAACATTCAAAACACACTTCTTAAAATCTTAGCAACGCTAAGATTAGATTCGTTTTTGACCCGCTTCTTTGTTAATTTTGGTGTAGTCAGTGATGATCCTGGTGAAAACAGAAGGATCAGGGAGGTCGGAAGCCATCAATGCTGACCAACTCTGATCATTTTAAGCTCAACTGAACTAATGCACTAAACACACGGACTTCAATAAAAGCTCCGTTCTTGTTTCACCAAATGCTGAAATTAGATCTGCGTCTGGCATAATCACCGAAAATGTTTGAACAAACGTCGTTGTCCAGTGTTGTGGGGCGTCCAGGGCCAGATTAAGATGAAATTGGGCCTGATGCTGCAGACACTAAAAG